>NC_140029.1:22165276-22540180 GCF_963513975.1 Fringilla coelebs | reverse complement strand
ATAAAACTCTCTCAGAAGTGGAAATGTTTTTATTTTTCTAGAAATGATGTGTCAGATACTATCATTGCTGGTTAAACCACTGAGCTGGTTTTCACACACTCCATAAAAATGCAGTGTAAGGTAACAGAAATTGCAATCCCAGGTATCAAGGTGAAATCAGTGCATCACAATCTGTCTGCACTTCGGGAATTGACTATCTAGCTGCATAAATTTCCATTCCTACACTATTGAAACACCTTTCAAGTGGACAAAATACACACAGGGAGGCTATTCCAGTTCAGTGTTGATGTAACTGGAAGATGCCAAGGATACAAAGCACAAGGGCCCAACCGACAGCAACAGAGGTTCTGAGACTTTCTTCTCTTGAAAACCGAGCTCTTACTCATTTTCACCTCTATGGTGTTTACGAGTTCTCCTGAATGAACCTAAAATGTCAGTAAGACATTTCACAGAATGTGACCAATCTATACTGCCTCCCCAGAATAAACATTTTCAGAAAGCCTTTCAACGTAGAATGTCCCTGAGGACATCACCAGTCCTGACCTCCCCAGGACCCAGGACCCCATCAGCTCCAGCCTGGAGGTGCCGCGGCAGGGCCGGTCCCCAGCTCCCCACAGCCCTGCCCCACCATGGCCCCGCTGAACCAGGCACAGCTCCCCACAGCCCTGCCCCGCCATGGCCCCGCTGAGCCAGGCACAGCTCCCCACAGCCCAGCCATGGCCCCGCTGAGCCAGGCACAGCTCCCCACAGCCCTGCCTCGCCATGGCCCCCGCTGAGCCGGGCACAGCTCCCCACAGCCCTGCCCCGCCATGGCCCCGCTGAGCCAGGCACAGCTCCCCACAGCCCAGCCATGGCCCCGCTGAGCCAGGCACAGCTCCCCACAGCCCTGCCATGGCCCCGCTGAGCCGGGCACAGCTCCCCACAGCCCTGCCCCGCCATGGCCCCGCTGAACCAGGCACAGCTCCCCACAGCCCAGCCCTGCCATGGCCCCCGCTGAGCCGGGCACAGCTCCCCACAGCCCTGCCCCGCCATGGCCCCGCTGAGCCGGGCACAGCTCCCCACAGCCCTGCCATGGCCCCGCTGAACCGGGCACAGCTCCCCACAGCCCTGCCCTGCCATGGCCCCGCTGAGCCAGGCACAGCTCCCCACAGCCCTGCCATGGCCCCGCTGAGCCAGGCACAGCTCCCCACAGCCCTGCCCTGCCATGGCCCCGCTGAGCCAGGCACAGCTCCCCACAGCCCTGCCCCGCCATGGCCCCGCTGAGCCGGGCACAGCTCCCCACAGCCCTGCCATGGCCCCGCTGAACCAGGCACAGCTCCCCACAGCCCTGCCTCTCTATGGCCCCGCTGAGCCGGGCACAGCTCCCCACAGCCCTGCCTCTCCATGGCCCCGCTGAACCAGGCACAGCTCCCCACAGCCCTGCCATGGCCCCATTGAACCAGGAACAGCTCCCCACAGCCCTGCCCTGCCATGGCCCCGCTGAGCCAGGCACAGCTCCCCACAGCCCTGCCCAGACTAAGCCAGGCTCACTAAGTTGGCCGATGGCCCAGCCTAGCCTCAACCTGCCAGAAAGGTTCCCGATGTCTGGGGCTGAAGCCACCACAGTGCCCTTGGCTGTCCTACTCCTGACCGGAGGGACAGGTCCTGGCTGACAGGCCCTGCCCTGCTGCTCTCCATGCAGAGCCTCTAACATTTCTGTACCCTGTGATGCCATGACACAATGATACCAATGTGAATTAAATGTTCACATGGCAAAAAAACCCAACAATGATGGGACCCACGATGACAGACAAATGAGGAGCATATCCTTCTTCCAGCAGTAATCATTCCATCCATAAGATAATCACCAAAATCTGCATCTTCTAAGACCATAATATGTATCTTTCCCCAGTCACCATCATGACAACTATGTGGACTGAAAAAAGCACATGAAGATCAACCCACACCAAACACTGCAGCAGAATAAACTCACACAATCTCTTAAGAAAGGAAACTAGTTCCCACTGATTTTTATAACATTTCTCTAGTTCCTGTTTCTCTGCCCAGACTACCACCTTTGAAATACATCTAAGCATTAAATTCCTTAACTCCAAGTACTCAAAATTACAGACTCTACAGAGACCTGGGTCTTACTCTTGTCTATACTCCTCTGCTCTAGAGAATCTTTCATTTTTTATTATAACCTATCTTCACTTTTTTTTTTACATGATTGAGCCACCTTCTCAGCACTTATGCCTGCCACAGAGGTACTGCCTCTCAGATTATCTAACTGGTAGATAAATCTGTTGTTAGAGATAGAAAGGGGGTCTATTTCCTTAGGAGGTAATGCTCAGAACATTTGTTGCTAGCAAGCGTTCAGTGTAAAGTTCACTATTTTGGTTTCAACCCCCTTAGGAAATGGTCTTCTGCACCCAGAAGTTCAACATTTTATCTGAGTATATTTTTTTTATTAAAATGAGTGATGGTAACTCTTTACAAACCTTGCTAAGCTTTGAGATACCTAACTGAATTTTTAACATAAGAACATGTCTTAAAATTTAGCAATCACAAGTGAAATAATGTAAGAATGGCTATCTTCCTAGTAGAAAGCATTATATAAAGAAAGAACAATGAGGTTTAATCATTCTGCAGTTTGCATTAAATCACCAGGTAAAAATTAATGTCCAAACCACAATGATTGTATGGAAGTGTCATTACTGGACTACAGTCTTAGATCATTTAGACATTTACCCTTTTGTTTACCTTGATATTATATCTCCTTCCCTGTCACTGTTCCTTCTCCTTCCAGAAGTTACTCAATAATTTATTTATTCTAAGCAGTATTTACCTTTGTAGAGATTATGATCAGAAGCTGAGGGCAAACGCAACCACATTCTACACTGACCTATGGACTAAAACCCACACAATTGCAGCTGCAATAAATGTGTTTTTACAACCTCCTTACTAGCCTCAAAGTGATTGGTGATGAATGATTGATCTATTATATTTAGAAAAAGAATGAACAGTATTTCACAAGAAGCAACTTGTAATAAAGCTGGGGAGAAGTGAGGAACAAACCAAAAGTGCAACAGCAGTCTGATAAGGTGATTTTTTTTAAAACAATCCGTGTGGTTAGAAGCATTCAAATATTGATTAAACAGATTTCCCTATAAACCTCATCTTTTCTCAGTTCAAAATTTCAGGTGTTGAATGGTGCTCAGTAACAGAACCAGAAGCAATGGGCACAAACACAGGAATTTTCCTCTGAATAGCAGGAAATGCTTTTCAGTTATGAGGGTGATCAAACACTGGCACAGGTTAGCCTGAGAGCTTGTAGGACCCCCCTCCTTGGAGATATTCAAACATTGTCTGGACACAGTCCTGGACAATAAGCTGCAGGTGTCTCTGCTTGAGCATGAGATTTGAGAAAATGATCTCCAAAAGTCCCTTCAAAACTCAATCAGTTATTCTGTTCTTCCATAAATACATATACATTTTTCAAGAAAAACAGAATATGCCACCAATATGACTGACTCAAGCTAGGGCTCCAGTTGCAAAGGTTATAGCAGATGTTCAGAGTTTGGTTATGTCTAATTCATGCCAGTGACTCACTTCATCAATTACTCAGATCATTATTGCTCCTTACGGAACAGCGTCATTTAATATTAGCAACTAAAGAACAGCTTGAACTATAATCTCTGACATCTCAAGTGAATATCTTTTGTGAAAAATGAGCAAAAGCCTGATTCAAGTCAAGTAGAACAAGGATTGCTACAGTCCTATATCCCCAGGTGTTGTCCTATCTTCAAGAGACAAGGGAAGAAGTCTTTCCTAATTGGTTTAAATCATCATACAGAATCACCTGCCTACCAATGGAAAGCCGCAGAGTCAGAACAATAGAAAAGAAACAACTCCATCTTCTTCCAGCACCACAAAAAACATAGTGATATGAAATTGGATGTAGGGACCCTTACACCTCTTTAGCCTCCCTGACAAGAAGAGAAAAAATACGTAAGTTTCTATTTGGCAACCACAACCTTGTGAGCAAACATAAACACATCTGAGACCCACAAGAATTGCACATGCTCTTTTTGAGAGACCCTGTGGGCTAACAGCTTAATTGCTCTATCTCTATCACCTTCATTCCCACAGTTGTCTAAATCACAAGGACTCCTAATAAAAATGCTATTACCTTCATTTTTGTGTATGTGGGGTTCCCTTTCAACAGATAAAATAACTCTAAGTAGGAGTAAACAGAAAGAGAGGCGTGAAAGTAACTACCGAGCAGTTCCAGATCATGGCTCAACCAGGGTCTTGAGATGAGTCTGCCCCAATTGTTTCAAATCCTGCCCCAGGTTCACAGTCTAAATACAGAAAGAATTTACTTTGGTAACAAAGAGCAACAAGAAAAAGTTACAGAGAACTTACATCTAAGGTTCCAATTCCTCTTCCCTCAAATCCAGTGTGAAGAGTCTTTCACTGGAAACCTTTCTTCCTCTAATTAAATTCCATTCTGGCTTATCCGGACTGCACTTAAAACTATCAGTTTTCCCTTCTCAGGCAAGTTTTGGCAGTTTACCAAAATCAAAATACATATAAAAAGCAAATATTTTAAAATGTGTTTTCATTTTTAAGGATAAAGTGTGACAGAACAGCACTGGTGGCAGTCACTACCAGCATTACTATTATGTTGGGACTGTGCAAGAAGCCTACAAGAGAAGGATCCGGTCTTCAGAGGAACCTCATGATCAACCCAATTCCTGATCTCTAGAAGAAAAAGAGGCAGTGATACAGGATTAAATGGATTTTTCTGGACAGAAAACTAAACTAAGTTCCCTCAACAACTGAGGTGTGGCACCTGCAGTACAACCTCCTCTTCACTACTAGATTACTGTCAGCTGAATGGTGTGAAGTCCTGTAGCTCAAGCAGCAATAGGCCATATTGAGTCTTGAAATTTTGACTTAAAGTGTTTTAAAGAAGGTGTGGTAAATGTATTTGGTATTGTAAAGGGTTTTGGGATTTTTCCTTTTCCTGTAAGTTCAAATAGTGTGTGAAGACCACAGAGAAAAATCAGCTGAAAACCAAAGTCAAAACATATATAAAAGGTGAGAATGTGGCCCTAAATACTTTTGATTAAGGCATTCAAAAGACATTTGTGAAACAAATGCAGTTTGTTTAATGCTTCTACTAAGAGTTCAGTAAATGCAAGAAATTAAATTCATTAATTACAACCTAATCATTCATTATTGTTTTATTGTGCTGAATGAACCATCTACCAAATGTTAGATAAAGGTTAAGAGTTATGAGAGGTCACTGGAATACCCACAAGGGAAGCATTAACGCGTGACAATGGATTATCTCAATCCTCAGCTAATCAACCACTCCATGTTCTAAGTGAATCTATTGTATTTAGACTCATCTAAAATTAGCAATGGACAGAATAATTACTTGAACAAGCAAATAAAAAACACAATAATACTAAGAACCCTCACATTTCCCCAGAGCAGGAAATCAGTATGTTGGTAAATTTGTTTAAACTCCATTACATGAAATGAGTAAGTTGCCTAAAATGTTTCCAGTGTCTTGGAATATTTGCTGAAGATTCTAAAGCTTCCCAAAAGTCAAATAAATCCTCTCTTGTCTCCCATCAGAAGGAGAAATGAAAAGATTTCTCTCACTGTAGGGCTATATATAGAGTCATTGTTCTGTATTTAGAACATTCTGTTTTCAGCTAGATCTTACTTGCTCTAGGCTGTCAGTCATCTTTAGCTCTCCTGCCTGCAATAGCAATAGGTTATATCATATGCTGTTGATTACAGGTCATAACAACCCCAAATTTATGATTGTCATGAGTACAATATCTCTACTCTTTCCATTTGTCTGGTTGAGAAGTCAATTGCTTTTCTCTACCCTGCTGTTACTTGGAAGAATAAAGATATTCATGAGTGAATGAGTTATGAATATGTTGGCCTTTTACTATTTCAGTGTTAAAAATTGCAGGAAGACTACAGTTGTTTTGAGCAAAAACTAAGAGATTGATCCAGAGCCCTTTGAAGTCCATAAAAGTTCTCATGAGATCAGTAAACTGCGGAAGTCAGTCCACGTATCCAAGTCTCATACTTGCTGTCTCATACTTGACTTCAGTCTATTGGACACATAATTTTGGGAGGAAATTCTGACAATAGCTGGTAGATGCTACTGGAAAATTATAAATCACACATAAGAGCATGGTTTTGACAGCAATAACTATCACAAGGTCTCAAGAAGAACATTAAAAGGAAACATTTTTTAAAAGTCTCTTCCACAAGCACAAAACTGCTGTCACTTTGCAAACCACAAGACAAATTTTACCTCAGAAAGGTCTAGAAGTGCTGATATAACCCGAGTCTCACAGCGAAACAAAACTAACTCTGACCAAACTGGTACATCACATTGTAGCGCTTTGCAAAGACCACAGTTCAGGTCCCAGAGGACTTTCTGCCTGACAAAAGCACCAGCCTCTGGAGGGCTAAACAGCACTATCATGTCATTGTGAAGATGTGTACTGATACAGTAACTTGGAGTTGTTGCGCAGTGCTTTAAAATATTTGTAGAATTACCCTTCTGAGTACACACAGACTCCTGAAACACACATGTGCGGAAGTTAGAAGTTGGAAGGATAATGACAAAGTGTAAGCTCAGACCAGGCACTTAAACGGCCTGATCTTCAAAAGTTTTGAAAAATAGCTCAAAAGACCCCTTTGGTGACAAACCCATGCAGTAATAAAATCCTTGGTTTTTTTTACAATACTGCAAACTCTAAATGTTGTGTATGTTATTTTTCAACAAGTAATTCCCTAATCTATAAAAGATTTTCTGACCACAGGTAAATATGCTAACAAATGTATTCTGAATGCAAGTAACAATTTGAAGTTTCTACAAATAAACTAAATCTTCCAGTAATATATAATTTGAATTGCAAACACTAAAAAACACTGCAGTTTGCAGTTCTTTCTCATTCTTTTTCCTATTCACATGTCTAAAATGCAATTGAGACTTATAGATAGCTAAGTGATAAATACCTATTGTGTTGTAGTCATCTGTCACCAACATGTTTAGTGAAAAATCCTTTCCTTAGGATTTGTCCTCCTGAGAAGCGGAGAGGACTCAGGAACAAAATGTAAAAAATGATTATCTGATGCTGTGGAATGCAACAGGTGGATCAGTGATTGGTCTCATGTGGTTGTTTCTAATTAATGGCCAATTGCAGTCCAGCTGTCTCAGACTGTTTCGGTCAGTCTGAACCCTTGTTATTCATTCCTTTTCTATTCTTAGAGCCTTCTGATGAAATCCTTCATTCTATTCTTTTAGTATAGTTTTTCATATAATATATATCATAAAACAATAAACCAAGCTTTCTGAAACACGGAGTCAGATGCATCATTCTCACTCCCCTTCATCAGAGCTGTCATTGATTTACAATAGTCATCATCTGATTTTAATTAATAATTCAATTTTTATATTTCCTCAGTAAACAACAGGATATCAGAGCAAATGCTTGTTGTTTTTAAAGACAGCTCTTAACACTTACAGGAGTTTGTAAGCAGAGGTTTTAACTTTGCTTTTTTTTTTAATAATATTCTCATGAGTTGAAAATGAACTTAAGATATCAAGAAAAAAAAATCCTTGTAGAAAACACAGCTCATAAGATTTTGTAATTAGATTCTTGCCATATAAGCACTTTCAACTGTGAACAGAGATTATCACTATCTGATTACTGGTGCATGTAAAAATGCTAGTATTTCACTCAAGAATCCACCTTCAATGGATGCCCTCAAAAAAACCCACCCCTACAGGGTATTCAAGTCAGAATTGTTCACAGTTAAAGAACCATTACAGATGATCTTTTTTTAATTTTTAAAAGAATTTGAGTTTGCATTTGTTTCTTTTTTTTTTTAAATCACTCATTTTAAAAAAACTCTACATTAAGGCCATCAAGATGATCAAGTGGACACATGCAGTCTTTTGTTAGACAATTAAAAGCACCAAACATTGAAATTAATTTAAGAATACATGAATATATACATGTACAAATGCTATTTTTACTAGAACATGAAAATTTTTCATTTGAAAAATGTTTTTTTAACATGAGTTTCAATTTAAAAAAAAAATACATATATGTCTAATTCTTTAGCCTTTTTCATATGAGAAATATTAAAAGTTGCTGCTGAATGGAGATACCTGTGCTGCAACAACCACTGTATTAGCTATTCGCTTCATTGGTATACTTCAGTAAAATATTGAAACAGAATTATTTTCCATTAGAATTACATAATGTGCTCACCTATTATTATAAATAATGAAGCTAGTCTTCTGCTTCCAAATTTTCATACTGCAATTCATCATTCCAAAAAGAGTAGAGGGTTTAAAATATTCACTTTTAGCTAGAAATGAAAGCTGCTGGTTTCATTGCTGCTTTTGAAAGTTTAAATTTTTTGTCTTGTGTTAAATACATTTAAGCAGGCAACACGTGGAGATTTTCCTTCTGAAATACATATGAAGTTTCCAGTGATTCTATTGTGAACTTAGCTCTCTAAATGTAAGTATTCTACATTGCCTTTCACCACTCCCCAAAAAAAATCAGCCACATCTCCACAGTTTTCTGCTTATCAAAACATCCAAAGGAATAAGAGATGACAGTCTGAATCCTTAAACTCAGCCACAGTAAAACATATCTATTATAATTATTTCAAATAGATGCTATGCCCCTTGCATTTTTTCACCCCTTTTACATTCAGAATAATTGAAAATCCTGTAAAACTCCTCCACACATTTCTTCAAAAGGATGTCTCACACAGAATGTACTTGGAGGTAATCAGCACATAAAATACTCTATTTCTTTCATACATAACAATTTGCATACATCAAAACTGAGTAGGTGATATTTTTTTATGTACAACTAAAACCACTGAATGACAATGTTGGATAGAAGAGCAAATTTTTTTTACACCAATAACCCACGAAAACCTGACAAATGTGCTAGCATGCAAAAGTTCAGACAGAAATACAGTCTAATGATTCAGGCCTCTGATAGGTATAGTAATAACCTAAAATTATGGCTAGATCCTAGACTATCAGTGGCACTCAAATATATCAGACATCCAACAGCTTCGTAAGGAAAATGTGTTTGAGAATGATGCAGGTATTCAAATGTCAAGAACTGTAAGCCATGAAAAAAAGGAGTCCTTTTTCTTAAACCAAGACCTGTAACTTTACATAAACAGAAATAACAAAAAAGGAATAAATTGTAAGGGACCTTTGCTTCAGCAATGATATGGGTGTCTCAGACAGGCCTTAGAACAGGAAAGGCAACAGCTTATAGTCTCTGGAACAATGTTAACTGGCCAAGATCCAGTTTTACCCAATCAAATTCATTGATTCATTAATCACAAGTGCTTAATCTCATTCTGAAGAAAAACTTTAAAAACATCAATTGCATCCCAAAATTCTTAATTATTCCTGTAAATTGCAACGAGAGGATAAAATAACTAATTTGCACACGACTGTCTTCATTTGAAAACAATTTTCTGGTATTCAGGATGAACCAGCCCACAGCGACTCAAGCAAGGTCTTTCCTTAAAAACTTCAGAAAAATCTTCTGCATATACTTTTGATAATCCTACTAGACAGTTAATCCAGTCAGCATCTCAAAGTATCTAGATTGAAGGATGAGTAACAAATAACTTTAGCTATATTTTTTCATAGTGAAAACCAAAACCCACAGCATTTCCAAGAGATTAAAAACTATGGTTTTCAGTGGCATCTGAGCTAAACTAGTAGTATATGCTAGCAAGAAGTAAAGATAGACTCCTCACTGATCTCATAAAGACATCTTTGAGAGAAATATGCTCATCTACTAGTAGGAAAATCACTGAAATCCAGAGGTTGGTGCTTCACCAAAGTTGTCTTCATTGAACAAGTTGTGGGAAAAAAAAAGGTAAAGTTTTTGTCATAAAGCTCAGCACATGTATGAATTGATTATCTAGAATATGTGGACTGAAAAGAAAATGCATTCCCCTCTATCTCTCCTAGTTTGTGCAATATATTCAGTAGATATTTGACAAAAAACTTTATACATGGCCATACTGAACATATACAGTTCACACTGGGAAACAGAGTAGCAACCCTAAGGATTTTTCATCAACCCCTAATGAATTAGGCATATGGTAAAAGAAGGGGTTTTGTTGGTTCTTTCTTTGGGGGGGAGGGGAGGAGGGAGGTGGTGGTTGTAGATTTTTCCCTATTTCTTACAGCAGAACAGTCCAGAATTAACAGTCAGAATTTCTCATCTTCTTCAGTTTGTGTTGGCCAAACCCTAAGAAAAATAAGCCTGATATTCTGCCACTGAACAACTGATCTCATTGTCCAGAGTAGTTACCTGGACTATTGAGGAACTTCTGCATTTTTTCCGTGCTTTCTCAAGAAAGAAAACTGAAGCTAAGTTAGAAGATGTGATGAAAAAAAATAAAAAAATTGCCAGTGTTGGGAATAGTTTGAAAGACTGAATCAGTTGGTAACCAGATCAAGAAATTCTGTGGATATTGCTGTTTGCCATCACAAAAGCCAAAATCATCAAAGATAACATTGTACTCCCTGTTGTGGTACCTTAGCTTCTAATGAATTTAGCCATCTGATTATGCAGCATCATTCCTCAAAGTACAACCTTCTGAATGTGGCATTTCTGGGAACAGCACCAAAATATGACAGCAATCACTGTGTGTGTTGTTAATGCCTGTGGCTAGATTTTGTATTTTGGAATACCTTGAGGCATTGGCTAATGTGGATATCAGGCAATTCTTGTGATGATTTACAAAGTCATAGTACATCTAAATGTACCATGGCAATTACTGTTTGATAAATGATGTAGTCTTAGGAAGAGAGGACATCCTTCCTTCCAAAGGATCCATTATGAAATAATAAAAGTTATAAAGGGATACAAAGTCACCTAGTACTTACAAACAGCATACAAAAAAGCACTTGCTCCATTTTGATGAATATAGTAAAACATATAGCAAATTATGGGGGTTTGTTTTAAAAGATCACTATATAGTTTTAAAATGAAGGTATTTACTGATACACTATGTCTTTATCTAAAGCAAGGTAAAGACAAACAAAAATACCCTTAGAATTCTCTATACTCTTCCTTTTTGAGAAAGAGAAAGTATCCAGGCAAAAGCCTAAGTTATGCCTACATGATCCTAATTTTTATATGTCTGATGTTAAATTTAAGTGATCCAATACAAATTTTTCATTCATGAATGCTGTTAAATTATGTTTTGCCTTGAGTAAATAAGTATCTCATCCTCAGTAATGTCAAGGGTCTGCAATTCACAGCCCTGTGAGCTATCATTTAAGCCACTGAAGCAGTGTTTTCCCGAGCCCTCCACAACATCATTTTTCTTTTTCCCTTCTGTTCTCATGCTTTAGGTCTTGTGTTGTTATTATGACAGCCCTGCAACTGCAAATCCCAATAGTGTTGTATGGTAGGTACTTGTGGGAAAACCCGTCACTACAGTCAGAATGGTCCCTCTTTTGTTCACCTTCCTGCTTCAGCTTTCCTTACCATTTGTTTTGTGGACTTTTAATTTACAGTACAGAAGCCCCATAGACATGCAACACTTGAACCTAAAAATTACCGTACTTCAATCAAAATGAACACCCTTTGTGTAACAATACATATGAAAATCTAAAATGAAAATTCTTTCCTAGGCTTCTGAGCTGAAACCCTACATGGGGTTGTTGTGACTGAAACGCAGAATGCAGAACTTCATTTACTGCACCTCATACAGTTGGCCTTGCCCCATCAATTCCTGGAGCCTTCCTACCCTCCAGCAGATCAAAACTCCCACACAACCTGCTGTTCTCTGCAAAATTCTGAGACTGCACTCGATCATCAATAAAGATATGAAATAGGACTGGCCCCAACACCGAGCCCACGGGAGCACCACTTGTGGCCAGCTGACAGTTCAGTGTAACTCCACCCACCACCACTCTCTGGACCCAGCCATCCAGCAATTTTTCAACCCAGCCAAGAGTGCACCTGGCCAAGACATGGGCTGCCAGTTTCTCTGGGAGAATGCAGGGGTAGACGATGTCAAAGGCTTTGCTGAGATCCAGGCAGACAACAGCCTTTCCCTCATCCACTAGGCAGGTAGCCTCGTCATCAAAGGAGATCACACTGGTCAAGCAGGACCTACATTTCCTAAACCCATGCTGGCTGTGCCCAATCACCTGGTTGTTCTGTGCATGCCATGTCATGGCATTCCATGAATTTACTACTTTCAAAATCAAGTGGATAAGCAAGAGTGATTCCTAGCATGACTTCAGTTACATCCAGGTCAGAGAACCCAAATAATTTCCTAGTCTGAGTGCTGGAGCTGTATTCTGATTCTGTATTTGAGCTAGATGAAAATCTTCACCTTCTCCTCTACTCCCCTAAAGTGGCCATCTTGTCATCTTGTGGATTTCTGAAGTAAGATTGAGCAGTGTTGCAGGCTATCAGTCTAGATATCTGAAATCTGTTTTGCCATTACCCCAAATAAATTCTAAACAAAGAAAGAAAAAAGAAACAAAAATAATAAATTCATTCCTTTCTTTCCTCCCTCCCCCAAACTATTCTCGAGACTCTAGACAGCATATAAGAGTCTAGCAAAATCTAGATTCTTCATCCAGTTTCTTTTTTGGTGGAAAATTTTCTATGGTTTTGCAAATAAAGGCAACATATTGTTCTAGAAAGTTGAATTCCTCAGGCATATTTTTATTAATCTTCTCTAAAAAACTACTTCTAGTCTGAGATTTCTTCTTATAGAAAATTCAGTGCTTATTTATTCATAGAAAATATGTACTAGAAATAATCACTCCTAGTACATGTCAGAGCAGAAAAAGTAATAAAAAATGTTGTGGTTAAGTTTTTTCCATCCATTTTCTTCCATTTTGTAACTTCAACTTCAGCCTGTCTAAACATAAATCTGAGTACATACTAGAAATTAGCATGGATTAACTACTAAAATTCTGATAAAACATACTCTTCCTGGTTAACAAGAATCATCTAAAGGGGATAAATTAATTTAAAAGATAAATTTATCTCTAAAATTCACATAAGTTCTAAGCTGATGTAGTAAAATGTGCATCATATTCATTTCTACCACCTCATGTCATTCACCTCTATCCTCAACTTTTCAGAGTCACAATGTCAAGAAGGTTAATGCAGTTACATGAATTTGTGATGGACCATTTCACTCAGATTTGCTAAGGCAAACACATATTGCTGGCTGGTAAACAATTTACTCCACAAAGAACAAGTTCTTCTTAGCTGAAAAGAGACCTCTGCCAAATCAATACATTAAATGATGGGATATTAGCTGCAAAAGGAGGGGGAAATCCTGGAACCTGACTATCTTTTTTTTAGCACTAAATACTTCTAGACACTCAGATATTAGGCACAGTGTCATTGAAGGCAGCAGTATAAACCAATGCAAAATCAGCATTAATGAGATCTTAGTCATGTTTGTAATCTTTTAACTATACAGTTCACAGCAAGCAAAGAAAAATTGCTGTCAAAATTGCTGTTGTATGCAATATGTCCATTTATATAAATAAGGGAAGGTTGCTTGTTAAGAACATGAAAGGCTAGCACTCTTCAACCTCTGAGGAAAAATTGCTTTCTTCTGTCTGCTTTATTTCTTAGCAAATTCTGAGCTAAACAGAGTATATAAATTCTGTTTTAAAATGTGAACTGAAAAAAGTTCTGTAACTATGGAATATAACTTAGATGTAAAATAATGGTTAAGCAGCACCTGCATAGTCTTTATCAACTATTACATTAATATCTTTAAGTGATATACATGAGTAGGATGAAGGCACATTTTACTTTAATTTTCTTTCCTTCACCCCCATGTACCAGTGACAGAACCATTAAAACCCACAGTTTGTTAAGCCTGCCTTTATATAACCCCAGGTAAATTTCTTCACATTCTTCATGCACTTCTCTGGAAAAGAAAAAAAAACCAAGCCACCAAAAAAACTCCAAACAAACAAAACCACCCAACCTCCTACAAAAAACCTCAACGAAACAATCCAACACTTCAAAAACCCAAGTATTTAAAATGAAGCAAAAAAAAGACTTTTCATGATTCTTGGGACAAACAGCTTAGTAAAAAACCAAATAAGCAAACATTCCTAACTAAAAATATATTCAGTCAGTGATGATACCAATAACTACTTTATAGAAATACTTTACTAGGACAAAAAAAATTAAAATATTATTCAGAAGAAAGACTCAATTTCAAAGCATACAATCTAGATTTCTACAGAAGGATGATGATATCAAAAATTGTACTTTTACCTTTACCAGTAAGGCCAAGGTACATTGTACCCCCCTCAAACTAAACCAAACCCTCATGTTCAAAAGCACCGGCTCTTGTTGTAAATCCAAATCAATTTATACCCTGTTTAAGTTCTCCAGAACACAGTATGTGAACTGCCACTCCTCCTACCTACTATACTCTCTATGCTCTTGTGCGTCCACTATCCCTGTGTGCCATCAAGTTCTTTTTCTGCAGAAGTCAATCATGTTAGCCTTCCTTTGAAACTGGTCATCAGTCTGCAACTTAGTGCCTGTTTACAGACTGACTAGGATGGGCCTCTTGAGGCAGTAATAAGTAAGAGAAGGAAAACACCCCAACATGCTGGGGATGATGAGTAAGAGGGGGAGGGGTTAGGTCATTTAGGAAGCATCCTCGTCTTTCACAGAGAAGGTAAGAACTGGAATATGCAAACTAATCTTAGACATGAATATGCTTAGTGCTTAGCTTTCAGGCCTTAAGAGCTAGAAGTGGTGTTACAAGTGCTATCACTGCTGTTAAGAAACCCATTAATTGCCTCCCAAAATGGAACTGCCAATTCTCCATCATCTTTATTGATGTTTCATGCTCCAGACAGTATCTTCTCCTATTTACACATTTTGTTTCCTCTTGAATAAACCAGCTCTAACTGGTTTCGGGAAGCAGTGAAGTATCAAACCTCACCAAATGACCATTCTCCAGGGGCAAACAGAAAATGAAATCCACCACAGAAGGATGCTTCTGTGAACTGTTATTATCCAGTAATCATTTACTTGTATACAAAATGCAAGGCCTATTTAGCTTTCCAGTCTTATGTATTTAATAGCTAGGAGAATTCAACACACTGGCACTATTACAGCTGCTCCCATCTCCTGTCCTTTCTACAGCATTGCTAGTTTAACTTCTACATAGCTAATGTAATTTTCATTTTCAGAGCAAGAAATCCTTCACAAAAAGACACTCAAACTCAGCATAAGAGAACTGCTAATGTAAAACACCCAAGGATTAATGGAGTTTCCACTTAATTGGTCATCATATTGACCAGTCTTACACCTTTATTGTGTCATGAGTGGAAAACATCTCACAGGCTCTGGGATGTTAAGGCAAATAAAAACGTAACAGAAAAAGAAAAACAAACAGCAACAACAAAAACTTGCAGAAAAAGAAAGAGGAAATAAAATATTCTATCTTCATGCTGTAATTCTGGTTTTCTCAAGCTGAAACTTATAGACAAGACAGATTTGGACAAGAGGAAAATTCATTAGAATGTCGTATTTCAAAAGCCAACAGGAAAAAGAAAATACAGATTGAAAATTACAAGGATAAATATATATTTGCTAGTCTACAGCAGAAGAGAGGGTCAGTCAACTCTTCTAGGGAGGAACTTTTGCTTCTGCTTCCATGCCTCTCTATGACCGTAACAACTTGGTGTAAGAGTAATGGCACATGCTAATTACACCATTAATTCCCTGCATTTCAGTAACATCACACCCCTGTACCAGATCAGGGCAGATAAATCAATGTAGCATGCCTTTTATAGTACAACAGTATAAAAAGCTTACTGGGTCTTCTAGAGTTTTTTTTTGGTTTTTTGTTTTTTAACGTAAGTGCCAGGTGGCCTGCATTCTATACTCCTAACACACTGTATTTGAAACATCTCTATATAAAGATGACATCAAACCAATAGAAACAAGAAGCAGTTTTCTTCAAAAACTGCAACTCACACTTAACTACAAGATCTTGACAAAAAGAAAGACATAATAAATGTAGGATTAAAAAAAGCAATGTATTTTCTTAATAACTATTAGACTCTTTAGATTTAAGCAGTAAGTCCACCTGCACTGTAACTTGTGTACCTGAACTAAATCAAATATTATCACAATGAGCAAGAAATTAACATGCTAGCTCTCTCATCCAGCTCCATGACTAATTTCCAGTTATGCCAACTGCTATTATTTAATCTGTAAAAACCACTGGATCTACATCATCCATCCCCAAATTCACCACCTGCACATTTGAAAACTACATGCACTGAACATTTCTAATTCAGGAAGCAGACCTACTGCTGGCTGTGTTAATACAAATTCACAGCCTCAGGCACCACAACTCATCTGTCCAGCTGTGTATAATTTGCAGGAAGTTCTATTTCCCCTCATGCCATTGTGTACTGAGAACTTATCTTTGCTTTCATGTAGATCATATAAAATGCAGTAGGCAGACATAATAATGATTACATTATTGGTAGAGATATATTTGGATTGAGAAACTATAGCAAACCAAGCAGTGACTACGTATCTGACTGAGAAGAAACACTATGATTTGTGAATGCTTCCCTGAAGTGCTTGCATTGGACCTTCTGCATTGAAGTTTGGGTGAAGGGTACATTTCATACAGCACCAACTCACTAGCTGCTTCCTCTAGTTGTTGCTATAATAATTTTCCATTTTTTGCCTAAGACGTCCAATGAAAGTCAGATACATTCCTACCAATTAAAAAATGTCAGAGAGTTTTGGCAATGGCAGATGTACCAAAAATTTACATTGAGTTTCACCTCTTCTTGCATAATTCTTCTGGAATCCAGGAGAGGATTTTTGCCCCCTTTTTTTGTCACAAATCACCTATAAAATAATACTGAAATCTATGATCCAAAAACATTGCAACTGAGCATCCAAGAGAATTCTTTGCCAGAGTTAAAATGCTAGTTTGGAGAGTTGGCAAGAACTTGAGCACCACCACAACTAATGAGATAACTGAATCAAAAGGTGAACAGACTGGATGTGAATACTCTATCTAACACACGCCCAGTTCCTTTGACAAGCAAATCCAAGAAACTTCAGAAAGAAATCACAGATGGAAGCAAGTCTGTACAACCATTTGTCTTTATAAACACAGTCACCAATAAAACATGAGTTGAGAAAACATGGTCCTGTATCATCTAGCATACTCTTTTAGTGTGCATAATCATCCATGCTTATAACAAGCTCTTCGAGGAAGGGATGGAGATGAATTATTTTTCAGAGCCTATGCTTTCTTTTTTATTTTTCAAACAAAGGTTTGAAGGCAATTTCATTAGCAGAGGTTAATGGGAAGTTGGGAGAAAAATTTTAAGCATTATATATGATATTGCCAGCTCTATGGAAATACTCCATACCATTTTATCCAAATACTACTTTCTCCCAGAACCTGATGAAAAGCCTCTTGAACTTAACAAGTATCTTTACACTGAATTCAACAGACCTCATTGCATGCTACTAATCTGTCAATGGTTCATTTATCTTGGGGCTGTTGCACAGGTCTTTTAATGTTAATGGTTTATGTTATGTCCAGTAAGAAAATTAGTAAAAATGTACTATACCTTAGAGAGCATAAGGCTTATATCTTAAATGGTGTTCTACATGAAGAATATATTAATTTTGTTTATTTGAAAAGATATGTCTGAAAAACATTCACAAAAGATCAGATAAGGTAGAATCATATCTCAAAGAATAAACATATTTGTTATACAATTTCAAGGTAATTTGTTCTGTATATGACCAAGTACTCAGAAGAGGTATTTCATGCATAAGTGGTATATAAGTGATAAATTATATATATGTTGGAGTAAAGTAAGTAAAGAAATAAAGAGAAAGGGTGGGGAGAAGAAAAGCCCATTTATTTTCAGAGAAAGAATTCTTAGTTTTATAATTAAACTACTGATAATTGTTAAGAAAACCCCTGTTCTTTTTAATTGCAGAGTTCTTTGGAGTGTCTCCAAAAAGCTTTATTTAAAAGAAGAAAAACTGTCCGGCAAGTCTACTTCAAAGCATAAGATTTATGCAAAACTTAAGTCTAAAATCAGTACCACAAAAATCAGTACAAAGATATATGAATAAACAATAGAAATCTGACTTGATTCAAAATTCTTTTTTTTTCAAAAGAGGCTATCAGCTTTTTCCTCGTTTTATTCCATTTGGATGGATACAAAGTAAGGCTTTTATATATCAGAAGTCAAAATATGATGTATGATGTAGTATATGTTAATTGGAATAGAACAAATAGATATTTGGAGTTAATTACTTCAAAATCTGTTTTGGAGCAAAATTACATACCAAGCAGGAGATTTATTGAAGTCAGTTCACTTACTTTCTACCAGAATTTAAAACTGTAGAAGAAACCCTGTTACATAAAATATAACTAATTTATTTGAGCCCTCTCCATGCTATTTCTCTAAACAGATTTTTGAAAGACTTGTTGGCATTAAACTGCATATCTTCTCCCTAAGGGTGCAAAGTGATGTTAACACTTCAAGAAGCTTGATCCCTAACCCAGCTATGTCTGATAACAATATCACAAGATCACCACATGATGGCACTGACTAAGATCACTGGTCAGTCCTGGAAAGACCATTAACCTGACAGCAACCCTACTACAGAGCCTGAAAGTGTCTTCCTTCTGGGTCTGTACTGGGACTGCAGCCCACACAGACACTATAGTGACAGCAATTTTCAAAATAATCAAGCCATTAGACCAGTTCAATTAACACTCTGGGTCAGAAATCCTATTCATAATCATCGTCTTTCATTTCTGGCTGTCCTAGACCTCTCCTAAATGGCAATGACTACCTCCAGCTGGAGGACAAAGGAAAAGTCTTTCCTCTGAACTGTCTGAACAGAAAAGCAGTGGTCTTTCTCGTTTTGTCTGCTTCATTCAACAGATGCAAATCTGAAAAATACTGCTAGATGGAAGTTTGCTACCGTCAAATCATGCCAGTATTATTTCACGTGTCATCTTTTATGGTTAAACATTGAAGGGGCTTAGTCTTAATGATCTGTGTAACTAAATTTCACAAGTATTTTAATTCATTTCAAAATAAGTTCATACACAAATAAATACAAATTTCTATTTATATTCATACTATATATGAAACTGTAACAGTAACTGCAGAGTCAGTAAGAGGACCACTCATTTTCAAAGCTTACCTCTCTTAAAAGGCTCAGCCTTCCCATCAATTTGCAAATCTCAGTTAGCACATAAATAACAGAAGATAGACAAGCATGGAAAATCCTAACCCTTCACTAAAGCTCACCAGTGGTACTCACTTACTGAAATACATCCTATGACAAGGAGTGGTGTGTGGGCTCAGCATAGAAGACAGCTGAAAGAATCATACATTGTGACATCAGTGACTACAATTTATTTTTAGATTATTACAGTACAAATCTGAGCATTCCTAGCTAGGGATTGTTCCAGCATGTGGTAATGCATTTGGTTTGAATTAGCCACGACACTGGTAAAGCCCCACTGCAGATCTCACAGGATAAGCCAGTGTTCTACAGGGGTTGCTTCTATACAGGTTCTTGTGTCAGCCATGCATGCAAGCCATAAAGTAACCCTGTTTCATATACAGCTTATTTTAATGTCAAAATTCATCCCCATTTGTTTACATGGGGGGAAGAGCTTAAAGAGGGATGAGCTTGCTTGAAATGTTTCCAGAATAAGATCCTACTTTTTAAATTCAACCACTGCTGACTGTCTATAAATTGTATCTTTCAGTTTTCTATTCTCTACCCTTGTATCCAAGTTGAGAAAAGTTTATTACCATTGTGTCTTATCTCATTGCTAAAAATTTTCCAAGAGTATTGCCAATAAAACTTGTTACTTGCTCTTCCTCCACTAGACAGCAAAGTGTGTTTTCTCATGGGTGTTTGGGTTTTTTTTATTGGTGCTTTTTTATTTTTCTTTCAAATCCAGTCTGGGGACTACTAAAACAAATACAATGAGAAGTGGAGAACTATTAAAAGGTGACATAGTTGAGTACATAACCTTGTCAGATGTGAGGATCAAAATGGCTCACAGCATAATGCTTTACAATAATTTCTTGAGAGTACCTGAGTTGAACTATGACAGAGGATAGCCGTAGCTGGGCATGAGATATTCACATTGATTTGTGCAGCTTTTGTTTATGTTTTATTAGATTTTTATTACTGTAAGGACTCCCAGCCTTGTAATGCTGTGCACAAAACTAACCAATTTACTCATGCAGAAGAGATCTTGAATCCTGATGACAAGTCTTCAAGCGACAGAATGACTAAATTATATGCTGGTTATAGCACGATGCTTATTCCTGTCCTACCCAGGTGGAGCTGTTCTTTACACTATGTGATTCAGCCATCAAATAGCACTGTGCATGTTTGAAAGGCCAAGAGGAGGCTGTATTGAGAACCTGTCAAAAACAAACGTGCAAACCTCTATGTAGCAATCAGTAAGTGTTGCTTGAATCAATCTTTTGTTAAAAAATAAAAAAGGCCAAACAGATCCTTGTTTCTCTATATTTTTAATACATAGCTTCAGTTAAATAGGTTTTCTTTCTGCCTCTTGCTTTCATCTCTGCATGACAGGTCTCCAGCTGAAGGATGCTATTAGGATTGACATTTTTATCAAATGTAAACATTTTCAGGTGAATGATCTGCCCAAGAACATGGGATTAGCTAAAGATTTGGAAGAATTTGGAAGACTACAAAATATATAGCCTAGCACGGCATCTCCAGTAAACCTCACAGTTTTATCTCTTGTCCTAATTTAATCCAGTTGGCCTGTTCTGTTCCCGCTATGAGGCTTGCTTTTGTTCACTCACATTGTGATGACTTTAAAAGAAATGACACTGATCACTGTACTGTGCTGATCAAGAAAAAAAACATAGGAAATTTTTGAATTTACAGTCTACACTTTTGTGATACAGTGCTGCATTTTAAAACAATAGTGGGTGAGTAATCACTCCCTCCAGAAACGCAGAAGAAGGAGAATGTATTTTCTTATCTATATGAATGTATTCCAGTAGAGATCAAAACTAAGGCCCATTACATGCAATGAAAAATTAAAAAAAAGAAAAGAATTCAAATTAGCTCTGAATTAGCCTGGTCCTCTTGAGAAACAAGCTAATTTTCAGAACTCATTTATTTATTTATTTATTTATTAAATTTTCCATTCAATATAAGACCAAGACGTTTTGGATGTCAAACTGAATTTCAGTTTTAGTATTTGGTACTGCTTAATAGGCTGCACTTGCACACGACCCACCAAAAAAAAATTGGATCTATACAATACACTGGCATATGAATAGAGAAGAGAGAGAAAGGGTAATAATAGCTGTATTTATATACATAGGACTAATAATTTCATTATTATAAATATCATGTCAAAATTTAATTTCTTTTTCTATTATTCAGAGAAAATTACATGCCACCATAGACATTGCTGTTTTGAGTAACCAGAAACTGCATGACATGTTTTCATGGTTCTCAAACCTTAATGATTCATTGGAATATGATTCATAAGACAATGAACGCAACCGTCTATTCAGCAATACAAGCAAAAAATACTTGGAATTTCCTGCCTTAATGCACATCTATATAATGGTTACCTATACAGTAGCCTACACAGATATAAATAGATAAGACATAAAGTAAGTAATGGGAAAATAAAATGCAGAGTTCATTTGACATATGAAATCAGTTCACTTTTACAATGCAAAGCAGTGTTCTTCAGTAGGAATTCAAACTAGTGGAAATAATTGCTCCTTCAGGCGACAAATAGTTTATTTCTTTAGTGCTAACTGAGGATTTATATATCAAATAAAAATTTTTGTCCCACAGGTTTTGGGAAAAAAATATTACCCTTTAATACATGAGATCTGCATTAGCAGATGTATTTATGTTTTAGGAAGAGAAGAACAGCAGGGATTTCCATTTTGGTGTAACTGTAAATTCCTCCAATTACGCTTTGAATTCTAATCTCCTAGACCCATGCATGTATGTCCTTAACGTTATTAATTTAAAACCAAACTGGAATTTTATCAGCGCTTGCTTTCAAAACTGATCAAACATCAGGCTAAAGGGGTGTTTTCCAGGGTGGTGTGGGGGGCATATTTTGGGTTTTGGCGGCGGCGTTTGTTTCGCTCCAAATACCAAACATCCGAACTCGGCCGTGCGTTTCAGCCATCCCTACGAAAGGCAGCAGCACACCCGGGGGCTGCGGGCGGACAGCCGGGCACGGCACGCTGCAGGGCAGCTCAGCTGCAGCCGTTCCCCCGCTCCCGCTCCGGGCCCTGCCAGCGCCACGGCTCCGGGCGGCGCGGGGCGCGCGCGGGACGGCCCCGCGGCGGGGCGCGCGGCGCTGCGGCGCGGGGGGCGGCGGGCGCGCGGCTGGAAGGGGCCGCACCGCCACCTGGCGGCCGCGCCCCGCCTCTGCCGCCGCGTCCCCCGCAAACTTCTCTCCCCCCACGCCGCGCGCCCAAACCGGCCAAGTTTCCCGGCCGCGACGCCATCTATTCTTAGCCCCGCTCCGGGCACGACGGCGGGACACCCGCCACGACCCATTCCCGCTGCCCGCGTCCCGCACCCTTCCGCAGCGGCTGCGCGGGACGCGCCCTGCCCTCCCCGACCCTGCGCGCCCGCGAGATGCGTGCGGGGGCGGGCGGGCGGAACGGCGGCTGCTCGGGCCCCGTCCGTCAGGGCGGCTGCGGCGGGGCCGCCCCCGCTCCCCCGGGGCGGTGCGGGGCTGACGGCGGCCTCTCCCGCGGGGAAGGGGCAAAGCACGGCGGCCGCGGAGGCGCCTCACCCGCCAGCCCCCGCCTCGCCCGCCCCCGCCCCAGCTTTGCAGAGAAGCCGATTTACTGCCGAGCTGGGGAGGAGTATGTGTGTTGGGGGGGTGGGGGTGAGTGGTGGTGGTGCTTGTCTCTTTTTTTTTTCCTTTTCTTTCTCTTCCTCCCCCCCCCCCCCGCCACCGCTCCGCGCACGCTGGCTCTCCCCAGTGCCAGTCCCCGCTCCATCACGTGCGGAAGCCCATGCCCATCACAAAAGCAGGCATTTTACCCGTGCCCGGAAAGGAAATAAAGAAAGAAAAAGAAGAACGGAGAAAGAGAAAAGAAAGGGGAGAAAATGGGGGGAAGGGGGAAGAAAGGAAACCCACCATAGAATAGCTTGAGCGAAAGCGGGTGAAACGCTTAATCGCAGAAGATCCAAGCTTTCCTATGAGCAGCCGCCTCCCTTGTTCCCCCCGCCCGTCCCCGTCCCTGTCCCTTTTTGCTTTTTCGTGACTGTGGTGGTGGCAAGGAAAGTGGTTAACCAAAACCCTACGCCTTGGTTTGGTGTTTCCCTGAAAACCACAGGCTCACACAGAGCATGAGGTACCGCTCCTGCCCCTCTTCGCGCTTGCAAGAAACTGTGGCTTCGCTCTTTCTTTCTCTGCCTGTACTGCAGATATTTTTCCCTCCTCTCCTCCACACTCTTCTGTTTATTTCCCTGTAAAGCAAAGCTACTTTGTAAACATCTCACACAGAACCTCTGAGCCTTTCCAAATAGCTGATTGCAGCAAAATGCCTCCAAACAAATTATGGTGCAAGGGAGATATAAGGGACAAGACCGAAGTGGGTAAAAAAGAAATAAATTTGCATAAATATGCATATGTGACAAGAAGATCGCGTATGATGGTGGAAATGTCAAAAAGAAAGTATCGCTTTATCATGATGGGAAAAGTAAAAGCACAGACGACTGCAGCAAACTGCTCGCCCTTTGCCAGAGTACCAACTGCAACACCTCTCCCTCTCTTCCCCCACCCTCGCCGAGTAAAAAAAAAAGGGGAGGGGGGGGGAAACATAAAAAAACAACAGGAAAAAAAAATAAAAATGAACACTCAAACTGCAAATCCAGTACTCCTACCTTAACACTGGGATAGCTGAAGAAGCATGGGGGTCTTTTTTACACAGCCAGAATCTTTCAGAAAATCCTCTCGGGCTATCATGCAGCCAGGATTATTCACATACGGTTCCTGCTCCCCTTTTTGGAATCCAAAGCGATTGGCTTCTCCAAAGGAATGCAACGACCACGAAAGGGGGGAAAAATTAAAAATAACAGGAAGAAAAACAACAACACTGTATTTGAAGGAAACTTGTGTTCTCGGTTGTAAGCGACCTACATTCAGGCAGA
Source organism: Fringilla coelebs (assembly GCF_963513975.1). NCBI lineage: Eukaryota > Metazoa > Chordata > Aves > Passeriformes > Fringillidae > Fringilla > Fringilla coelebs. The sequence continues at coordinate 22,515,857 of NC_140029.1, read as the reverse complement.
AAATTCATTGCAATCAGTGCGAGAGGGAGAGTTGAGTCTGGAAGTAGGAGCTGTGATTGCCTATGCAGAAAGACCGAGCCGCGGAGAGACTGATCTGCAAGGCAAGGCGAGCTGGGAGAGAGAGGGAGATGGGGGGGGGGGGGGGGGGGGGGGGAGAGAGGAGGGGGGGAGAGGTCCAGGCTGTACCAGGCGCTCTCCTCCCGCTATTGGACCAAACTGAATGAAATTCACAAAGCCGCCAGCCAATGGCTCCCCGCAGCCAGCCCAGCGCTACAGAGACCGCATCTCCATCCACAGCCCCCCGCGAAGGAGCGGCGCATCCCCGCGCGGAGCGGCGCCGGCGGAGCCGGGCCGGACACCGGGGGGCTGGACAGGTGGGCACGGCGCCCACGGAAAGCGGAGGTGTCCCCATCTGTGTGTGTGTGTGTGTTTGGGAGGATCACACAATTCACACTGCCGATCTCTCTGCTCCGTGGTCATGTACAGCAAGTGCAGTCTTTGTTAACCCTTTACAGTAGCAGTTTCTACAGTACCAGCCTGTTGTTGCCATATTCACCCATCTGCGTTTTCGTGGAGCTAACAGTATGATTGTACACCAAGCAATGAAGCATTTTGTTTCTATTCCCCGTCCTCCCAGAAGAAAAACAGCAAAGCAGACATTTGCCCTGTGCTCAATCATTTTAAACAGATTTCCTATTTTTTTTTTTTCATAAGGAGACCAGTTATTTGATGTTCATATTTTAATTAGCTATCCACTAAGCTAAGTAATGGTCAAGTGGGGGCCCTGTGGCTGTTGCCACATGCTACAACACAGGATCTCTGGTTCATTCCTGTGTATAGTTTCAGTCTGAGGGTGGTGTGGCAAATATGTGCTTAGGCCTCCACAGGTGCACCTTGTTTCACTCCACTGCATGTTCACTTAATCAGTTTAATAACAGCACTTACACCATCTAGAGTGCAAGACCCCGCATGAAGAACAGGGGAGAATTGCCTGACTTCACTGAGGACAGAGCAGAAAACAAAATAAGGGGGTATTGAAGATCTTGCCATGATTTGAAACAAAAATCATATTCATACCTTTATGAGATTTCCTTCCACAAGAGTTGTATTAGATTTCATAAGCAGAGTTTTTTGAGATTTTCAATTCTGAAGGAAAAAAAAAAATAAATCTGCAGCTCTTCTTTTCTAGAATCTTTGTTTCTACCCCCATGTCAGGTCCTCAGCAGAGAACAGATAGTGCTTTGAATTCTCAAATCTGAATTGTCTGTGATATTTGGCTTATCAATCACTTCTGTACTCTGCTGTTTCAAGTGGTAAAGGAATATATACCATCTGATCTAGCAGACAACTAGTAGGCCTGTTGTGTGTCTGTTCTTATATTTTGCTATATGGTGTGAAGCATACTTCCTTAAGTGTCACTTAGGAATGTATGTTTTGGTTTTAAATGTTGTAAAATTAAATACAGGTGAAATTCACTGATTTAAAATGTTTTAAGAATTGCAATAGCCACTGTTAACTTATTTGTCAGTGAAGTAATTATATTTATATTAGTTAATTATATGTTTTGACTTACTTATATTAAATCACTCTAGCAGCAGGTGTTCATGCAAGTGAATTTTACTGCTTTTGTTATTTTAATAATGCACCCACAATGTGCAACCAATCATGTTCCTTGAATGAGTGAATATTTTGACACATTTAGAAAAGATGTCATCTTGCACTGCCATCTGTCCCAAATTTTGCAGGACAGTCTTTATTTTGATGAATATGTCATGCATTTTATAAGATTAATTTGGAGGATATTAAAGTGTGTGCGAGTTAATCTGAATAATGATCTTCCACCTGTGTTGTACTATGAGGAGGCAGTTTGTTACAGGTTACCAAAGGATCATCTGTAATGTTTGCAATTAATATTTGCTACTATGACTTAAATATTTTAAAGCACAGCAATAAAACTAAACTTTCCATAGACTGTACACAAATTTGTGATCAAAGTATGAAAGTAAAAGGCATCTGGTCAGAACAGCAGAATGTACTTTTCTCCTCTTACAACTTTCTAAAAGCTAAATGTACAATTGGAATCTGTGGCTTATCTGCAGCAATCCACTGCATATTTATAACTCCAAGCAGGAGTCCAGGAGCAATCATTCAGAGAGAAGAATTCCACTTGCTATACAACACCATCACTTCTTACAAGGTCGCATTGTATTCCAGTTTTAACCCAGCTTTACTTGTTTTGTTGGTTCTGTCTGGGATAGAGTTAATTTGATCATAGTAGCTAGTATGGGGCTATGATTTAGTTTTGTGCTGGAAACAATGTTGATAACACAGGGATGTTTTAGTTATTGCTGAGCAGCACTTGCACAGCATCAAGATCTTCTCTGCTCCTTATCCCACCCCATCAGGGAGCAGGCTGGAGGAGCAGGAGTTGAGAGAGGACAGAGCAATGTGCTGATCCCAACTCACCAAAGGGACTTCCCACACTGTATGGCATCATACTCAGCATATAAATTGGGGAGGGGGAAGAAAAAGGAAGGGTAGGACATTAAGGGTGTTTGTCTTCCAAAGTCACCACTATGCATGATGAAGCCTGGCTTTCCTGACTGAACACCTGCCTGCCCATGGGAAGTGGTGAGTCAATTCCCTGCTTTGCTTGGCTTTGCTTGCATGTGCAGCTTTTCCTTTACCTATTAAATTGTCTTTACCTCAAGCCGTGAGTTCCTCCCTTTCATCTTTATGATTCTCTCCCCCCATCCTGAGTGTGGAATGAGGGAATGGCTGTGTGGGGCTGAGCTGCCAAATGGAGAGGGGAGAGGAGAGGAGGGAAGGGGAGGTGTAAAGGGCATCTTAATTTTGTTTTTTTTTTTATTCATTCCATACAATTCATATTCAAAATTAAATAAATGGAACTAAATACAGCTGGCAGGTGGCCACTAGTGGTGCTCCCCAGGGCTCATAATTTTGGCCAGACCTGTTTAATACTTTTATCAATGGTTTGGGCAATGGGATCATATGTGTCCTCAGTAAGTTTGCAGGTGACACCAAGTTAGGTGGGAGTGTTGATCTGCTTTAGGGTAAGAAGGCTCTGCAGAGACGTCTGGGCAGGATGGATCAATGGGCCAAGACCATCTGTATGAGGTTCAATAAGGCAAAGTGCTGGGTCCTGTCCTTGGGTTACAACAGCTCCATGCACAGCTACTGCCTTGGGGAAGAGTGCATTGAGAATTGCTCAGAGTATAGCCAGCAGTACTAGGGAATCGATTATCCCCCTGTACTGAGAACTGATCAGTCCACACCTTGAATCCTGTGTTCAGTTTTGGGTTGCTCACATCAAAAATGTCATTGAGGTGGTGGAATGTGTCCACAGAAGGGCAATGAAGCTGGTAAAGGGTCTAGAAAACATGTCCCATGAGGAGTGACTGAGGGAGTAGGAGTGTTTAGTCTGGAGAAGAGGAAGGTCAGGGGAGACCTGCATTGCTCTCTACCTGAAACAAGATTGCAGTGAGGTGAGGGTTGATCTCTTCTGCCGTATCTCAAGTGAAAGGACAAGAAGAATGGTCTTATGTTGTATCAGGGGAGGTTCAGATTAGATATCTGGAAAAGAAAATCGCTGAAAGAGTAGTTGGGCATTGGATAAGTTGCCCAGGAAGATGGTGGAGTCACCCTCTCTAGAAGTATTTAAGAGGTGTTGGGATGTGGCACTTGGGGGAGTTTAGGGAGTGTAGTGATGGTTCTGGTTGATGGTGGGCCTGGATAGCCCTGAGATTGGCTCAGTTGGTTAGAGATGGGTGATAATAATGTCAGGCTTGGGGTCTCAATCCCTGCACAGGCCATTCACCTAACAGTGAGAATTGATTATCCTTGTGGGTTCCTTGCAGCTCAGAATGTTCCATGATTCTGTGAAGATGATCCTGAAGGTCTCTGTCAGAGTTGCTGATTCTGTGTGAGAAAATACTAACCTAATGCAGGGCAAGAGGGGCTTTCTACAATTACATGAACAGAAATTGATTTCTTACCCATCTCTTTTTCCTGCTTGGTCTTCTTACTCCAATTTTCATAGTGTCAATGGACTTGCATTTCTTTTTGTTCAAGGATGAGCCAGAATGGTCCTAATACATTTTATGCCATTGTAATATTGTGTTTCCCTATCCTCATGGTGCAAAGGGCTCATCTTCAGTGGACCAGAATGAACTCAGGTCACTGGGTGAGTTCAATTCCTGGGTACGAGGGTGATAGCAAGCAGCAGACACAGTCCTTTGTAAGACCCCAAGCAAATAAGAACTTGCAAAAGAAATTAATGCCAAATTGCAGGACACAAAACAAATTAAAAGCAAATAAAATGAGTTCACCATGTCCACCAAGCAAACAAGAAAAATCCAGAGATAATTTTGAAATGAATATGCAGAAAATTAAGATTTGGGAAAAATAATAAATGTCTCCTAGTTGAGTAGCCCCAAAATGGTGCTTATTAAATTTAAAGAAAGAAATTTGGTTTCTATATGTCTTATCCTCTTATGGTTTGCTCATGAAGGAGAAACTTGATTGATAATTATTTTCACATAAATTTACAGAGTAAGAAAGTTACAACACAGAAAAGACACATCTATATTTTAAAATTCAAGATCTTTCATTTATAGTAAAATTAAATTTTTACTGCACTACTGGCTCTGCTACATACTAGGTAAATCAAAAATATACTGTAGACTCCCACCTGCATGGCCAATTTCAGAGATAATTTCTGAGTAATGTACTTTGAGAACTAATACTCACTAGAGTTTCCCAAAGATACAGTATTTGTCATGATACATGCCTTTTTAGTTACATTCTAATTGCATTTTCCTTGCAGTTTTTCACTAGAACTTTCAGTGTCAGTTTCTCCTTCTGACAAAGGTCCAAATCCAAAATATCACAGACATAGAAAATAGCACATTAAAATTATATATTTCATGTTTTTTAGAGAACAAAATGTGGGAGTTTGTACTAAAAAGCTTCTGAGATGCAACCTCAAACTGCATGGGGCAGGTATAGACATTGACTTTAACAGACACAATATTTCAGTTCTGGAAAAGGGGAAGCAGTTCATGGGCTCTGGTCCACCTTGTGTAAACACAAAGCTTAAAATTATCTAGTGAGATATTTTGTATGATTTGGCCCAAGTGCTTTATCAGTTTAATTTTTGGTTTGGTTTGATTCCTTTTTGGTTTTGGGGGGATTTTATGGGGTTTATTTTTGCTATTGCTTTGTTTTTTATGAAGACTTTTACTTACTGTTGAACTAAAGTGAACGAGGTGATTTGGGTTTTTTTCAAAGGTAAATATTTTTCATTGTGCTGATTCTACATATCTGAGTAAATTCAATCAGTACTTAATTACTCTTACTCAAAGAGTCACATTCCTGGCTTGTAGTCTTAAAAAACTGAATTTCACTTTGGCTCCATACCTCCTTCTTTTTTCAGCTTACATACTTTACAGATCATAATTAGCCAGCCTTCTAACCTTCTTATTGTTAAGATAATTAGGTTCTGTTTTGTTAGTCTCTTACTACAAAGTAGGCTTTCTAGACTATGAGTCATCCTTGTATTTTACTCCACTCTCACTTTTATTTTTAAAAGGCGTACATTTGAACTTGGCCTTTATGTGAGCTGAGAACTCATGCTCCTGGTTACTAATTATGATTTCATTTTTTTTTCTTGAGTTACAAAAAAGCAATTCTCATCTTAAAGTGTGATCTATGTTCTCAGTTTTAACACAGTTATTCTGTAAAGAGATTGATTCACAAGAATGTTCCCTAACATCTGTAGAAAACTGGTTGTCACTGATATTTTTCACCAGAGATAACATTTTCAAACTTTTTCTGCAATTATTTAACTTTTTCATTGAGATCCTTAATAAGATCTTACATGCTTAACCATTGCTGGGTTATTTTTCCAGAAGAAAAAGGGAATATGAATTTATTATTATTATTTACTGTTTATTATTAATAATTTATTACAATAAAGCTAATACTTGTTTGTGGAGGTCATCCCTAAGTTAACAATGTGCTTTTCTGAACTGGAAACTGACTCCTGTTTTTGCAAACCCTCTCTTTCCATTGATGATCACTCAAAATAAGGTTCTTGCTTTCATCTAAAACCAGACCTAATTGAGGAGTCAAACTTCTGATCAATATCTAACAGCACCACAATACCCATATTTCTATAGTGTAGTGTCTTTATTCTTCAAAATTCAGAAAAAGATAAGTTAATTGTGGGATGAATTTCATGTTTATTTTCATTTTGCATGTTTGGATATATGCAAAAATGATATACAGTGAATTTGTTTGCAGCATATTCCAAACAGTTGAAACCTTGCTGTACCCATGCATTTTTTGCAGAAACCAGAGCATCTAATCAGCACAGCCCAAGGCCTGAGGTGATATTTTCATCTGTAATCAAGAAAATCCCTCTGCACACCCACAGTCTAGATCCCTATTGTCACTTAGGTCTGTACCTCTGCAGGATGAACCCATGTATCTTCTGAATTAGGCATTGTACAGGTATAGTGTAATAATGCTCCTTGAGTGCTGTGGTAGTTAATATGATTAATAGCATTAAGAAAGCTTATACCTCAGACAAACAGACAAAAACATTCAATAGCAAGTCTAATTATTCCCTCTGCTATATAATCATCACATTTTTAGGGGTTTGCACTGTCAGATTTGGATTCAGAATACTTTTGGGACAATTTCATGTACCACTTACATAAACACAAAAGTGAAGTTTGCCCTACATACCCATGGAAGTCTTGATTTGATCTTGACAAATGTGGTCGGTAACATTCATTGATACAAAAAATCATGCTAACCAAAGGCTAGTAATCCATCACTGCTTCTATTGTCTTTTACATTAGAAATGGGCACAAAGTACCTTTGTAGTAAGTTCTTACAAGCTGAGTGCAACCTTTTCAGTTTTAAAGTGCAATGCAGACTGATTAATGTTAGAAAGAATTGTTTATAGCATAATTTAAGAATTACAGAAAGTCATATGCCTAATGCCATATAAGATACCAGTTTACCAGTATACATGTGGATCTTTATAACTGCACTTGAATAGCACAGGAAGGAGAGCAGAAATATCATTAAATTAAAGTAGAGAGGAATGAAATGCAGTGTCTAAATACCTAAGGCATATGTCACAGCTCACATTCATTCACAAGTCAGCTCTCTTCAACAACTTTTAATCTACATCCACAATATTAGGGATCTGGATGTTCAAAACCAAACATAATAGCTCCACAGGTAATTCCTTTGACAACTTTTGGTCTGTAAGACGTTGCTCATAGACCTGTGGACTTCAAAAGAACACTAGAGCTGCAAGCTTCAAACAGCAAGTAAGTTTTCTGAAAAAATCATTCTTAGAAGCTGTTAGAAAATCTTGACTTTTGGACTACAACAAGAGACAATTAGAAGATCAGTAGTGTTGGAACGATTTTCCTATTTGCAAGATAATTACATAAAAAACAATCTCAGTAGTAGGTAGTGATATCTATTTCCAAATGCTTTTCTCACTGGGTTGTATTATTCATGCTTTTCCTAGGCAAAATTATACTGTGTTTTTTTGCTACCCAAGGTAGAGTTTCTGCTGGAATGTGGAGAGTGCTTTCTACCCAAACTAGCATCTATTGTACTGCAGTCTATTAAGAATATATATTTGAAAGTCCACAGACTGATGACGGCATTGAATCCAAGCCTCAAAACTTCTCTCACTGAATACTTTAGCAAAAAGAGCTACTACATAGTAACCAGGCAATTCTGGAAGCATTAATGTCTCTGACAGTGTTTTTATAAGAAGATACCGTTACACATAAATATTCTTTGAAATGCTTCAAGTAGCAAGCCGCTTACCAGATCTGAGTGCAAGGACCCCAAGCTGTGAGAACGCTGTCAATTTCTGCCTGTCAGAGGAGCCAGCTATGCAGCAGCTAACATTGTTAGCCCATCCCAAATGTGCGGCAATTTCCTTCACACAGATTTTCAGTGTTTTACATTGTAATTGAAAGAGTTAAAGGTATTTACAGACAAGCACTAACTTGAAACTAACTCCAGGTTTAGTGCCATACCTCTGACAGAGGTCATAATTCCCTGAAATTAAATTAGCAGAAGAAAAGTTTGCATATGCATTAACCACTTATCATAAGGCAACAGACTAAACTAAATGAGCAGTGGAGAGTTTAAACTAACCTGTAGGAGAAAAGGAATATTTATTCTGCCACACTCACTGCAAGGGATGGTCTTCTGCAGCAGAAAAAGAGCAAAAAAGAGTTGGTGTGGGGAAATAATGTCTCAAACTGTTTCTGTTGGTACTGTTTGCTAAGTAAAAGAAAATCAGAGTGCTAACAGAGCAGACAAGCTTAGCCACTGGAATGTGGGTCATTAAGCCACAGAAATTTGGTAACATCTGTTTGTGTGCCCACAGCTAATTCTCTGAGGTTCTGGCTGAGTTTAGGAGGAGTCAGGTACGAGCCGTTCATTCAGAGTCAGTCTGGAAGGACCAGAGAGAAGCTCCTACCTCTAAATGGGAAGTACCTAATGAACTTAGGTACTTAGAGTACAGGCAAACTCTTCTGAATAAGAACTTTAAAGGAGTCCAACTTCCTCAGAAACACTGCTTCAGTTTGTGAGCCATTAAAAAAAAAATGATCTTAAATTCAGATATGAAAAGACATAAGATTGATTGAAGAAGAAGAAGAATTTGCACAAATTACTGACATAAATAAACAAACATATCAAAGTTACTAAATGGGTTAAATTTATTGTATCCAAGACACTGCCAAATCTTGAGCTGAGAACAGAAGTTTATTGGCAATTTTCTGAAAGAGGAGGAATCCAATGATAAAATGTGAGCCATTTGTCTTCCCAGCCATTAAAGGAAATTCACTTTAAGGATTTTCTGGAGTGGTTGCTATTGCTGGTGTGCCCATTTTAATTTATCAGTGTGTCTGCTGGTAATATTATCATCAGTTGGAGCTCAGGTGGACTTCCATTAGTGCTATCACAGTACTCATTGGCAAAATATTCCACTGACCTGAACGGGATCTGTCAAAAACTTTCAAAGCCACATCTGCTGTGGATTTTTTTCCCCTCCTAATTATTTTCAGCAATTATGTAAGATAATTCCTCAGGATGAGTTATCTAGAGAAAAGCAGCTACAACAAACATAATTAAGAAATAAAACTATGCCAGTCATCTTCATGTTCATCTAATTATAGGCCATATCCTTCTCAACCTTCATCTTCTTGTGTGATATTTAGAATATAAACTCTCTGGTAGAGGTAATTTCTTTCTGATCTCCACTCAGGTCTTAGCTTTAACTGGCATCTTTGGACACCATAACAATACACATTTAAGACTAATATACCTATACGTAATAAATGTAACTAGGCATAGTTATTTAACCATATGTTACATTAGTTTTATGGGTCTGTTGCTTGCTTTGATTAAAGCTGTGTTAAATTCATGCTAAGTAATGAATAGTGGAGGTTGACTGGTTTCTTTGTCTTACAGAGCAGCACAAAAGAATTCCAGCCACTCCAGCCCATAGATCAGGTTCACTGGGAGCACACCTTAAATGCCTCTATGCAAACATAAGCAGCCAGGGAGAATAAAAAGGGGAGTTAGAGATGTGCCCAACCTTCAGTCCTATTGGCTTTCTGAGAACGCTGTAGGATAGCTCCTGTGACTGAAGTGTTGGTGTGGAAGGATTACTCTTTACAGAGGACAGGAAGGAGAGAAGGAGGATGTGTCACCCTCTCTGTCAGTGACCTCCTGGAGTTCATGGGGCTGTGCCTGGGGGCAGAGGAGGGGCTGACTGAGACCTCATGGATGAGGTTTAAAGCAGGTGGATGTATAGGGGGAGTCTGCTACAGGCTGCCTGACCAGGAAGACTGAGTAGGTGCAGCCCTCTCTGGACAGCTGGGAAAGCCTCATGTTCACAAGCTCTGGTTCTCGACCAGCCCAATATCTGTTGGAGGGACAAAGCAGCTGTCTCTTAGCAGCTCTTGATCACTCAGTGGAATCAAGAGACCTCAGAGAAGGTGGTGGATTTCTATCACTTTTTTTTCATAACTCACAAAACATTTTGCACCTTTAAAAGTTCAGTTGCTGGGACCAAAGGTGGAAAAATCTGAAGTTTTTACTTCAACTAAGTCAGTCAAGTTAGCAAGGTAGGAAAGAAATGCTGCACTGCGGGAAATGCTATCAGAGTGTGCATGAATTTTCCTACACATTTTGGAAAATTGTTGGTTCAATGCTTTAAAAAGTTTTTCTCCTGCTCTTTTGGATAGTGATATATATAGAGATATTAACTTACATAAATAATTTCTTCAACTTAGATTCCTTGAAATATAAAACAACATCTAGCACTGACACTGCTACTGCTGTTGCTTATGCATGGGTTGACCTCTGCAGTTTGGGAGAACACAGTGAATATGGTAATTCTGTATTGATATTGTGTGTTAGAAATTGGAATTATCATAAAATAATTTGAGGGATCTTTAAAGAGAGAGATGACCTAGCTCTCAGTGGACTACTTTGTTAGTCTTGCTTAATGTGCAGGGTGAAGTCAGCATAGCTGGGGATTTAGGCATCTACAGGAATAATAAAAAAATAATAAAATAATTAAGTTGAAGACTCAAGTTACATGAAGTGACATGTGACTTGATAAGGCCACAGAAAATTCTTTTTTAAAAGTGTGTTTACTTGCAAGTTTGATATGGAGGAATCAGGTTTTCAGATGGGAGCTGATACATTTGCGCGATTCTAGCAGCTCTTAAGGTATATTCAGAAGGTCATTTCTCAGTGTTCTGTCTTACAAGATCTGATTGTTCAGGAGATTATTACAGGTCCTGCCACTTTGTGAGGTGCTGCCACATCATAGCAAGGTCAACAGAATGGGTATCACATCTGCTTCTCAGTTTTCAGTTTACTGTTTTTCTGTTGACCAAGGCTAGCATTCTTTTTTATAAGCAGCAGCTTTTTTTGTCAACAAAAGTTTACAGCAGTTTACCTGTATACATCAGGCCGTGAATGAATAAGGCAAAAAACTCCCATTTATAGATCCCTTTGGACTTGATTCAATTTGCTGCAGGAACATTACATTCTTATCACAAAAATGTTTTGAATCATTCCAGGCTTTCCCCCTCACAAATACAGCTTGCTTCACTCCGGCAATGTAAGGGAATTGAAGGATATCTTCAGGCAGGAGAATCTCAATGCAAGCAATCATTGACATTTTGCCAATGCCAGCCATTGAAAGGACATGTTGGAGGTGGAAGGGGCTTGAGCAGGGGGCACTGAGTATTCCTTTCTGGCAGATCAGCTCCTTGGGCATTTGTGTCTGTCAGAGCAGATGACATAAACCCGAAGGCTGTCCTAGAGGCCAGCCAGATCCAGCCAGCACTCAAAATCTAATTTGCACGTTGAACATTGTGCATTGTATGAACGTGCCATGTGTGTCTACTGTTTGCCTCTACTGAGTAATTTCAGCCATAGGCAACTTTTCTGCTCTAAACACAGACAAAATAACTGAAGATGATAACAGATTTGCTGGTTTGCCACAAGCTGACACATCTTCATGATTTTTTTAATGTTTTGTGCTTTCTAATCACTCTAATCCCCGATGAGAACTCAGATTTGTAAATAATGATATAAAATAATCTTATTTAGAATCTGTGCTACATTTGTCAGTAGCTGGCTAACCTAATAACACACAGTAAGCAATATATGTGAATCAATTGACCTAAAAATATTCAGACTTTCAGACAAAAGGCATATTTTTTTTGTTAGGTTATACTTCCTCAGAGTATGGAAAAAAAAGAAAAAAAAAACCAAAACAAACCTAGTACACCTTGCAGTAAACATTTGGATCTAGCCAGTAAACAAACTCCAATTTGAAGGAATCCTATGGATTAATTGCAAGTCTGAAGTATCGCAAAGTACTTTTGTTTGAACAGCCTTTCTACTGTGTTTCACTCAAACCTTTGTTAGAAAATAACCAATGGGAATCATATTAGCAAAGTAGCAAGAATGTTACAGTGTCAGACAAAATCATGTAGGACTATCTTTTAAACTGATATTGGCACTATTAAAGTCAGTATCAAGGGCAAATTAATGAAAAACAGATTGGCATTTCACCTGGCACTGAAAAGAGGAAGAAAAAATGGAAATTTTTAAAGGGACTGCTATTTATTTTCTTTTTCCTCACAGACGCCACATTGGATTGAAAACCTGCTACTATTTTCTATGATAAAAGTATCTGTAATAAGTAGTCAAGATTAAGGTCATATTTGCTTTGCGTGATCTATTTAAAAAGACAATCCCTATCCTAAAAAATGAAAAGACAATTCCTATCCTAAAAACTCTTATGATCCAACAAGCTAATGCAAAGAGTAGTGGAAAGATTCCCTTTGACGTTAGCATACATCAAATTGTTCCCTAAATATGACTGGAACGTTTGATCATTTAGCAGTGCATGCTTTGGCGGGCCTGTGAACATGGACTGAGAAAGGCTTTCTTCCTCCTAAGTCATGAATAATTATAACTCTTCAAATATTGTCACTTGTTCTTTTGTTATGACTGTCAAAAATATTATGGATCTGTGCGCTCAAAAAAAAAAAAAGGACAAGAATATACAAATTAGTATCTGCAATACACTATCATTCATTCTGGATATAATTAATTCTTTTCCACCAGCATATTTCAAACCCTGTGAAAAAGCTTTCTCTGTAGGGATCACTCATTTTATAAAAATTTAAAGCAATGACGATCAACTGATTTTTATGATAGGGATTTGATGATACTGAAACTAAATATGTACCCAGATCAATAGGTCTTTCATTTCACCTGTTTAAGGTAATTGAATAATTGTTTCTCAGGCAAAGAAAGTTTAGTCTTTTAATTTGCAGCTGTATTCTATTCTTTTCTCAGAAGTTCCCAAAATCTGAGATAGAGGATTGACAAAGAAAAAGAAAAAAAAGATTGGTCAGATCCATTCACTGTTGTGGCTAACTACTGTCACAAATGGAAGAACTAAAATTATAAAGTATTGTTTTTCACTGCCTTCTTCTGTAGCAACATACTGAGGTGGTTCTTTTTTTTTTCCTTTCTTTAATTTTTGTGTGTGCTAAATGGCTATCATACTTAAAATTAAGGAAATTACAGAGAAAGGTTCATGACTTACTATATTCAACATATATTTCTGGTACTGCAGGCTTTCATTGCCCAGATATACCCATGGGAAATTTTGTGATTTTGTCCTTCTCTTAATGCTCCTGGAGTCCAGATTTAACCAATAAATATATTTCATTAGCAAATCTCAATCTTGAAGCAAATATGAATTACCTTTTTAGATGTGTAGATATTGAGAATTTCAATCTTTGTAAAACACTAAAATTTCAGATGAAGCAGAGTGCATGTCACTAAAACACTGAGAAAAAATCAAATTTTATTTTTGTTGCTTCCTCATTATCAGAGTGATGTACTATATTTCTTTACAAAGTTAAAATGTTGCACTCTTTGCGCAGGATAATTGAGTATATACAGCTGAGTGTGTGTGAAGAAATATTTACACTATGTTGAAAATAAAATCCTCTGAAATATTTACATTTCTGTTCATAACACTTAGAAGCTTTCAAAAGTTGTTTGACAAATAGAGATGTTTTTAACTGATGAAAGAATCTCATTTACTGTGATACTTCCCAATTACACAGAGTGTACAGGACATTGCTAATGTTCAGAATGTGCAGAAATTAAAAGCAAACACAAGACAGTTTCCATTCTCTCTCTTTTACAGCTGTATCAGAAGATAATGCTGACTTTTCAATTAGCCAAATGGACTAGAGAATTCATAGCATGCTTCTGATTCCCAGTTCAGAAATATCAACCTAAAGTTGCCAGCAGCCTTGAGTCAGTGTGAATCCACCACCATGACACATGAGCTTAAGTACACAGACACATCTTTTTGAAGTCAAATGACTTCTTTAAGGTCATGCCCCTGAAATAAATACTAAATTTGTGACTCATTGCATTATAAGCGAGCTCTTTAGAGCAAATTATTCTCTCTTGGTCACATTGGTTCAGCAGAGCCTGGCTTGAAATAATGAATAGAATAGTGTGAAAAGTAAAGGCAAACATTATTTGGAAAAAAACCTGAACTTAGTTATATTACATCATGATAAGGAGCTCTTCATTCAAAAATGAAGTCCTGAGGATGCTATCTTAAGAACTAGCAGATTTTACCTGTAAAGGTGTTCTATCTATTGCTGAGTTGCACAAGCAGCAATATGGACAAACATGCATGCATATACACATACACACATAGACTTGTTTATATATTTTATGTATCAGTAATAGGATGGACACTCACGGTTGCTGTTCTTATTGTTCTTTCTCATATGAGGAAAAGATCTAATATTTTAGTTATATTAAGGTAGGAAATTCAAAGGAAAATAATATTTTGAATAGGGTTTTTGTGAGATATTGTCATGTATATAAAAACAATTATATACAGTTATAGATATGCAAGAGTATGTGTGGGCATTTAAATAAACTCAGAATTGCACCAATTTTGTTTCAATTTTTGAGTGTAAAATTTTCTAACAATTCTGAATCTTAGTGTTGAGTCTGTGTCAATTATTTTGATTACTCAGTAAGGTAAGAAATGAATGCATCAAATCAACCAGACAAAAAAACAATTAATGTTTATTGTCTGCAAAGAGCGAGAGTCTAAGAGTTATAATAATTTCGCCCCAAACAGTGGGTGTATGTTTGCCATTGATCACAAATAATAACTATAGCAAAAGCAGTATTTTTCTTTCAGCTTTTAATTTTGTTATTTTGAATACTAATTTACTGCATAATGTCTATTATTCTTCATTCTGAAATTATGTTTTATAACTAGCATGAAATTTCAGGGATTCAAAAACTTGTCATCCCAGTTGTACAATACAGCATTTCTTCTAAAGGACATGAAACCTCTGTTTATGGATATGTTTAGGCAAGGGGGATAAGCAAACTAGTTTCAAAACTTTTAGAAGGATTTCTGAGTATGACTTCAGAAATCTTGGAAATACACTGTAGAACCCTATAAGACATTGAATGTACCCAACTAAATTTCTCCTCATGCCTTACCCTGTCACAACCAGAGGGTATGAATGATGGTCCAATCTATGTGGAAAGAGCTGGTTGGAGATGCATTATCAGCAGGACATATAATCTTGTCCTAATTTAGCAGAATCAGAGTTGTGTAACCAGCAGCAGCTGTTAAGAAAATCTTGCAATTAGTTTCTGAAACTTTCCTTCAGTAGCTATTTCATGATGTTACCCTAGTGAATTTATATGCTAGAAACAGAAATTAGAAGACACTGCAAAGAAAATTTTAACTAAAAAATATTGCTAAATCTCAGCCTCTTAAAAGAGATCACATTTCCATACTTTTGCACTGCAAGGTGAAACATCAGTCAGATATGGGCTCAGTCCAGAAAGATTCTCAGTAAACTCAGAACAAGGGTTGAGTGCATGAAGATTGGAGAAATGATAGCTATGCACAAATATGGTGCAATATCTCTTTTTTGGTCATCATAGAGACATCCCAAGTCTCATAATTGCACTAAGTGGAAACCTAAATAAACCCATCAACTTAAATTCCCCATGCTACTGAGTGTAGAACATATTTCATGTGAAAAAATGACACTACAATTTGTATGGAACTTAAGAGAGTAGGTTAGAAAAGACAGCAAGATAAACTTTATTGTCTGAAGCGCAAACTCCACTGCTGCATAAAACATCTGGACAAGTCCCTATTCTTACACAGCTGAAGTCAAATATCCAAAACCAATGATAAAATTAGTATAGCTGTATCTATTATACATGTGGAAAAACTTTCACACCCTGCAGATGAAGTTACTATTATATCCTCCAGATATATTAACAGTCTTACTCTTATGTCAGTTAGAATTGCAGTGCAGGTCTTAACACAGTAAATATTCTTAGCTGTAATGTTAGACTGCTGATTGTCAGTATGAGACACTGCTTTTTTTATGTGGTATGTATTTCATCAATATAGTTATAAGAATACAAAATACCCTACGCATGTTTTGTCCTAAATTATAAACAAGTGCATGAGTATGGTAGCTGAATACAGTAAATAATCAGCAAAACACAGATCAAAAAGGAAGGTGTAATAATATGCACCTCAGTAAGGGCTGAATTACTGAAGAGTGTGTTAATATTTGTTGGTGCAGTTTGGAAGGTCCATGAGAGGACAAAGGAGATTTTATTGTTTGAAGAAGTCAAAAGTGCCTCAAAGGAACTTTCAATTTCTTTTCAAGTTTGGCTTCTATTACAAGAATATAATTAAATGTAAACAGATATAACTTTCTTTAAAGAGTGTACAATGAGGTACTGAGTGAAAGGAGTGTTTATCAGCACAATGTAAGGAAATATTTACTGGCTACATTTCTATGAACGGAAATTAACTGTATCAAGATGGTGCGTTCATCTAAAAAACAGAATACTTTTTCAGTTTAAAGCTGTTGATTTTCTTTCAGGCAAAGACCTGATGTAGCATAAAAACCAAAAACTACAACAAAACAAAACAAAACCTGCAGTCCTTACTGAACTTTTTGTTTGAAAAAATTTCACAGATTCTTAAAAAAAAAATCAAAAAAATAAAATCCTTTACAATGAAGGAGGTTTAATGCAATTCAACTATTTGAAGTGCTTTTGAATGTTGCAGAAATAGTAAATATACAATTAAATACAAGTAAAATGTGTCTCCTGTTTTTTCCTGTTTGACCAACATGACCCTTTTGCTTTGGAAAAGGCTAGTGTAGTGTATTCCAGGCAATTTACTCACTACGAGTTTTACTTAATGAGGCAAGAAAGAACAAAAGGCAAATAAATCTGGGACCTCCTTTTTTGATTTGGAAAGATTTGCTCTAAAGAAGCAAAACGGAGACTTAAGATGAAAATTGGAACACAGCAGCAAAGCTATTTCTAAAGCCATTTATTGTTAGATGATGAAGAAAGGGGGATGAAATTTGGTGTTGTTAATAGGAACATATTCAACAATTTTGTGACCTTTTTGTTAGCCAAATGAAATGTTCTTTCACCAAGAGCATTAGTTTAGTGTTATTACTGTTTTCAGTGTACGGTAACTGAATTGTGGAGGTTTAGAATATACACCTAAAGGAAAAATTCTTCATATTCACAAAGAAGCATGGATTAGAGAAAAGATGCAGGCTAAACCCACAAGTCCTTACTTGGGCAAAGCTCCTGTTTGTCTCAGTGGTATTGCTACTCTGATAATTGCATGCAGAGATTTTAATCTGATTAAAATGAGGTAGGGAAATACACACCGCAGTAAGGCAGATAGACTGTCATAAAGTTTCTGATTTCAGTGCCAAAGTCAGGCTGGATAAGGCTTTCTATCTCTTGGTATTATGCTTTTACATTTTCATATAATTACAGGTGTAAATGGCAAGAGCTTCAGAAGAGTTCCTTTAAATGTAATAAGTTTTCTTCTATGCCAATATTTCAGCTATGCCTGTGTTACCAATTAAGACTGAATGACTTTGCTTCAGTCAGACAGTAAGTGAATTAACCTGAACCTGTGGTCAAGTTCACATATCCCACCCTAGACAGCAGCCAGTTTCTGTATTCCACGAATACTCATGCCTGTCACAAGCTGTCTGCATCCAGTTTCTAAGGAAATTGGTGTGCAGACTGGCTCATTCCATATTTAACGCTAGCTTCAGCAGTAATTAAAAATTAGGAGAGATCTTCAGGAAATCAATTAATTATGCATGCAAAGTGCACCAACTAAATTTGGACGCACAATTAGATGACTAATCATAGATTAAAAGGTTGAGAAAGGCAGTTGCACACTTAAAAGGAGGATGGTGACCTATTCTATCTCAGGTGCCTGTGCTTTCCTGTTTAGATCTACTAAGACCTGTTAGACAGATATTTGACACACCTGTAAAAAAAGATAATGCCTGAAAAAGGTCCAGAAATTTCAATACTCAAGTCTCTTTACTTACTAATGGGAATATCCCAAATTTTGCTCTTTTAATGCAAGTGTCTCCAGAAAATTGTGTTTTGAATAAGTCAGTATTACTGGAAAATTAACTTCCATTTGAGCTGACATGCAAGATTGTATTTATGTACATGAAACGTGGGGGCAATGAAAAGTTACATCTGTCCTGAAATTATGATGCTATTTCAAAACCAGTTATTTAAAGGCAAATATCAACATATTTAGGAATAAACTGTTAGGAATAAACTTCCAAAGCTGCACGTTCTGCTCTATTTCCCAGGGTGACACCGCAACATGTTGATCTCTAGTCATTTGACAACTGTAATAAGCTACTGCCTAACCATCTGACTAGCTCACCCCAGATTAATTCCAGTTTTATCTTTTCAGGGATCACTTAATCTTCTGATAGAAGTTCCCAGAACAGTTGAATTTGGTTTCCATGAAAACTTCTGTTTTATAATATAATCAGTTCCTGACAGTTCATTCAGAGGCTTTTTGAACGTTCTTTGTTTTGTTTCACTTTGTTGTGTTTTGTTTAATAAGGCCATAACCAGATCATAGAGCTGCAGTGGAAGTGTGGCATTTCTCGCTGTTTAAGTGCAAGCATGAAGCGCACAACAGCTGTCATCTGCTGTTAAAGGCTTTTCATTCAGCAGATTAAAGGTACAGAACGGGGGTTCCTCAGGTCACAGAGCAACTGAGTGATAAGAGTGATGGCTAGCACTCCCTTCTCCCACAGCATGTTTCAGCTTCCGCTGCTTTTCTATGGGCTCTCTCATACATCTGACTACAGAAAAAAAAAAAAGGATGATTAAAAAAAAATAAATTAAAAAGAACACCAAAAAACAGAGAAGCAGATACTTTTTTTTCTTAGGTTTTTTTTTTCCTGCTTTTTTTTCTGGTAGCTTTTGTATCACTGCTTTTGAAATCACCGCTTTTGAAATCACCTGACATGACACCTGATATGAGTGAAATATAGCCCTGAAGGTAGACCATGTATCTATTTAAGGAATAGTAAGTCACATTATACATCAAAATATGACAAACAACATCATATCCAAGTCAAATGCTAACATTTGTGTAGGAAAAAGTGAAATTCTTAGTATTGCCATTTAGATATTATTATCTGTGGAGAGTATTTCCCATAAGAAATATCACTGTTGATGTGATCAGGTTTGCCATTTTTATGTTCTTTCTCTCCCTCCCATCAAATGGGAGAAATATAAAGGACGTGGGCCAAATTCCCATGCTCTAACCTACAATGAGTGGTATTTGACTCTGAAAGGAATCTTTAGTAATCTTGATTCTCTTGAATGGATCAATTTGGAAAGAAAATATTAGCAAATCAGTCACAATCTTTCTTTCTCTTCAGATAGATAACATTTCTGCAAGATCACTGTTAACAAGATAGGAAAATTCCTTGGAGAAGCCCCTCCAAGGGCATCCTTCTGCCCTATCAGAAATCTAGCAGGTTAAACTGTATCTTGCCCACCAAGGGAATTTCACGATCCTCCCAAGTGAATAGAACAATAGAAAGCAGAAACAAATTGAATAGGACCATGTAGATGAGATTTGAATTTATTACAAGCAGCATATCCAGAATCAAAATGAAAGGATATGATGCAATACACTCACTGGATAGTGCTTCTCTTGGTAAGTATTTCTATGAATCTCATTCCACTAAACATATCAAATAATATCAAACTCTGTCCAATTCGTCTTCCATCTAGAAGCTGAGCACAGTGGCCATAGTGACAATGTTGTGTTAATTTTCTATACCATATATGTCATGCTTGTGGTGTCCTACAAATATGACTGAAGGCCCAAATCTGTCTCAAATTTATGTGCTGTGTTATTCTCCTCTACAATTTCAATGCAATGCAGTTCTGTACAATAAGGCAGATAAAGATTATTCATGCTAACAACACACTAATGCTTTCTTCAAGGACTTCTCATACATTGGAAAACATATTTTCATGCATTTTTATAAAACTGAAAAAAATTTTTGAACACTTTCAGCATGCTATAATCACTTTGTTTTTACTAGTAACTAGAGCAACAGCAGCAGAGTATTTCCTTCTGCTGTATTGTATGTGACTAGAGGGTTCCAGCAACTCTACTTAAGCACTGCTTTAATCTACAGGAAAACTTTCACCAGTGAGTAAGTGACAAGGGCCTTCATCTAGCATTTTTCTGAGATGTACATGTTTTCAATGTACTGATACACCTCAGATGCACTACTAGTAAAGAAGATACTTATACTTATGTCAAGGTTACAGAACAAAATAGTGTCAGACCAAAAGATGTAGCGATGCAGTGAAAACTATTTCTAATAGGGATTTGATTGCTTCAAGCATTTTGTTACACTCTCAATCTTCAGAAAGGTGTATTTTACTATCCAGTCTAAAAAAATTAACATCTGACTTAGGTAATGATCATAAAAGTTCAGTACTGAAAACATATTTATCATTTTGGAGTGAATGTTCAATACATGAATGATGAAAGGAACAGGATATCAGGTAACACCTAAAAATGTTCTGGTTGTACAGCACAAATAAGAGACAAATATTAGCATAATGTGTACTTTAAAAATGCCATTTCAAAACCTTTGGGTTTTCTTAGGTGGTTCTAAATGCATTTTGCTGGAATTCATAAACAACTAATACTGTGGCTCGACCTAATGTTGTAAATGAAATATCTGGCAACAACTATCAGTACCACCGCTATCTCTCCCTGAAATGTTATTCTTTGTAAATGAAGTTGTAGTTACAGCACACTCTCAAAGTAATAAATGAACAAGAGTGTTAGACAGCCCCTGTGCAGCCCACAAGCCGTTGTCTTAGCAGCACACTTACAGCTCGCTTCTTCAAGTGTGCTAGCTTATGTGTGCCTATATTTTTATTTATATATATATATTTATAGATACATATATATAACCCTTTCAGTGTTTAGAGCTGTTCAAATTTAGATGACAAGAAGCTATACAGCATCTGAAGAGATGACAAAAAAGAAAAAAAAAGATAAAACTAAAAGGCAGGGTACCAGGTGGCAGCCTTGTGGTTGCATTTATCTTACAAATAATGTGTCAAACTTTTTTTCTGTAACAAGCACATTCTGTATTGTGTGTGTCCACTCAGTCATTGATGGAATTTGTGTGCTTTTCCAATTTCTCACAATGACACTTTTTGATGCCATGATCACGGCTAAGAGCAGAAGTCACTGCACTGCCTTTTGGACAGCAATTTCAAGCATAGCAAAATAAAAGATGTGTCCATTTGTGTTTGGTTGTTTTGGGAAGCAGGGGTTTCTTTTTTGTTTTAGTCTAAGTGACAGGCTATCTGGATGAAGCCATTCACCACTCTTTCTTCCTCCATTCAAACAATTTGTGATAAAATTATATTTCTTTTTCAGCAGTTACTTTTATATGCCCAATAGTTTAATTTGCTTTTCATTCTAAAATAATAATGACAAATATCACAAACTATTTTTATTTTATATGGTCAGCATTAAGAAAGAAGATAGTGCTTTCTGTTATACCTTACCAAGGACTGTATAATGAATCTTTGAAATAAAAATGAAGGAAAAAAATTTTTGATGTTCCCTTTTTTTTTGTATCACCTTGCCGTTCTTATCATCAGCAAAGAGACAAATTATAGTCTAACTTCAGTTATGTTCACAAAGATATTTTCCAATTTTAAGCAGCAGAAACTATCTGATATGCATTCTTTTTCTCTTTCCTAATTCCTTCTATGTTTGCAGCACTTTGTCTTTCTACATAGCCTATAGTTAGTATAATGAACTACCTCAGTCTCCCAATTGAGACCATAAGGTTCCTCATCTAAACAGAAATGAAGTGAGACTTTAAAAAGCCTCTACTAGCTCATGTCATAGTCCTGAGATGACCAAAAAGATTCAGAAGAGGTATAGTTTCATTACTAAAATACTGCTTAAGTCCAAAGTTTCCCTACAACCACTGGTAGACACTAAAATTAAGAGTCTGTAGTGGCAATGGATGCTCTGACATTCTTAAAATACTTTGTTTTACTATAGAGTCATGTTTCTTATTTGCAGACTGTTAGTAGAAAAGTAAATCCAGAAACAACCCAATGGTATCTAGGCAGGATTTTCTATACTATTTGTAGAACCAGCCCATGCCGTGATAAAGCAAATTCAGAAAACTCTTAACTAAGGTAAATCTTATTCAAGTCTTCCTACCTTATTAATATCTTAATATGTTTGAAAATCATTATGTGAAGTGTAAGATTAATATGCATTAAAGCACACTTTATTTCATCATAAGGTGTGCTAAACAATGATCACAAAAATTTCATTATTGAATTTCTGTACAACATATGTAATAGGTACAAGAGGCACGCATGTTAGAGGTTATTCAAACAGGTATATCAGACCTCAATATAGTAGGGCCAAAGGAAATCAATATATTTTTCCTTGGTCTCAAGCAAAGGTTATCCCCTAAATGTGTTAAATGAATGACATAAATATTACTAACCACATCATTTTTCCTTCCTATTCTTCCTTAAGCTGAAAAATTGAAGCTAAAAAGTACATCCATACAAACATTTTTTTATTCATACACTTTCTGCCTCCTTTCAGTACAAAATGTCCATCTAACCTTCCTTTTTAGCCACCAAAAAATCTGACTTTTTTTCTCCATTAGGAAGAGAAATAAAATATTTACCATGAGAGTTTTATTCTCCAACAACTACAAAAAATAACATTAGTCCCTACCACAGTATCTCTTTTCATTTCTATTACAAAGGAATGCTCAACAAATACATCTAAACAACTCTGAGTTACTTACACTGCATATCTTTCCTTGCCATCTTGGCTGGGATGCAGTAAAACCCACAGAATGATTATTAATGTCTTTTTGGATCTATTTCTCTTCATTTGAGCAGGGCTCATGAAAGAAGAGTGAAACAGACACATCTTCTTCAATGGCTAAACCTTTTTCTTTTCACATCAAATGCTTCTTTTGCCTCCCACTGCACTCAATAGTACAAACACAAAAGTACTAGGCATGTCCTGAATGTAGATAGTAGATATTTAAATGTTTTAGTAGATATTTAAATAGATAAGGAAACTAATTAATTAAATCAAATTATTGTAAGAAATATAAAAGAGAAGAGCAAGTTTGAAGAAAGTCTTGGACTTCTGTTGAAAGCAGCAAAACGCAAGCCAAGATCCTGAGCTGTCACTAGCTGTGCTAATGCAGGCAAAGCAACTTTTAGGCTATTAAAAGTACAAACATCAGCAGAGCCATACCAAGGCATGTTTTCTTAGGAGAATTTTCTCTTATGAGAACTGAAGAAAAAGAATGCAAAGAAAGTTGTGACATATCACAACAAAGCAAATGATAGTGCTTACAAACTCCTAAAATTAGATCAATGCCTCTATTGAAGAAACCTAAGAAATACACCAGATTTTCCATTTGCAATAGGCTTATCATCTCTGCCAGAAGATTCAATAGCAATTTTTTGCTTTAAAGAGTCTTAAGTATGTATATCTTGCCAATTGTAACGGGTTTGGCCAGATATGGCAATATTCCAAGCAGTGTGAGATTATTAGTGTTCAGTGAATCCAGAATGATTTCCATGCTGATATAGATTTTGGAGTGAACATTTAAAATATGCAACATAAATAAGAGTAATTGCATGCAAATGAAAAGAGTTTCCCCTGGGGAAAAGGCTATCCCTTATGTAATATAGATAGGGAACACATTTAAGGTTGCATATTTTTTCTTTCAAAATCTAAAGTGCCTAGGTAGCTTAACAACAGTTTTAATTCTTCAGAAAGTAAAAAAGAACAGATTTCTGGGAACTCATTTCAAAAACATCTTCAAAATTTTTCTCCAGATAACTATGTTGTTAAAAATATGATGATTTGCCTCGGTATATGAATAATCAGGAAGAAAAAGAAGGCAACTCCACCGTCTTCCTCCAAGGGCATGCTACTGTACTCTTTGCTGAGGTGTTTATGTGGCTGCAAAATAGCTCCTGGTCCTAAGGCTGTCAAACCAAGTACTTCCAAACAACTTATGCCCAAAAGCACTTTTGTTTTTTACTTCTTAAGGCTATTTTTCCTTTGTGTCTAGAGTCAGACACAGGAACCAAATGAAGCTCGTGTTCAAGTTAACAAACTCCAAATGTGCTCACAGCAAATGACTTTGGTGACTTGCTGTGGTGTAATTTATGCCATTTCATCATATGCATTCTTCCAGGCTCAAAATTCATATGATTTTTCAAAACAATTAGCTTAGGGACACCACAGATCCAGCTGGGCATTTCACTCTGTTATTAGCAGGTATGTTTTCAAATAACTGATTTATCTGTAACAGCTTCAGAAATTAACACTATCACCCCACCACTCCTCCCATGCCCTTCTCCTTCCTCCTCTGTTCATTATCGTGCTTCCTAAGCAACATCTGTGGACAGATCCTTTGTTCCTTATTATTGCAACTTGAGCCTTTCCACCCACCTGTTTGAACAGTGAGTGTAGAAGTACTCTGTATGCATGTACTTCCTTGTAGCTTATTAATGACAGCATTTTTCTTCTTAATATTCTGCCCATGTTCCGAGTCACAGGAAGGCTGAATGATGTAGATTGTTTCTTGAAACCTTTGCCTTGATGATTTTTTGCTTTCTTTATTCACACCAACATGAGGTGCAATCAAGAATAAAAGCCTATTTTTGAGATATTGATAGGAGCAGCACCTTCTCACCCCTCCCCTGAAACCTCTTTCTTTTCTTTTTGGAACAAATAGTAATTTTTATGTAGGGCTTTCTTTAGGAATCAGATTGATTTTGCCTTCCTATTCTGTGTTCATCTGTAAATCCTACCAAAGGGGAGTCTGCATACAGGTCATCTTCTGAAAGTTCATTCCTATTCTGAAACCCCATTCCCAGTCTTCATGCTTTTTGCAGGTATTTGCTCTTCACCTTCAATTTCTTCCCCACCCCCTCCCCAAAAGGTAAAAATTCTGCAGCTTTTTATGTTTCTGTTTATGTGGAGTTAGTAGAGTACATGATAGTAATGCCACATGCTTTCAGCCTTCTGCAGTAACCTACAATTTTTTTTCTTTTTCATTGAAAGGTGAGATAAGCAGACAGTTAAAAATTCTTTCTCTATAACTATTTTCGGATGAGGTTTATAATTATTATAAAGGATTTGGTTAGTTACCAAACTTTGCTCAAAGAGTTTGCCACTCTGTGATATGGCATGCACGTTTTCTTTTATCCTACAAGCTACACTAAACAATATAAAATTATCAAAGAAAGAGTAAATGAACTACTAGACTTTCTTCAGTAAAAATCAGATGTTTTATCTAAGTTTCAGAAGAAAACTGTTCTTTAAAAAATTCTAAACTTATTTTGCCCTAATTTTTGCTGGCAATAACCAGATTCCCAGGCCCAAAACCAGAGTTTTTACAGAACTTTAATATTAATGCCATATGTTTTATTCTTGATGAGCCAAACAGAAAGAAGATTTTTTTTTGAATGAATGTCTTATGTCATCAATCCTAGTTTTAAAGGCTCCAGAAAAGAGAACATGGACATAACATTCCAGCAATGCCCCCAAGCATACCCAGGAGGCTTTAAATCTGGCTGCTTACCAACAAACATATTTTAAAATATAACATTTTAAATACTATCCTTTCTCTCTCAAATAGTATGTGAAACAGGGAAAGAAAATATTTGAGAAGATCAAGCAGTCATCTGTATGAAAGAGTGAAAACAGAAGAAGAACCTTGGATTCCTTAATCACTTTTTGCAGGAGAAGCTGGTGGTCTGAATGAAACACACATCCTCTGGATCAGGCTCATGAACAGACATTCATGTCAGCCAGAGACTGACAACTTTTTTTTCTTCTTTTTCACAGAGGTGCTTACTAGGGCTCCTAAGGATGTTATTCTTTTAAAGGGTGTATACATTGGAGGATAAGGAAATCAATCCCTGCCTAATGGCAGTTTAGAGTACAAACCTGGCAATTGCTACTCTAACAGTTTAATGTCACTGCTAGCATGGCATAGTGTGCACAGAAGACATCCACTGTCATTTTCCATTTTAACTTTCCCTCTGCACATGTCTGCTTCTTTGTTCACAATGATTAGCAATATTTGGCCTCTAGCAGGGTTGATCTAGTAGGGGAAACTGATAAAGTGCTTCATACAAAAAAACATACACACCAACATTGTTTCCCTAGATAAACAATTTTCAAAAGTGGTCATTTCCTTCATTCATGCTGTTGAGTTTATCTCTACAGAATATTAGGCACCTAAGCAATTCTGCTGCATATTTTCTTCACCTAGTTTACTGAAAGCTCCTAACTCCATTTTTTGCTAAAAGGACACCTCACTGTTATCACAATTTTTCTTCTGATCAGGTCTTGCTGGGCAGTGCAAATCTCTGAATGATAGCCACTGCTATTTTTGTTTGTTATCATCTCCAGTTGCTTCAATACATACAAGGAGGTAAAATTACTCTTACAGTCTAGAAGCAAAACAACTTAACCATTTACAATTGCCTCTGTTTCACACAACTTTAAACATGCAATATAAATTCAATTTCTTGATGCTTATATTTTTCAAGAGACCTTTAAAGGGTTTAGAGATGTTCTCAAGGTTATTGTGCTTTCAAGAAAACATTAGATTTTTCAAACTGCTCAAAAGGGTCATATTAGTATGTTTCATACTATGTATCCTCTGTGGAAATTAACTCAGAGTACACACCTTCTTTTCTTATACAAAGTATTCAAAACAGGCACGTTATGGTATTTTTTTATATTACAAAATGGATAGCTCATATACTCCGGCAGTAACTTCAATTAAAACATTATGGAAACACAAATTTGGTATCAGGTGACACAGGGGAATATTCTCCTTTAGGCTGTTAAACCAATAAGAAGTTAAACCATGACAGAGAACCAGAAAAGAAATTATAGATAATAGTGTCATACAAGTGCATAGCCCTCTACCTTAACTCTTGTTGTATGCATATAGAAAGAAACCATAGCATATACATTTTATTTGGGGTTTTTTCTGCACATATATATGCATACCAAAATTGCTCTATGATATGGGGATAGGGAGGACAACTCCTGTTCACAATCTATAATCACCTTGCTGAGAAATATAAACTAAAAAAACAAAATATAAATGACACATAATGGATCACTAGCAAACAGAACCCCTTCCTCAAAACAAGTTTTCAAAAACTTGTCTGTAGAGCTTTCTTATAGTTAATCTCATTGAAAGCATGCTCTTCAACAAAACCTCAACAAAACAAAACAAAACAAAACAAAACAAGACAAGACAAGACCAAAAAAAAAAAAAAAGACGAAAAAACCCACAACACTGCCAATTTTAAGGAGAATGTGGATAGCACTGGTAGAAACTGCAAAGCCATCCTGGACTTTTTGAAAGAATTTGAAAAAACACTGCAAAGGAGACAAACAGGTTTTAATACTTTTCTTCAGTACATTGATCAGCTTGGAATGCTGGTTTGTGCATGACAGAAAACAAAAAATATTCCTAAGCCCTTCTAACTTCCTCTGATACGGCAAACAGAATAGATTTTACTGTAAATCATAGCTAAATGGGCTCTCCCCTGAAACTTCTCCACTCATTCCCCCTGAATTTCCACAGTGTATTCCTACTCTTTTGGCTGCAAGTGGACAATTTATAGTGAAGACATCAATTTAGTGGGATTTTTCCTTTGGATGTGGGCAGTTAATTACTCTTTGAAAACAAGAGAAAGGGAGTCATATCATAGAATATAGTGGAAAGTTAAAGATCACTTAGCTCCAATCGCCTGCCAAGGTCAGGGACACCTTCCACTGATCCAGGTTGCTCAAAGCCCTGTCCAACCTGGCCTTGAACATTCCCAGGAATGAGACATTCACAGCGTATGTGAGCAACCTGTTCCAGTTCCTCGTGTCCCTTCCAGCAAACAATTTTTTTCTAATATCTAAACTAAAACTACTCTCAGTTTAAAGCCATTCCCCCCTGTCCTGTCTCTACATGCCCCTGCAAATAGTCTTCTTCTCTCTTGTAGGCTCCTTTCAGGTACTGGAAGGGCACAATTAGGTCACCACAAAACCTTCTCTTTTCCAGCCTGAACAACCCCAAATCTCTTAGCCTTTTTGTCATAGGAGAGGGGCTCCATCCCTCTAATCATCTTGGTAGCCTCCTCTAAATTTGCTCCAAATGGTTGATGTCCTTCCTGTGCTGGGGACCACAGACTTGGAGGCAGCAGTGTGGGTGGGCTCTCACCAGAGTAGAGCAGAGGGGCAGAATCCCCTGCTGCCCACACTGCTCTGGATGCCTCCCAGGGTACAATTGGCTTTCTGGGCTGTGAGTGCACATTGCTGGCTCATGTCCAGCCTCTCATCCACCAGCACCCCCAGGTCCTTCTCTCAATCAGTTCACCCCTCAGCTTCCATTGATACCAGGGGTTGCCCTAACCCAGGTGTAGCACCTTACACTTGGACTTGTTAAACCTCATGAGGTTCCCATGGGTCCACTCCCCAAGCTCATCCAGCTCTCTCTGGATGGCATCTGATTTTCCAGGTGTGTCAACCACACCGCTCAGGCTGGTCTCATCTGAAAATTGGCAAATAATCTATGTCATAAATGAAGTTATTAAATAACATTGGTCCCAATACAGACCCCTGAGGGACGTCACCTTTCACTCATGTCCATCAGGACTCTGAGCCATTGACCTATTCTCCCTGGATATAGAGAGTACATCCAACCTCTTTCTCATTCATGTCTCAGTCCATCCATTGAATCCATATTTTTCCAATTTAGAGAGGGGGATGTTATGGGGGACTGTCAAAGGCTTGACAAAAGTCCAGGAAAATGACATCTGTAGCCCTTCCCTTGTCCAGTGATGTCACTTCATTGTGTGGTCACTCTAGCTGACAGACAGGACTTGCCCTTGGTGAAACCACGATGGCTGCCTCCAAGCACCTCCCTGTACTCCATGATCTTCCCAGGCACAGAGGTGGTGCTGACAGGTTGGTAGTTCCCAGGATTCTTTTTTCTACCCTTTTTAAAATGGGGTACAATGTTTCCCTTTTTGAAGTCAGCTGGGACTTCACCTGAATGCCATGACTTCAAATATCATGGAGAGTGTCTTGGCAACTACATCATCTAATTCTCTCAGGACTCTGGAATGCATCTGTTCACCATCAGGCAGATGAGCACAAGCATAAGTGATCACTAAAAGGGAAAGCTTTTGGTGGACAGAAGAGAGATACACTAACTGTGGATAAGTTTGGATGGATTTCACTGATATTTACAGTATTAGCAAAAAGAAATATACAAAGAAAACTTCTATAGCAAGATTAATTTCTTGTTAAAGTTCTTGCTTCATATGGATGAGAAACATTTCCCCAGGAAAGAAAATGGCGTATTTTCAACAAAAGCAGACACTGTAGGGAAGTTTGTCACAAGTTAAATCATTCAATGTTTAGTTAGTTAGGTGTGGAGTGAAAAAAGAAAGCTGAAATTAAAAGGGATAAATGTAAAACAATGCAGCTTTCCTTCCATAATCTTGATTTCATTATCTACTTTGTTATTCTTTCAGAAACTAACTCCCTGCTGTGAGGAGTTTTCAGGAAATCTGCATTATGGTAATGGTCCTCTGTAGTTTCCTGCAAAGACAGATCTGGCAAATATACTTTTTTTTTTTTTTTTTGGTCCAGTTGCCATTTTTAATGTTGCTTGCTAACACAAGGACATTGAATTACACATATTTAATAAAACATCATAAAACTCAAATTATGTGACTTCTTTAGGGTTTTATCAAATATTCCCTATGGGTGATAACATCCAAAACTCAGTCAAGAAAGACTTCTGCTATATTTATACACCCTCAATCTTCAATTAGTGTTTGAGTCATTTAAAGAATATAGCTCCTATAAATTATTCACATTTCTAATATCTTAGAATCTCTTCTATAATTTTTAACCTATTGAAATGTCAATTTTTCTTCTGAATAATTTGAATTTTTCCAGTTCCACACCACAAGAACTTGTACTGTTTTCTTACTGTATTTCCCTTACACTCTGAAATTTGATGGTTTTTTAATGTTGAGCCGGAAGTTAATGCCCATGTAATTTTTGTACAAAATTTCAAATCATTATTTTACTTGATTCAATGAAAAACAGCAATTTCTTCTACTGGCAACAGGAGAAGAACTTTATTGACTAAATGTACTTCTGGTATTACTTTTCTGACCTGATAGCCTTTTTTTGAGGACTGAATATGCACTTAGGCATAAACATACGGATCTGGGAACACTTTGGATCATAGTTGTGAATGTCCATGAGCTTTTACTGACCTAATCCAATACACCCATAATTCTGAATAATTATTATAAGCTTCTTCACAGTCTCTCGAGATCCTTAATGGATCAGGTCAATCATGATAGGAATGTGGCTATTCTGTGACCAGCTCAGATGTCTGCACCATCCTTCCATCTTGCATTCCAGGAAGGAGCATGTGATTTTAGGAAACTTTGCCTCAACAGGCCAGGCAGATTAAAAGATTTCTGAAGCGTCCATGTAAATAACTGAATAAAACCTTGTATAGCCATTAGTAAGTGAATAATTATAATACCAATTTTAGAATTAAAACTTTATTTTTTTCTTTTGATGCATATTTTCATGCCATCACCTTTGGTTTGAAAAAAAAAGTTATTTATAAGTATCAATGTAAACATAAATAAAATACATATAGGTATTGCAGTAAGCCAACATTAAAACAAATTAATGATGTCTTTTTTCATATTAATCTTTTAAATTAGGAAAATATATTGTAGTTTTCCATTATTACAACAGTTCCCTATTTAATTTGAAATGTTATTATAAAGATAATAAAAAAAAGTTTTGTTTCCTTGAGCCTAAAAGCAAGTCAGAAGGGGGGAACATGCTCTACCATGAAGTTTAGCCTGTTAAGAATAAGAAAATGGGGTTAAAAAAGAGGGTGGGAGTTTTCTCACTTTTTGTGGTAGAGATGGTTCTGCTAGAGGTTACACTCTGCTCCTGGATTTCTGAGTGCTTCATGGACAATCTATGTGACTGAAACAAAACACTATTCAGTACTCTGCACTCTAGACATAGTGCTAACAGCTAGGAAAGCTAGCTACTTTCCATTTACATTAACTTACATTAGCAAAACTCTGTTGACCTCTTTATGGATAATTCTAAACTCATGTAGAATTAAGTAAATGGGAGACAGATTTTCTTGCTACAAAATCCTTTTCTAGTTCTAGAGGTAGAGTCCTCTCACTTTTTTGGTAGTTTTTTTCATTGTGAAAAGTACTGCATGTTCCAAAATAAAATCTTAAGAGACTTACTAAAACCTGAGCTAATACACGTAAAAAAAATAATTATTAATTAACCATAAGATTTAGACATCTAATTCTACAGCTGGGCAGGCATTTTCTTAGTAGTATATTCACAAACTATACTTATGTAAAGATACAATTTTTTTTTTTTATTTTAAATAAATGCATGCAAACAAACCACTGAAAGACATAGAGCATGTGGGGAGAATAATCGCAAGTAGCAGTACAGGCTGGGGTCTGACCTGCTAGAGAGCAGCTCTGCAGAGAAGGACCTGGGAGTCTTGGTGGATGACAAGCCAGCAGTGTTTCCTTTTGGCCAGAAGGACAAGCAGTATCCTGGGATTCATTGGAAAGATGATGGCTGGCTGGTCAGGGAGGTGATGCTCCAGCTCTGCCCAGCCCTGGTGAGGCCACATCTGGAGTGCTGCGTCCAGTTCTGGGCTCCTCATGGCAAGGAAGCTGCAGAAAGGTCTGGAGCACAAGTCTTATGAGGAGTGAGATGAGATTGTTTAGTCTGGAGAAAAGGAGGCTCAGGGGAAAATTTATTGCTGTCTACATCTGCCTGAAATTGTTGTAGCAAGGCGAGGCTCAGCCCCTTCTGACGTGCCTCGAGTGACAGGATGAGAGGAAATGGCTCAAGCTGCACCCAGTGAGGTTTGGATAGGATAGCAGGAAATTTTATTAATGGAAAGGGTTGTCAAACATTGGAGCAGGCTTCCCAGAGAACTGGTTGAGTCACCATCCCTGGAAAAATTTAAAATCTCTATAGATGTTGCACTTAGGGACATGGTTTAGTGCTGGACTTGGCTGTGTTGTGTTAATGGTTGGACTTGATGATCTTAAAGGTGTTTTCCAACCTGAAAAATTTAGTGATTCTATCATGAACTATGATTTGATACAGAACCAGAGGTACTTTGAAGCTCTTTTGAATTTCAATATCATAAATCATAAGAATAATGGCGAGGCCATGCATTATTTAATACAACAGGAAAGGACATGAGTGTTGGGGGTCATTGTGTGTGAGAGACTGAAATGTTACAGTTAACAACTCACATAATCTGCTGTTTTAAAAGCAGGAGGTATTTTGCTGAGGTGAGGTTTGCACCCCACAACCGAAGGGGAGGACAAGGAGTTTTGGGTGCATGGTGGCAAAACCTCTGATCTGCATAAAACAGGGGATGTGAACCCTCCACAAGAGCATGGCCACAAAAAACTGACCACTTTGTTAGCAACAAACATCTTTTGGGCCAGATAAGAGAAAAGGTTGATAAAAAGCAGATCCTGAGAGGAGGGATAATGGTTTTGGTCATGTCCCCAAAGGGCTATTACATAAGTATGAAGACATCAGACTTATAAGAAGGCCTAACTGGCTCAGCTAAACAGAACGTACAGCCATCATGTCTTAGAAGGAGTCAGAAACCATCAAAGACCCTTGAAACAACCCCAGACTTATTTCTGGGGTTTTCTATGAGAAGATGGTGCATGATCCACAGCATTGCATCAGGCAGTGTAAAACTTCCCTCCAGGGGAGGTGTCTGGGCATTCCCACTTAAATTTAAACCACACATTAACATTGTGTTTCAGGGCTTTCTCCTGAAGGATCAAGACAGTGACCAATGGACACTGAAATTGCAACCATCGAGTCTCACCACTGATGAGATGTCATGGATGGTGATATCTTTCCAATATCTACTCTTACCCTTTCTTTCTCTTTCTTAAGGTATATATTTATACTTTTATATTGCTGTATTACTGTAGATAATAACTAAAATGTCTGTATACCTCCTTTACATTGCAACCAAATTGTTCTAAACTAAACCTGCAATATTTATACATGCATCTAAATGTCTAGATATCCATGTATCTATATATTTCAAGACCAGTCATTTCACTGTAATCTGCCTCAAGGAATTTATTAACAAGAACCTCAGTTATTCCACCTCAGGGGGAATTGTAACATAATTTCAGCAGAAAGGAAAATCTCTGTTAATATCTTTGATAATTTCCTATTTTTG
Organism: Fringilla coelebs; assembly: GCF_963513975.1. NCBI lineage: Eukaryota > Metazoa > Chordata > Aves > Passeriformes > Fringillidae > Fringilla > Fringilla coelebs. The sequence continues at coordinate 22,482,399 of NC_140029.1, read as the reverse complement.
GTCTCAGATTTCCAACATCTTATAAACCAAAAATAACAAGAGAAAGCTCTGACCTCTCTCCATCTGAACTCACATCTTCTTCCATCAAAGTTTTCTGATTCACTATCATCACACAAAATCAGGTATTCTCTTTCAGATTCCATTTATTAAGCTACAGAAGCCAAATTTGTTTACTCTCACAAAGCAGATTTCTTCTTTACTTGAAGTTATCCACATTATGTTACTTTTTGATCCCTTGCAATTTTGTGCCATTAGCAAATTCCACCAACATGCTCCTAGCTGTTTTGTTAGGCAAAAGAATTAAACATGATCAACTCTAAAGTGATCCTTGAGGAACCTCTTTACAACACAATCACAAAATCTGTTGGAATCTTCTCTAAACAATGAATCCATGGAAAAAAAGTTTCTACCTGTTAATAAGTTCCTCTTTTCAAGATGAACAAGTAAATTTTGTGTACCTCCAAATAAATTTTCCTCAAGTCTAGGTTCATGATTAATGCCTCATGTTAATTTCATTTGAAAATGAATTTAATTTAAAGAAATATGCCATGTTACAGCAATACAATTTGCCATTCTTAAAACACTTGGATAGGTAAAATCCTGTAAATGCCTGTGTGCATTTACATATATAATCGTGTCTGCAAGGAAATGTTCCCAAATCATTCATATTATCAAGCTCAGAAACCTGAGTAATCAAGTGCCCTCTCTTTCAAAATTCTGACAGGATATTGTCCATTTAATATATTTTGAGCACATGGCATTATTTTTCTTCTACTTCACCTGTAATCATCAGTAATTTTTTTCCCCTCTTCACATTAGTCACAGTGCTTTTATCCTGTGACAACACTGTTTAATTTTAGTTTGGAATTGTACCTAGATTATCTTTCTAATTTCATACTGCCATGCTCATTCTTCTTTTTATCTAAATGTATGAAGAGTTTATTCCTATTTGATTTTATTCCATTTGAAAGATATGCCTTTAAACTGTCATTTTGTCTCCTCTTTGTATTACAATTTTATGCATTAAATTCTATTCAGTATCTATAGACCAACAACTTTATTAAATATGTAGTGGAAAGTCTGAAGGAAAACTAAAGCACCAGAGGAAACATATGCTTACATATTTTTGGCATCTTATGATTACGAAAATAATATCCTCTATATACTGTAGAAGACTGAATGACTCTGTCTAGTGTAGTTGGTGTGGTTCTTAGAAGTTTTTGTTTTACTTCAGAGCACTTCGTCCCTTAAAAAACGTAAGGTAATCTTTCAGGAAAAAAACTGAAATGTACTGAATGTAGCTTCAGCTTCATTCAGAATTTGTTGAATTAGCAGTCTGTGTATTTGTTGGTTTTGTTTTGCAGGTTCTTGTGGTTTGCTTGCTTGTTTTTAAAATCAAATGAGCTTTTTCAATTTCTTAGTTGTCCTGTTTGCGAAAAATGGTGAATAATAGCTCCCTATTTTCCCCAATTAGTCTGCTCACAGTGATGACTGAAAAAAAAATCAAACTGTGAAACAATTGGGAAGTTAAACCCTGAATTTTATTCCACGTTTAAGTCAAGATCAACCTTTCTTATATATGTTCATCCTTGCTCTCTTCTGGAAGTCAGTAACTTCATTTTTCTTATCACAAAGGATGATTATGTGATCAGGCACTAAGTCTAAGAGAATTTTATGGTGACAAACACTAAGAGACAAAACATCATGCATTTCTGAAGGGAAAAATCCACTGGAAAAATCCAAATCCCTGTTCCAAAATCCAAGGTCAAAATAAAGAAAGCTGTTAACATCAGCAACAGATCCATGGTGTAATTTTAGCATAACATTCCAAAAGAAAATTAAAACTTGAAACAAATTTATCTGTGTAAAATATCCGTCCAAATGGTTAAAATTCAGGATTTCAAAAAGTATTAAGAAACATTTTTTCATCATCTGACATTTTCAATCATGTAACGTAAATTCAGTGAGTCTTCTAATTGGCTGGAACTGAAAATAGTTAATATAGTACTACTCTGCTCTGTATCAGGTAAATGAAGTTGCTGGGGATTCACTGTCTGCAGTGATGATGTGAAAGCTGAGAAAAGCTAACTCTTGGAAGCCAAGAAAACATCCTCCTTTCAAGATCTTTTTCAGAAGAGTAACCAATAATAGGTTCAACATATATGTATTTTGGGTAAAAATATACACCCATTAAAATCTCTTACCTGAAAGTTCATTGCCTGACCCTATTATTATCTCAGTGTTTTTCCCACAAACCTACAAGTACATATACAAAATAAAACCAAACAAAGTAACACTGGCTGGCTTTTTTCCTTGTAAAGGACTGCTATAATCACTGAATCAAACCAAGTATTCGAAACAGATGATTATGTTAATTTAAAATGGCTTGGTTAATGCTTATGCAGCATTTATGCTTGTGCTTATTTTATTATGAATGGTTTGTTAAACAGCTATGACTGGTCAACCAGCAGCAGAAGTAAATTCATTTTAAGGATTATTGCCCAATAAATAATTTGCTGAGGCTTATCTAAGCCCTATTTAATAAAATTCCTAACCTCTAAAATAGAGCATGTTCATTTGTAGCAATTACCGATAGTTTAGACCTGTCATGGGCTCTGTGTGTTTTACTATAGACTTTATGATACCTACAGATAGGTAGCCATTAAAATTAAGCATTTTTATTAGGTAGCTAGGTAATTTCCAAAATGATGCATTTAGTATCTGTAGAAAAACAAAGCTTTGAATAATGTGTTCACATTATTTCAAGGATGCTTGGTAAGGATATGCTACTTTTCTTCTGGAACAGAAGAAACAAAATTCAGCAGCAGTTGAAATATTCACCAGTGAGAGATGAGACAGTGCCACCTAAAAACTAAATGGCCTTTAGGGTCATGGCAGACCTAAAGATGTACCTCCTAGATGTAAAATGAAATAAAAGGTAATGAAACATACCAGAAAAAGGGTATAAACATAACAAAAAAATATTCTTCCGTGGAAAAGTTGAGGCATTCATAGAATCTAACAATGAAATAAGGAAGGACTATCTGCCTTTTTTAGGACCAAAAATAAAACACTAAATTTGCAGTATTGGAAGTGAACTTCCATGGCAGGTTCTGATTTGTTTCTATTATAAAAAAGAGAATCCTGAAATAATTTGGGACAAATTGAACTTTTTCTGCCCATGATTTTTAAAGTTCAAAGTAAGGTTATTAGAAAGACTTCTCTGTTTAAGAAAGGGTCAGAGAGACTTTGTTGGTGAAAAGCCTAGCCACATCCATTTTGGCTAAATGGTACATTTCTCTTCAGTGGGTATTTTGAGACTGGCTTTTACTTTACAAGTTTCTGAAGGTAATAACACTGTGTTATCTTTGAGTGGGGAATATGACAATCACTGTCTCTCTTCCACCATGGTCTTGCTGTGTTTATGTGGTTGATAACTGTAGCAATGTTTGGAATAAAAGCTTGATGAATTTGTGTTCTCAGGTGAATGTAAGGTCATTAAGTACTTTCTCCTCATTTCCCCCAGCTCCCTCTGAGAAGCCGGTGATTGTCAAAATTCAGTTTGAATGGCAGTAGAAAAGGTTTCTGAAATTACAAGGTGAAAACTATGACTAGTGTTACTAGTGTTTTGCTGGTAAAATCAGAATACCTGTAAAGAAATTATGATGAATAGTAGATATATCTGTTCAGGGTTTTTCTGAAGTATGAGTCCATTTATACTAGAGTTGAAAAAGGAAAACTAAATTGCTTCTATTTATGTTGTTAGACTATCTTGAATAATTTGTGATTGTTATCTTAACATGAGTTTCTTAAAATAATATATAATCTTCAAAATAATGATATGCAAGTGCAATACCAGTTTCTGAATTTTACTGCTTTGTTACTTGAAGAGATACATTAATTTAAATATTTAATTATTACAATTTTAATATAATAATAAATTTCAATTATAATAAATTGTAAAAATATATTTTATATAAATATATCAAATTTTAATTACAAATATAAGAAATTATAAATAAATATAAATTGTAATTATCTTACCTGGATACTGCTATTGATCGAGACTATTTTTAAACATTAAAAAAAGCTACCTTTGTTTTACTTTTCCTTCAAGGGAAACTTATATTAGTGAAAATCTAAAGACTTCTCCATTCTGAAGATCTTTTCTTTTCAGGAATGTCTTATTAATGGCTAAAATTTTTTCATACAGAGATAGTGGAAGTAATATTATTTACTTTCTGGAGGTTTAATATTATCTTTTGCCTTGAAAAAAAGACAGAAAACTTTTTGTAGGTTGTTACTGAAAAGGTAAAAGTCTCCAGGAAAACTAAAATTTTACATGCCCTTCTGGTTCTGCACTTTGTCAGGTGTAAAGTGTGTTTTTTTTTTCTCCTAATAATACAACTTAAGTAGAAGTATTTGTTTGGACAAAAATAATAGGTTCTTATCACCTTCCAAGTAGATATGTATTGTAAAGGGAAACTTTGAAAATATGCTAAAGATATCCCCAGAAAAAGAGGAGCTAATGACCCTAATTTGGAAGTGGTAGAATATATTGTGAAAGAATCAGAGCAGACAAATAAGCAGTTTGAAATGTAAGAGAAGATTTCAGCTATCATTTAATTTACGTTCTCGTGGTGACTGCAAATTCGGGCATTTGCCTATAAAATTATAACAAGTTTTGATCAAAAACACTGTTACATGTTGCTTATTCTCATAAATTAGAAATGGTTGTTGTTAAACTTGTCAAACAGTCAAAACCAGATTTTTCAGATTTAAAGACGTTGATGCATTTTTTCTTTTTAAGTAAAAGATATGAAAGCCATATGAGAAATCTTCTTCTTTACAGGTAATTCTGGGTAGAATTCAAACACTTATTGCCCTTGATCATGGAAATGTCTTACCTCATGCAGACTATTTTATTATATTTTTACCTTTGACCATTTTCAAGCATGAGTATTTGCCTTTTAAACCTTTACAGTGTCATAATCATATTATGATCTTAAATATTGGCACTCTATTTGTTAAATTATGTGGGAAATTTCATAAAAGTGAAGAAAATGCTGGGGGAAAAGAAAACAAAAGGAGATGTCTGTGGTCTACAAGTGAGTCTACCTTTTGTTGTCCAAATAGACTTAAAGATGTCTGGGAGGCACAGTGGTAAGAAATCCAAGCTGTCCACTGAAATAGTGGCATGTAAGTAAAGAATATTAAGCAACTTTCAGTGTTTTACCTCTAGGCATAAAACTGTTCAGGTAGATCTCAGTTCAATGCAACTTTGCATACTTTTAACATTACAGGTGTGATTAGCCTTACTGAACACAAAGTACAGGGCTTAAGAAATGCATTAATAATTTCAAGAGTAGAGCCATATTTATTAAATAATTCAGAGATCTTTAAAGATGAATACTATTTTATAGACATTTGGCATAAGCAGGATATTTTCTTTCCTCTTATATGCATTTTTTCCTTCAGAAAAGTGCACAACAAAAAGGTTCTTACAAAACTCAAACAGCAGAATCTGATTATACTAACCTGCTGACAGGAATGGCTAGGAACTTTCCAATGTAAAATTTTTAAGAAAGGAAGTAAGGATCAGTCTAAATCAAAATTTCCCTCACAGAAATTTAATCAGGAACGTTTTCTTACACTGAAGGTTTAATTCATAGAATGAAAAGAGATGGGGGAGACAAAAATCCAGACAGTAGACTTCTAAATCAGATTAGTGCTGGATAGTGGAGATTCAGTTCAGTTTGACACAGGCTGTAGCTTATTTTGCTTAATATAAATAGCTATCTGTATCATTACTGAAAGCATTCTATAGATATACATGCTTAATTCAATATGGATTGGAATATATCTAATTTAATACATCATTTTATCAGAACACTTGGCTTCATCATTAGGTAATAGAGAAACAGAAACATGGAGTACTAGGGCTCACATCAGAAGATCACCCACTTTGGTCTTCTACTTCTGGACATGACTTACATATCTATGTGTTACATGACAGAAGTTCATGCAGCCTCTTCATAAATTATGAGAACCTTTCCTCAGGGAATACACTTTAATAATCCACTGCTCTTCTTACTGGAAAGATTTTCTCAAATTAGACAAATCTCCCTGACTTTAAATTAAAGCTCTTGTTCTTTGTTCTCTTTATCTTTTATTATGGCAGTAGCTCTTACATGTTTACATAGTCATCCCATTTTTTTCTTTCCTTCTGCATCCATCTGTAAACTAAAGAGACATAATTAGTTAATTTTCTTTTCATAAGCCATATATTATAAACCTATGATCATTCCCTCTGCTGCAAAGCAGAACAACAAATTAGCACCATCTTTATCTTTTGTGAAGTCTGACATACAAAACTGGACACTTTGCCCTCCAAGTTCTTAGTTCTCTTGACTGGGTAAGCAGCCTAGAATCATCTGGGCTTTGTCAGATAAATTCTAGATTTACTTTTTTTTCTTTATTCAAAAGATTTGTTAGCGTTCCTAATAAATCTATGGCGGCTTTCAGTGATTGTATTGCTATTCATACAAATCAACTGGTTCCAGTATTCCTGTTGGAACTAAAGTAAATCTAAAGAAATTTTCTTGGCTTACTATTGCAGCCACCCTTTCTCTGTGCCATAAACCTGGCCACACATTGTCTGCTCTCAATATTCAGGGATGCTATATGTGCATATTGGAAGCGAATTCTGTCTTAATTGTCCCTCTGGCTACTATTGCATGAGTAAATTAAATTCATTATCTTTGCTAGTTGCCCTGGGTACAGAGACAAGGGGGTGGAGCTTTTAGCACTGTATTCAATATACCACCTACACCAGTGGTACTTGAGGTTAAAAAGCCAAAGGCAGAAACCACAAGTTTGCCTTTTCTTTTCTTTTTCTTTTTTTTTCCTTTTTTTTTTTTGGGTGGGGGAGGGGGGAGGAGTTGCTGGTCTTGCTCTGGATAGGGTTTGGGATTGGGACCACAGCTGCTGTTGTCACAGTGCCACCATCCCTGGGGAGAGAGCCCCTGCAGCAGGGCCCAGGCCACACAGAGTCACCATTTCGGCAGCACAGCTCCTCATTTGGATAAACTAGCTTTCCTGTATATGTTTAATCCCTGCTTTCTGTTGTTTTCAGGCTGGGGAAGGAGGAAGTTAAGCCAGGAAAACCTCCCTGATGCGTTGTTTTACTTTTCCTGAATAGCATGTGGCCATAGAACAGGGCCAGTGGCCATTCTGCCTTTGTTGGGAAACCACACTGGATAGTGTCTTTAAGAAGTGTTTTTGTTTGTTTGGTAGTGAATATCCTTTTGTGGGTAAAACTGTCTTTTGTACACTCTTTTATTAATCTTGTTGTGGTTATGAGGATTTTTGAGTAAATTGTGATTTCAACTTATAATGTCTCCTAGTGTTCCTCCATCATTGGAAGGGGTAGGGAGAGGAAAAGGGAGCAGTTTAAGTGGGTTTAATTTTCTACCTGGATTTTAAACCAACACACTAGTTAAATGGCCTGAATTGTCTATAATCACCATATACCTTTAGAACAAATTACTGTTACTTTATTTGTCTCCTTCCATACCAAAACTTTTCTAATTCTAGAATCTCAGAAATAACTTCCTCTTCTGATAGAGATCCTCGTGGAAGTCACATTGAAGCATATGGAAGACAGAGAAGTGAGTAGAGATAGTAACATAGCTTCACCAAAGGCAAATCTGGAGTTGTGCTGCCAGGCTAATCTGGTGGCCTTCTTATGCTGATGTGACTGCATCAATAGAGAAGATCAACACGTTATTTATGTGGTCACTTTTTAAGGCCTTTGGCATGGTTTCCCATCAAATTCTTGATGCTAAATTGGAGAGATTATGAGTTTGATGGATATACTGCTAGATGGATAAGGAACTGACTGGATGGTCTCATTCAAAGAGTTACAGTAAATGGCTCAATGCTCTAGTGGTAACCAGTGAATCAGTGGTGTCCCTCAAGGGTCCATATGGACACCCAAGCTCTTTTACATCTTCATTGATGGCACAGACCAATGGGATTGAGTGCAGTCTCACCAAGGTTTTGGATAACCCCAAGATGAATGGTACATAGATTTATTAGAAGGGACACCATCCAGATCGACCTTAGCAGGCTTGAGGACTTGGACTCTATGGATCTCCTGAATATCAACCAGACCAATGCAAGGTCCTGCACTTGGGTCATGTCAATCTCTAACATCAGTACAGACTGGAGCAGGAATGGATTGGAACCAGTCGAGAGGAGAAGGACTTGATGTCCACCATCCTTGTGGATGAAAAAATTGGAGGTGATCCAGCAATGTGTGCATGCCGCCTAGGAATCCTATGCTGGGCAGCATCAAAAAAAGTGTAGCCAGCAGGTCAAGAGAGGAAATTCTCCTTCTCCATGCTGCTCTTATGAGACCCTGCCTGCACTAATGTGTCCTGCTCTGGGATCCTCAGAACAGGAAAGACACAAATGTGTTAGAGCAAATCCAGAGGCAGGACAAAAAAATCATGAGGGCTTAAACACCTCTCCTATGGACAGGCTCAGATACCTGGGGTTGTTCATCCAGGAAAAGAGAAGGGAGACCTTGCTGCAGTCTTTCAATACTTAAATATAAGTCATAAGTGATATAGAAAGAGCATTTTTACCAGGGCCTGCTACAGAACAAGAGTCATTGGTTAAAATGGAAAAACAAATCCTGTTTAGTGGAAGGATTAAATTTTTTACAATGACTGTTGGGAGACACTGAAACAGGTTACCCAGAGAAAATTTGGATGCCTCATCCTGGGAAGTGCCCAAAATCATGTTGGACAAGGCCTTAAGCAATGTAATCTGTTGAAAGTTGTTCCTCTCCATGACATGGAGTTTGGACTAGGTTATTTTTGAAGGTCCCTTCCTATGTAAACCAGTCTACAATTCTGTGACATTATGACTTAAAATTTGAAATACATAGATATTAAGATTCTACTAATAGCAATTCAGAAAACTTTGTAGAGAGACAAATCAAAGGACAAGATAGATTGGAAATCATAAGAACAAATAAATCTTGTAGCATTTAAAGGCATCTTTTTCTTAATGTTCCAGGTGTTAATATATTCCAGATATAGTCTTACAGTCAGGAAAAAAACCTCTTAAAATACTGGTATTCAGATAGGAAAGAGAAGGACAACTGATTTATTTGGTAATAGTTAAGTCATTGACTACAATGAGAAAATATATATTAATAAATTCATTTTGATATTACTGAGATTTAACAACTGCATAATTATATAGTCCTATGGAAATATATTAAAGTAGAGGGAGATTTAAGTAGGACAAGGCTTTATGCTGCTTTTCTGTATATGTAGGAGTTTGTCTACATGCATTTAGAAAATATGAATTCTTAATGTTCTATTTGAGTTGCTGTATAATCTGCTTAGAGAAACATAGTTTTATCAGCGCTTTGTCAAGGTATCAGATAGAATAACAAAAGTGTAGCATCCTTGTATTCCTGAATTAAGATAAAATGAAAGCTGTAATTAAGATAGCAGCTTCTTACTACTTTAAGTTGATTATTTAATTAGAATAGAAAGGCATGCCATATTGAAGAAGAATTTGAATTTTTAATCCTTTTTGGGTTATTTTACTTTCTTAGGTTGCTGAGCAGCAAAATTGGTTATGATGTCAATGTTTTTAAAATATAATTTTTAAAAGACTGCCCTTAAACACGCTGATTCAGAACTTGCCAGTGTTTGCAGTGCTAAGTTGTTCTCATGTAAAATATTTGAAAAGATGAAGATAAATATTCCTGGAAGTAGGCCAGATAAAGGGGAAATGGATATCATAGATTTTTGCAATATCTTCCTGATGATTTTTTTGTTTTTGTTCTCAAAATGGACAGTTATAAAAATGTGAATAATATATTTTCCTTAGGCTTTAAAAAAACCATGTGCTGAAATCCACAGAGGAATTTGATTTAGAATTTTTTTTTTCAATTTAATCCGTATTTAAAATCCATCTCTATAAATCAGTAAAATGCATTTTTGACTCTACATTTTTGAATCATGCTAATAAATCCTAAACGCAAAGTTTGGATTTGCATTTAAAATAAATAAATGCTAATAAATCCTAAATGCAAAGTTTGGATTTGCATTGAAATCTTTCTTGCACTTGGGACAAAACAAGACAAATTTATAAATCATGACCTGAAAGATGTTCAGTTAAGATCAGCATTATAAACTTCTATCACATTTAGGGCTGACATTTCGAAAACAGAGACCTTCAATGCTGTGTATCAGTACTCACAGCAAGCCACTTTAAAAAGCACCTGTTTTTCAGGTGAACATTCTAATACTCTGTACGCATCAAATGAGGCAGAAAACCACTTATAAGATGGAATTATTTTCTTTGCAACCTGCAGTGTTTTAAAAAGCTGAAAGCGTGGAAAACTTCTCAGTATATGATGAATTTTAAACAGCACTCTTCTAACCCTCAGTGCATATTCAAGCTGAAGAAATAGGTTGCACTGAATGTAGGGCACAGTGGAGAAACTGTGCTTCTGGCTGTTGCTCAGGTACAGGAATTTTCTGTGGAACAATCTAACTGTCACAAGCACTGTGCACCCTGCCTCGAATTATGTATGGTGCTGCACTTCTTCCATTCTCTTTGCTCTAAATCTGGGTTAGTGTATTAAGGATGTCAAAACTGTGTCACTATAGGGTCATTTATATCAGGGAAAATGGTCTGTGTCAGGTGTTATCCCCTGTCACATAATAAACAGGAAGGGCATCATAAACTAAAAGTTAGTCTGTAAGTTAGCCACCTGATATTTTGCTTGTGATGCTTTCTGGGTCACCCAAAATAGCTGCTCACCTGCTTCAGTTTCAGGTATGAGCACTATCCAGGGACTTTGGCTTGGATAGGAAAGTACAAAGGTAAAAACTGTGTCTTTTTCATAATGATATAAATAAACATTGATTTTTTTGCTGACCTATGCTGATTTCTGAGAATCTGACAGAACCTTTGCTGCCTCTGAGATATTTTATGTACTATGAAACACAATGAAAAGGTATCAGAGGTAGAATTCTGTTGCCACTTTAATATGAATGCAGGCAGCACTGCAAGTAATATTTTCAGAATAAAATGAATGTTCTTGCCTATTAAACTCAATCTGCTAGGTGAAATTTTTGTCAGAAGTAGTGTTGGAATGGACTGCAAAAACTGTGTTTTTAGTCAGAAAAGTGGCAGTCAGTGTGGAGCTTGTTATTTAATATATCAGTTATTCTATGGGTAAATCATGAGTACTTTTATGTCTAAAGTAGGGTTTTACATCAACTAACACTTAAGTGCAATTCAGCTATAGAGAACATTGGATTTCCCTCCATTTCATGTAGGTGTTATTTTTGTTGATATCACATTTGATTGTGGTTCAAAAATCCTTATTACAGGAAAAAAAGAGACAAAATAGACCAATTTTCTAATCTCAGTTTGAATTTATAGGTCTGACAAAGAGGAAAAAAGAACAAGAAAAAACAGCATAAAGCAAACCAAAAAACCAAAATTCATTCTCACACACATTGAAACCTGCCTCTATCTTGTTTCATGGTCAAAATTACTTTAATGGCATTTTATTTAAATTAACCAATGTTAAATGTCCTAATTGCTCCTATAGGTTACATCTGCATTACTAGAAATGAGCCTGTCACCTGTTTTCATAAACCAGTCTTCATTCTCCCTCTCACCATTCTTTCTAATGAGGAAAAAAAAAAATAGATAGCATGTCATCCATGCTACCTATTAAAGAATAATATTTGGTCTATAATAATACCTCTTCTAGGTACCCTCTGGGACAGAACTCATTGTAATGAGCCAAAACTATGCCGGAGATTAGATGGGAGGAGTGATGTGGGGATCTAGATCTACAGCTTTAACAAATGCAAATTAAAGTAAGTTGAAGCATTTTTGGCTGCAGATTATGTTTTAGTGGCATCAAAAGATTAAAGTCTTGAAAACACATCATTAAAAATTGAAGCCAAAATTCTTATTCAATAAAAAAGTCTACTAGATACCTGAAATAAATGGGGATCAGTGTCCATTGGTGCAAAGAACAGCAAAGTAAGGCAATAAAAAGTAAGTCTTTTTTATTTATTTATTTTTGACAAAATGCTAAGCGTTTCCTCATCAAAATAATTCTGACTGGCTAAAGTAAAAATCCTAACCATTAAAATTTAAAAAAAATAATATTACTAAATAAACTTTTGCTCTTTGGATGAACTTTTAAGTGTGGTGACTGTGTTAAGTTTACTGGTTCAGAGGTGCAAGGTATTGTTTTAGCATATGGAGCATTATCTAGCCTTGCACATCCAGTGTTTGTACACGCAGCTGAGAGTCTGGATGGTGAGTGAGGTGATATAGCTCAAGAGCATTGAGAAGGTTGCTTCCTCTACCAGTCAGTCAACTATACCATCTTCTGGTTCACAGACAGCTGGCTTGGTCATAGATAAGCTTCTGACAGCTAGAGTCCACTGCATGGATCAAAAAAACCTCAAAAAGACCTTGGAAAGGTTATAAGAGACATTGAAACAGCTCAGAATTTTATTCAAATGAAAATTTAGGTGGAGGGCATGAACTTAAGGTATGACTTTGTCAGACGTCCCACAATATGCTAATCAATTTTGTACAGCCAAGATCTTTTCTAAAAAGAAACTGTCTCATCAGTTCTTTTTGGTCCAGACTAGAAGCTAAATTAATACTGCAAAAAATCAGCATGGTTACCTTAAAAAAAAAATGTTTTTTGATTTTTTTTGATTGCAGCAACATTTGTACCACTGGTGAAGTATATATTCATCTAAAAATAAGATGAAGTTATTTTCACTTTAATCCATTTTTCATATTGTCAGAATTGTATCAAAGGACTTCAACATAATAAACAATTGAATCCTGGTAGATGTGTTGCAAAGCACACATCAAAAGTTCACTGTGAAAAAACATATATCATGTTTGTTCTCAAAAGCATTTAGTTTTCTAAGCAATACACATGAAAGGTTAATTAATGCTTAATTAAATTTATCTGCATTCAAATAAAATAAATAAATAATAGTTAAGAAATATTCAAAATTCATGTGATAAAACATTGTTACAAATCACTTATGAAGTGTCTTGAAAGGTCCTTTTGTGATGAAATGACATTATATATCCATTGGTTTTCCTCTGAGATCAGTCAAGGTTCAAGCACTGTCAATAAAACAACATTCACAGTGACTTACCCATCCTTCATGTAGTGGCAGACATCATCAATCATTTCCCCTTCAAGAAAAGTTCAGGTCTGTCTACATGAGTTCTATTTGAGTGAACATAACTATTGTATTTGAGTATCTTATAAAAAGGAACATTAAGACATGGCTGAACAAGTCAACTGTATTTATTCCTACTCTCCAAAAATTTAGTGAGATCCATTTTTCCTTTTTTTTTTTTTTACTTAATTCTGTACTTCTTTTTTTGAGCTTCTTTTGCTACAGAATAGGCAAATATAATTTAGATTATGCTCTAATGATACCATCATCTGGGACTTAATACTATTTTGACTAACATAATGCAGTTTCTTTTTTCAGTTTTGTAAAATGCAAGTCTGTGAGGAAATAAGGATCATTAATCAATAGAGACTTTTAAGTAACTCTGTATTCATAAATAAAGTAAAAAATGCTTTCAATAGTTCAGCATGGAAATTACTAAGTAGACATGCAGTCCTTACGCAGTAAGAAGCAAATAGCACTTGTGAAAGAAGGAATTTTTTAATCCTGTAACTGTTTGAAAGCAAAGAACTTCATAAGCTCTCTTTGATTAACAGTATTTCTCAAAAAGTACTGTACTGTAGTCATTAACAACAGATTTCAAGGTTTGTCGTACTGCTAGAATCAATCACTGCTGTCTCCTTCTTTGGAATAAAATGTTCCACTATTTGTCTTCCACTTGTTGATTTCAGCCTCCAGTGAAGATTACTAGCTGATAGTGATGCCCTGGCTACAGAACAACCTACTCCCTGTTGCCTGCCTCTGAAGAGACTGTGGTACAGCAGAGGCTGAAGAGTCTTCACTATAAGAAGAAATTACCTTGAAGGGGAAGCAACTCATCCCTACTGTCATTGCAAAATAAGTAATCAGATGAGCCATTAATTCAATACATGGATTAAACTCTGCCCTTACCAATTCTATGAAGTAAATTTTTCATGGTCCTGACTACCATAGACTACTTAGAAACACTGATGTCCTCATGTTGGTCATCTAAATGAGGTTGTTATCCAGCGACCCCAGTACTCTTTACTCTCTCTGACATAAACAGAATTTTCCTGGGGAATCATATAGCACAAGAAGGAAGGAAGAAAAACAGCTTAACAGTAACTTCGTATTATTTCTTTCCTGGAAAAAACAGTGGATACTCACTAGTTGCAGAAACTCCAGACAATTTCTTAACTTATTTTCAAGCAACTTTAATTTTCTACATGCTGTTTTAAAATACACCTTCACAGTTTCTTTTGCAAAAGCCAGATGTGTCACAGATTTATTCTGCTAACCACAAGAAACATGTTTCTGAACATCACATGATTTCTGTTGTTCTTGTTACTTTAAAAGCCTTTTGTCTGGAAAGCTTTAAACTTATTCTTCATGGAATGATATCTGGCAATGGTTTTCCCAAAAGATTAACACAGAATTTTAGAAGTTTTCTCCTAGAAACAAGCTTTTAACAATCAGAATTAATGATTTTAGATCAGTGGACAAGTATTTGGACTTGTGCACAACTATTTAGATAGCTGAGCCATCAAAACCTCTATGTAGTTTAGCATAGTAGTGCCAGTCAGGATTTGTACAAGTAGCACCATGCCATGCCATGCCATGCCATGCCACACTATATAATTATTTTATTTTATTTGCATATGCAACTCTGCCCTGAAACAGACTCCTGGAAGGACTGGTGGGTCTAAGGAGAGAGGAGCTGGAGCTGGTTTGCTGGAAGGACTTGTGAACCTATGTAAGGGATACAAGCTGGGGCAGCTTGTGGAAAAACGCAGTCCTTGGGAAGGAGTGGCATTGGAGGAATTATTGGAGTTTAATTATATAATAATTATTATTATAATTACCCTTCCCATTCCCTCATGTGGGAGGGACCCCACACCAGAGCAGGGAAAGAGTGTGAGGAGTACTTCCCCTGAAGAGGAAGGAGCAGCAAAGACAACTTTTGATGAACTGACTGCAGCCCCCATTTCCTGCCCCCCTGAGCTGCTGGTGGGAAGAAGTTGGAGAATTCATCAGTAAGGTTAAGCCCAAGAGAACGGATGGGTCGGGGAAAGATGTTTTTAAGATTTGGCTTAATTTTTCATTTCCCTACTTTGATTTTAGTGACACTAAATTAAACTGACTAAATAAAGTTGAGTCTGTTTTGCCTATGACATTAACTGGTGGGTTCCTGTCCTTATCTTGGCCATGAGCCTTTCATTATATTTTGTCTCCCTTGTCCAACTGAGGAGGGGAGTGACATAGTGGCTTTGGCAACCACCTGACATCCATCCAGGGTCAATCCATCACATATGGTGTCACCAAGGTAGAGGTGATTATTTTGAATCCTAACTAGCACTATATATAGTGGGCAGAGAGGCACCAACTTACTGTGTAAGGCAAGAAAACAGAGATGCAGGAAATACAACCAAATTCTTAGAGAACAAAGCTGATATTTTTTTAGACAAAAAGGAAGTAGAAATCTTAGGCAACAGAAAAGAAGAAGAATGAGGTTAGTCTGTGACAACAGATGTCAGACCATATTTCCAAAGAGTATTTTAATTTAGAAGAGATTTTGAAGTTTCTGAATTCCACTGCTTTCTTTAGTTCAACGTTTAGTACAGGAGAAGGCCTCATCCAAAGCTGATTGTAATAAACTGAAAATCTTCCACCAGTTACATTAAGCCTTGGAACAAACCCAGGTTTTATGATATATGTTCATAATTTGCAAAGTCCAATTTCCCTTTCAGTTATACTATCTCATAAGCCAGATCTTGTAGATAATTATACAGGCCTGAAATTCATAAGCAGTAGTCATAAAACTGTTGAACCCATCTTGTAAAAAAAACCAGAAAAACAACTGCTCTGTGACATTTCTGAGCTGCAATCAGAACTGAAACCACCCTCTTGTTCTGAATCAGCCCCAGACACAGTCCAATATGTCCTTATATCAGCCACTGATGTGGGATTAGGGACATTAATGCACACGTCCATCTTACATGAAATTTTATTCTTAGTATCAGCAACAGTAATAGTATAAATGCATCAATGACCTAAGTGCAAAATGGATAGAAAGAAGCTTTTCAAATGCACAAGTGGAGCTGGCTACTATCACTAGTGTCTTACACAAACCCTCCGTATAATTTCTTTTTGTGCTCTTAAATTATGGCTTGGCGGAAGAATATCTGTAAGTGAACTGTAGCAAGTATTGGGTTTTTATGTTACCCTCTATCAGATGCCATTTATAAAATGAGTTCTTTAAGGGGTTCTGAAAAAGGGCAAATCCCATTGATTGCTTATGTTTAAAACAGAAAAGCGAGCACCTGAATAACACAAAGAGTTCCATGAGACAGAATTCTTTCCAGAGACAGAATTACTTCTTTTCTAGTTTGAACAGTACACCATTTTGATGTGCTGATAATTTCCTACAAGAATAATTAATGGTCATGTGATTTATTATATAAATTATGATTAAATTTTTACAATCACAACATGTGGTTTAGGATATTCTTGCAATATCATTTATGCAGATTTTATTAAAGAGTCGGACTAATATCTTTCTAAAGATATGGAATAGTCAATTGCACTGTAATTTCTAATGACTATGGGGAACTCTGAACACTCAATGCCTAAAATTATAATGATGTGTTGCTGTAGTCATTATGTGAGATTACCACTTTGATGGGGTGCACTGACCTCGTTTTTATCATTGCTTTTCTTTTCTTTAAAGCCATCTCCACCATACATAACACAGAGATCTTTTTATAATAGTTTGGAGATAAGGAATTAATTTTTATAAATAATGAGATTTTTTCTTTTTTATTCACATATCTTTTGGCTCTCAAAAATCAGTGTGATAATCACAAGCTAAACATTTTTTTTAAAGTATCTATTTACTATATAAACTTTGAAACAAGCCTTTCATTGACTCTAACAATGGAATATGCACTGTTTTCTGAGATATAACTACAGTAATTTTCTTATCTGCTGATATGTGACTTACCTCTGTTTACTGTCATTTTCTGATCTGTATAAAGGGCAAAAAGACTTTTCTGAATTAAATCTTCCTTTAATGAGAATATATCAGAAAAAAATATTTATTCATGATATTAAGTTCACCATTGGTAGGGGTTCCAGCGCAGTCTGATAATGCACCAATGACAATGTATACCTGCCATGGCTAATAGCTGTCAATTTTTTAAATCTTCACTGTATTTCAGGCCTGAATCTGTCCTGATTTGAAATCGTAAAGGAAGAGCAGTGTATTGATATTAACACAATAGGTCTTTCAGGATACAATTATTGAAGGTTATAGTTCACATATTTTATTGTTTTTACATACATATTTTAGGAAAACTACCCACAAAATTTGCTTACAAGTGTCAAGAAGTTGATGGCAGTCACATTTGTCAATTTTAATTTTTTGAGGGTGGTCTGTTATTATTTTTTTCTTTTTTCTTTCTTGCATAGTATATGTAGTCTTTTTCACAGAAGACATATTGAGTTATTAGTCAAGAGAATTGCACACCAATACCTTTTTATCTGAATGTAAGCAGACTAATGATCTTTCCATATAGAGTCCTTCACACCAAGACACCTTGACACTTTGAATTACTATAATAAGTAATACCAGGAGGCTGCAGTTTATTAGCCCTTGGAGAGTGGGATTTACTGGAACATAGATTAGGGTAATCACCAGGAAAATTCTTAGGCTGTTTCAGTTTAGCACAGCATAAATTCTCAAGCATGAATCCCAGTGTTTTTCTAAATAAAAATGTCTCTTGAATTCAGGTTCTTTCCAGACAGTGATTTCCCAGCCTGCAATCATTTTATATCATAGATCACCCAGCTTCAGCCCAACTTGCCCAAGACAATCTGGTAGCTGCAAGACTGAAAAACACATTAATACTATTTGGAAACCATTGTCCAAAGTTTTGCTTATTCTTTTTAGATTTTAAATAGGAACAGGTTTTGGAAATGTAAAGTAGACATAATAAATAAGTTTCAGAACACTGTAGCTTAATGAATTTTGACTGTAAGGCTTTCCTTTTTTTCACCAGTTAATATATTTTAAGATGGGTAGCCATTTTCTCCAGGTCTTCAACCTGTTCCCATGGGTACAGTGATGGTTAGCTATGATACATAAAGCACTTTTAGATTTAAAGCCAATTGTAAATTTATTAATAATCCTGGCAGATCCACAGTATTGCTAACCTTAAGAGAGGCATAAAATTTAGTCTGTTTCCTGGGAGTGTGCTGATAAACAGTCATGACATCCCTTTTTCCAAGTAAAAAAATGCAATACTGTACAATCACTTCAGTTATGTGAAGGCTTTCTTTCTGTCATCCGAGCAAGTGAAGCATAAATCATGTGTCTGATAAACCACATAAAGAAAAAGCAAAATGACATCTTTCTAGGCAAACAATTTCAAAGCCCAGTTGAATAAATCTATGAGTAATAATCAAGGATAGGAGGAAAAATAAGCACAAATTGATTAAAAAGAAATTTGAATGGTTTAAGATTAACACATTAAAGGTTCATTTTTAGGCTATATTTTTTTTTAAATCTTAAAAAAATATTGAGATATTACCAGTTTTGAAGACATGATGAATGAATATTATTTTAAAAACCCCCAAAACCAGTACAGGTTTGGTTCTGAGTGAAAACAATCAGACAAACAGTTCCACTCAACACTCCCCTTCCACCCCCAAATACAAGAATAAAACCTCCCATGTTTTACACTATATACTTATAGAGAAATAGCTGTGTACCTAGTTCTTTTCTATAGAGGAATTCTATCCTATGCTTCTGTTCTTAAATAAATAAAATTTAAAGGTAGCTGCTAGACAATATAAAAAGATGAAGGAAAGAAACACATTAATCCAGAAGGCTTCCTCAGGACAAATAGAGAAGCTAAAGCTGAAGAACATGTAATCTGTGATGGGCTGACCCTGGCTGGACACCAGGTGTCCACCAAAGCCACTCTATCACTCCCCTCCTCAGCTGGACAGGGGAGAGAAAATATTACAAATGCCTGGTGGGCTGAGGTAAGGACAGGGGAAAATCCCTCAGCAGTTACTGTCACCAGTGAAACAGATTTGACCTGGGGAAATTGGCTTAATTCATTGCCAGATAAGGAGTACTGAAACAATTCAGAGTCATACATCACAAAATACAAGCCTGTAAAAGTTCATGGGACCTGGAGTGGATCACTCAGAGAGCTGAGTGGCCTGGATAATGACACTGGAATTCTGTCCTCTTTAAAGGGTGGCAATCAAGGACAGTGCTTGGTGACCAGTCACTTCCAACCTGCATGATTCTGTGAAACGGAGTTCAGTCATTCTTGGCCAAGGAATGTCAGTCTTCAGTCACTGGTAAGGAAAATAGAGTATGAAGGGATTTGCTGACTCCCTTTTATTCCATAGGAAAATGGGGGTTTCCATTTCTATTTTCCCCTGGATGGGGGCTAAATACTTTATTGTACAGAGAGGTACTAAATGAGGGGCAGCAGATCAAAGAAAATTCCTTTAAAAAGTTTTAAAGGGAAAAGAAGAAAAGCAAATAATCAACCCCTTGTCATGTCTTTAGGAATAATTTGTTTTGGGTGTGTAAAGAACTCTTAAGCTCTACAAGAACTTGTAGACCTTAATAAAAAGTAAAAATAGAGATGCTGGACCAAGCACGCAAATTGCAAGAAGCTCTGAAATATACCAAGTTTCTTTTGCTTTCTAAACTTACAGAAAACCCAAATCTTTTACAAGACTAAGTTACAAATTTGGTTGGTATGCCTATGAAAAAAATTCTCTCTTAGAATTTGTTTGGAAATTTTTGATGATAATAATTGTTGAAAAATCCTTTTTTTTAAATTTTGCCATTCTCAAGGTGCAGAAAAAAATTGTAGAATGCAAGAATGCAAGCATGAAAACAATGGCAATGCAGAAAAATTAACAAAAAAAAAATCAACTTTTTTTCTGAAGTGCCACCTCAGTTATATCCAAAGTCAGAAATGTGAAGGTCTTCATGTCCACATTCTCAGAGCAGTCCACGCTTTGTTGGTTCTTAGCATATTTTCCCTGAAAAATAAGCTAAGAATAGCAGGATCACTGCATAACATTTACGTAGAAAGAATTATATGTGCTCACAAAGACAGTATTTGTTTTCTTCTATGTACCCAAATTTTACAACGGAAAATGAGTGGGCACTGAATCATAAAGTTCAACTAAAAAAGGACAGTACAGGGTCAAATGACCATTTTCTTACAAATAGTGTAAATTATGATTTATTGCTGCAGAGATTAACTACTCAAGCACCAGTATCAGCAGACAGAAATCTTACTTGCTTTCAGAAATTAGGTTAAAAATGCATTTTTAGATGTGGTATTTCTGTCATAAGTATCCTCCAATTTGTGCAGGGTTTTGTTTGCTTGTAAGGAATTTTTTTTTTTTTTCCAGTATGGTCCCTAAAAATCTTTAAAGATAATTGTAACACTGATGATATTCCCATCTGTGAACCCAGGAAGCCAAAATACTTCTGCACAAATTTTCACTCAGAAAGAAAAAATGCCATATATGCCACACATAAATAAGGATATTAATTTTCCTTGGAAGATAAGGCAGCTGGATTGCAACCTGAATTTTCTTTTTTTGAAATAAATAAAGAATTCCTTATTTGTCACAGCCTTTTGCTGGATGAATTTTGAGTTACTTTTCTTTGTTTAAACTACTTGAGCCTAAATGCTGACTGAAAAAGCTAAGCAAAACAAAACCCCAAAATTGATTCTGAACAGAAACTAGCTACTACATCTAGAGTCTTTATTTTAGTGCTGCTTTTAGACTCAAACAATCCTGAGGTCTTCAGCCCAAACATGAGGAAAACTTCCCACATTTCAGTATTTCTGATTGCAATATTCCTCCTGCAGTTGTAAGAGAGTTCATTCAAAGAACAAACTGGAAGATGTCTGTCATGAGACTAGGAGCCAAATCTAAATATTCTTTACTCTTGATATAATGAGATAAAGACCAAAGCCATTAAGTATAAAATTGCATAGAAAAAAACCATACTTACTTTGTTTAAGAATTTTAAATTTTTTTCTTTAGTGAAATGTTTATTTTTATGAAGCTGAAGTGTTAACTTGAGACTTTCCTCACTTTAAGACTGGTATCTGCTGTCTCTCTCACTCTCTGTGTCTGATGACCTTGTCTCCTTTATTTCCTTCTTTTCCACATCATTGTCCTCTGTTTAGCCTGCTACACTTCTCATTAAAAGAAAACCCTGTTTCTTTTTTAACTTCCTATCCTTTTTTAATTAGCCTTGTGGTCAGCTTTAAAGCCTCTGGGAGATGAAAATCCCACATCTGGACATCAACAACTTTAGTTTAACAAATTTGAATCCAGGAGAAAAAAAAAAAAGCCCAGAAGAAAAACCAATAATAAAAAAAAAAATCAAACAAACAAAAAAACCACCAAAAAACCCCAAAAAACCCCACTCCAAAACCAACCAACAAACCAGGAAAAACAAGAGCAGTCTGGTAAATTCTTCACCCTTTTTTTTTAAAGAAAACACATTAAATCATAATATGTCAAGCTCAATATTTATTTTCTTTATGTATTTCTGCTATCAATAGCATTGTTACTAATTAGCATATTTGGTTGTACCTCAAAAATGTGATATTATAATAAAGGAAGGAAAACAAAAGGCTATATAGGAAAGCTTATTAAAATGCACATCAGGAGGTGCTTTATTTTTTTGTGGGTGGATAAATCTACCAACATTTCAGCCTTCTAAAGCATATTCTTTATTTTATTGTTAAAATGGAAGATTAGCAGCTTACAGAGTGCTCCATGAAAACTAAATCAGTGTTTCTTTCTCTGACAGATTGTTTTGAGTGAGGTTTTATTAACATTTTAATTACATGAATGGAATGAAATGTAAATATATTATGAGTTTTATGTACCTCTAGGTTCATAAGAAATGAAGTTATTTTATTGAAGTTATTTTTGAGAATGAAAAGGAGAGAAGCAATTTATTCCTTGAGATGGTGGCTGAACAGATGTTACTTAAAGAAGTCTACTGAAGGAAAGTCTGCTAAATATAACATTTTCTATATATTTTATATTAAGGGGTTTTTTTTCAAACAATAAAAATTGTGTGCTTTGGTTGCTTAATTCAGCAGTTTTGAATAAGAAAACCATTAAAAAATAGAGTTCATGTCAATAAAGAATGTGAACACTAGAGAATACAGAAATGATAATGAATAGTTTAGGACAATATACTAAAGGCTAAAATGCCCATAATTTCCTTTGAAAATGAAATCCTAACCTGGGAGGCTAAACATGATGTACATATGTTAATCATTGTAGGCTGCCTTAATACCTAGTAGAAAGAAGATACCACTTTCAGGAACTTATTCTTCTCATCATAAAATATAAGGTGGATATAGTCTTGGAGATTTTTTCCTTTAATAATTTTTAGTTCATGATGTTGTTTTTAAGTAAGTCTAAAGTGATTGTCCAATTTTTTAGAAATCTAATGACAGCAATTAAGTTCTCATAGTTCTTCACTACAAAACTATTTCAGATGCATGTAACAATTTTATTTACACAGACATAGGCCTGTTAAAATAAATTTGTTTCTCTTTCCCGTTCCAGATTCAGGATATCTATGCATTCATCTTGATTCATTTTGGAGATAAATTCAGAAAGCAGAGATAAATAATTTGATTTTTAATCCAGCTGCAAGACAGAAATCTATTTTTTAGTCAAAAAATATTCAATAGCATGCTTGCCTGTATCTCAAATCTCATGCACCTCTGGATCAAAATCTTGCATTCTAAGCCATCCAATTTTTTCCCCAAAATAGAAGGTACATTGACAAAGACAATCTTAGGTAAGCACAGATCTTTATTTCTACTAATATACTCACAGTTATTTACATGTGTGCTGGTTGTGGGAGTCAAGACCTCTGTGAACCTTTAGGCTGAGGAGAAATAAGAGCTGGACAAAAGGCACCTAGGTCTGTTTGATCCAGTAACAACAATGGTTGATCCAGGAATACAGATATATTCTAGTTTCCTGTTGTGGTTCTTTGTAGAAGTAAATGTCAGAATAGGAAATATAAGAAGGAATTGCATCTGTGGAGTTCTGGTTTTGGAATCTGCGCCAGGCTCAAAACAGATACAACTTTGGACATGTTTCTTTTTTGAAATATGAAAACTTCACAAAGAAATAATTCATCAGACCAAAGTTTTATTTATTGAGATTTGAAATGGGGATGTTTCTAACAATCTACTAAACTATAATTCTCAGTACCTCAGCTGATGAATAGATTCATATGAGCAAAGGCTGTCAGAGAATTCAAGGGATTTACTCAAACAATGCAACATTTGGATGTAATTGCAGCCAAAACTTGGCAAATGGGGCAAATTTTTACTAGTTGTTCTAGAATATACTTAAATGGTTTTTGGGCTCCTGCTTTGGGTTTTTGTTTTGTTTTGTTTTGTTTTTTGTGGGATTTTTTTTTGTTTGGTTGATTTTTGGCTAGAAATTTAAGTTAATTCCTCCATAAAGGCTAGTATTTGAGTAAAATAATGTTAGAAAAATATTCTAGCTTTGGGAATAAATTAAGATGGTTACTGACTTTGAAATATCTAAAATTACCGGAGGAAATTAAAAACTAAAATTAATAATGTATTTGAGTTTTTGAAATCAACTAGTGTTAAAAATATTTGGAATATAACCTAATAAATCATGTAATAAAGAAAAACAAAGGGACGAATGAATCCCCCTAAAGGGCTAGAATAAATGTTTTACATAGGCTAAGTTTTTTACTCCTACTCCTTCAAATGATAATTTTCAAAGGTAGTGAGAATAGATGCAACTAATAATAAGGCAACAGCTACCATCACATTTTCTTTTGGGGGATTCTGTAAGGGGCTCATTCTCTGCCTGCCTGGTGCTCCTGCCCAGATCTGGCAACCCCTGCTCATCAGCAGATCTAGCATGGACTTTGCCGCAATTAACGCATATGGACACCCCCTCCCCAGCTGTTTTTGAGATGATACAGACACTCCCACCACACCAGAGCAGCACCAGGTAGTGTCTCAGGCTGTGTGTGCTGCCCTGCTCCAGATGTGCTGTGGAGACCCCCCCTCTCTGTGCTCACTGCAGGCTGCTGATGCCACTTGCCTGGGGTACCTGCACCCTCAGCTGATGCTGGTCTCTGACTTCAAATCCACTCACACTTTGCCCAGCAGCTGGCCTCTCACCCCTACAGTGCTGGCAAGGGACACTGAGTGAGGAGGAGCACAGAAAGGTACCACAGGATTGAAGGAGAAGACAGACCAGCCTGGGGAGGTGAGGCTCAGGGCTGGGTCAGACAAGCCTGCTGGCTGGCCAGAGTCTGCACACAGCCAGACCCTCCTACACACAGCCCATGTCCCTTTGTGCATCCCATCCCCTTCACCCACATACCTCCTCCTAAATTTTGCATAATCCCACTGACACTCCCTTCAAACATCACAAATCCCCATGTTATTGTTTCCTCTTTCTTGTCACAGAATCATAGAATGTCTTGGATCTAAAGAGAGTTTAAAGATCATCTTATTCAAATGCCCTGCCATGGGCAGGGACCAGAGTACTCAGAGCCTTATCCAAGCTGGCCTTGTACACTCCCAGGGATGGGTCATCCACAGTCTCTATACATTATGTAAGGGAATTTCTTATGACACTTCTTATCATTTTTATCCCTTATGTGTACTGTAAAATCCTTGTCCATATAGAAGAATATAGCAATCATAATAACAGAAAATACACATGGTATATTTTTACTAGAGTAGTTTAGAAATATGATGAGACAGGAAAGCTATCTTTTTACATCTATAGTTGCCTATTAACAAGACCACACATTTTGCAGTCAAAGCTATTTAACTTTGTAATAATCCTTTTCTTTCCTCGAATGTGATGAGAACACTGTCTTGAGAATAACAAGGTATATGGGAAGTAGATATTTGATAATACTGTTATGTAAAAAATACTGTTCTGAATAAGTGATAAAATAAAGATCATATGTGGTCAATTTTGTAGGTTTCTTGTTTCTACCCTCTGAATTTAATTTGATTTCTTGGAAGTATTTTGTATGTTTTGTATTTTCCTCTGTATTTTCCTCTGTACTGAGGGAAACATCCAATCTTGTACACTGGATGTTTTCCTCAGTACAGAGAGGAATGCTCTTTTCTTTGTGGTGCTTCAGCTGTTGTGTTACTCCTAATTTGTAACCCAAAGTTCCATGGGTTTTTTTGGCTGATGTCTTATACTCTGCTGCAGCTTCTTGAATATATATGCTGTAGTGTTTTTCACTATCATAGTTTTATAGACTCTCTTGCATTTTACATCTCTCTTTCTGTTATACCTCTCTTACTGTTTTGAATTGGCTAACTCTGACTTTAGTATCTCCTTCCTATCCTCTTCCAATCTCCACAGGTAACCATGCTGCTAGTGTAACCTGTTACCTCTATTTTTGCTGTTTGACCAAAATAATACTGAAACAATACAGTAATTTGAAAATATTTTTTGATTTTTAGTATTTCTTCCTCTTAACATATTAAGAGGAAGAAAAAATGATATATTATATAATAATATAATATATAAACAATATTAACACATTAATATTGAAATATTAAATAACATTGTGAAAGAACTTAGCCTTGCAAAACAGCAATTTCTCTTTTAATTTTTAGTGAAGCTTTATATTGTGTGTATAATAATTATTCATGCAACACTGTTGAAAATTTTATAGGTTGCAAACTTCTATGGGGTGAGGGCAAAGGGAGGTTCACTGGTCCTTGGCCAAATGTTCCATGTGCCCAGGTCCACCGAGCAACAGTGGAGAGCCCAGCCTGACACACACACGCACACACACACTGCAGTAGCACAGGCAACCACAAAGCTGACAGAGGCAGAGAACAGAACTTTTACAGGTATCTGCATAAACAGAAACAGGATAGATGTCTTGCTTTTCCTCTCCAGATGGTCAGGAATGAAGTCCACTCTAAGACACACATGTACTTCACTGGGAGCTGGTCTTTGTCTAGCACCTAGCCCCCAGTATC
Organism: Fringilla coelebs; assembly: GCF_963513975.1. Taxonomy (NCBI): domain Eukaryota; kingdom Metazoa; phylum Chordata; class Aves; order Passeriformes; family Fringillidae; genus Fringilla; species Fringilla coelebs. Next base: position 22,456,043 of record NC_140029.1, on the reverse strand, counting down.
TCTCTCTTCCAGCTCCTGATACCTGGATCTTCCAGGCAAGGGTGTTTCATGGTCCTACTCCAGCAACTGGAGCTCAGACCTTTCTTACTTTCGATGTCAAGCTTCTCATGTGTTGACACACACTCAGAATGGACAGGGCAGCCACACAGAAGAAAGGTAAGGCTAGAATTTGATAAGGAAGTGAGACAGAGTGAGTGCACTGACCACATGCAGGTTTCTCACTCAAGTGTACTATCCAAAAACCAGTTAATACATACCTGGACCCTTTTCCCTCTCTTTTTCCACATTGTTCCTCCCTTATCCACCTTGTTCTCTCCTTTTCCCTGACTTCATCCCTTCCCTTAAACATTAAGATTTACTCAGTCCAAAGTGCACTTCCCTCTTGTCCCCCATAGTAAGTTCTAAATCTTTTTAAGTGTTAACCCCCTTCAGTCTAGAATGGATTCTGGATTTTTTTTTTTTTTTTTTTTTTTGCATCCTCTTGGTTGGTAACTTACAGAGAATTTTTTCCCTTTGACAGTATTAGGAACAGCTAAGTGAGCTGAGATTTCTTTGCAGGCTGTGGTGAGACAGTGGTGAAGCAGCTGTGCCCCTGCAGGGAATGCAGAGATCCACCCACAGCCCACGGGGGAGGTACCCATGCCAGAGCAGGTGGATTCCTGGAGAAGGCTGTGATCCTGGGGGAGAGAGGGGTCCCAGTCCCAGACTGGAGCAGTCTGTCCCTGGAGGACTGCACTCTGTGGAAGAGTGACCCACACTACAGCAGTTTTGGGAGGACTGTGTGCCCATGGGGGTAATTCACATTGCAGCAGGTGGGGCAAGACTCCTGCTCATGAGAGTGGTCCCACCCTGAAGAAGTTCATAGTCTCCTGTGGGAGGGATGCCACAGTCTCACAGGGGAAGAAAGTTTTGGTGATGAACTGACCAAAATCCCCACGTCCTGTCTCCCTGCACTCATTGGGAAGCAGGGAGAGACTGGGGGTAGGGGAAGAAGGTGTTTTAAGGGCTTATTTTACTTCTTCTTATTCTCTTCTTATTATTATCATCTTCTGATTTTATTAATAATAAATTCCCTTTGTGCCTCTAAACCAAGCCTGTTTTGCCCTTGGAGTGTTTTCTCCCAGTCCTTAACTCATGAAGCCTTCATTAAATTTTTGTCTCTCCTCTGCCCAGCTGTGGCAGGGGAGGCTGAGTGAGCGACTTTCATGGGTGCCTGGTGTTTGGCCAGTGTCCAACCAGGACAACCTGGAACTTAGCTCATAATACATACTAAGCCCTACTTTCTATGGAAAAGAAGAATGAAAATGAAACAACAGAGCAAATGTCACATCCTGGTTTAGGATAGCCATATCTAAACATGATTAGTAGGTAAAATTCAGTGTTAACTAAGTACAAAATAATACACCTCTGACTATTTATGCACCATGAGAGACTGTAAATCAGCTTTGATTGCTTGGGAAAGAAGTTCAGAGGCCAAGACAGAGCACTGACTACAACAGCTGCATCCTCAGTAATGAAGGAGGTTGGCGGTGAAGGGTAGGGGGGAAGGGAGGGAGGGATGGAGAATTAAAACAACCCAGAATATTGGAATAGAGAACAAGAACAAAATATGGACATGCCAGTTGGCATTCACCCTGTATGGGTGCTTTGAGGTAGGATTTCTGTGTCCCAACAGGATGTAGGATGGAATTGATAGTCTTACAAAGGGACAAAAGACATGAGTAGATCTTGGCTTGTCAGAAATGGGGAATTGTTGAAATTTCTAAAACGATGTGTGCAAAAACTTTACAGGAAATGTTCATTTTCTAGTTATAAAATACATGAAGTAGAAGAAATAAATTATGAGGCAGATTTTAAATTTTTTAAAGAAAAAAAGGCACTGATTCATTTAGTGCATGTCTAACTCATGTCAGTTGTCTGAAGGTTCAAACTAGGGAGAGATTCTCAGAAGGGTTATGAATTTTACCAGAGAGTTTATGGCTCCAAAATCATCTAATATTGTGGATGCTGACATTTATTAATTTGTTATTATGCTCAATGTTGCCATTAAATTTGTCCTTTTGGATTCTAGCAAAGAGAAATTTTCTACTAAAAATATTTCCCTTCCTGAAAAAAAAAAGTTTGATTATCAATACACCATGTATACGTGCGCAGATATTTTAGGGAATGCACAATTGTGCATTGTGATGCACACACTCAAGAACTGTATCTAGTACTACTGCCAGGTTGTAACTGTATGTTGCTAGAATGGAAGATATTTTACCAAATTTAAAAGAATCCAAATTTAATTAAGGTGGACAAGCACCATTTGTACAACTGCAGTTGATGGACTAAAGACATAATCAGAAATGTATCCTTGATACAAATTAGATATAAAATGTATTTAGGAGACTGACATCAGTAGTACGTTTGCTACCTTGTTCCTGGTTCAGAGACAAATGTTCTGTCAGAAAAAAGTTCAGTATGCAGTCAAGTGTGTGATTAGACTGTCATTTTTTTCCAAATCAGCTGCATGACTGTTAGCAGCCATTTAGAGTGCTAAAATTCTGCCCTTGGCAAACAAAAGGTGGGAGTTGTTCTCCATTTCTGGTCCAACCTTATCTGAAGTGATATCAAACAAAAAATGACATTTTTTCCTCCCAGAAACCTGTAATACAGAAATCACAGGCAACCAAAAAAACGGTGCTTGACTCATTAGCACCCTCGTAAAAAGACTAAAGTCTGTTAAATAAAATTTACTGAAATACTAGTGTCACCTAAGATTTCTTGCCCTGGCAGATATATCAACCCAGTCATGGGTTCATTACAGGAAAATGAGGAAGATTGTCAGTATTATGAATGAAAAAATGCAGCATCTTAAATTTATCATAGAAAGGGAAGGCACTAAAGATATTTTCTGGTTTAAAATTCTAAGACTTGCTTGACTCCACCAAGTGTGTGACAGAGTTATTTTGTATATGCTGAAAAATATCACATATTATTTTTCTCAACTCTGGTCTGCTAAAACTCTTTACAATTCTTCAGAGTCTTCCTGAATGTTCTTATGCATTCACTCAGGAAGACCTCACTTTATCCAGTCTTAATAAGTTTAACTAGAAAGTTAACTCTTATTGATTGTAATTAAAAAATTAGTTAGCAATTCAAAACTTGGGGAGGGGGTGCAATTAATAGACCACCAAGTGAAAGATGCACCTGGAAAAACAGGCTAATGTTTTGACCTGTAAGAACCTCCTTAGGTCTGAAGTGCCTCTATTTTCTCTCTCTCCCTCTCTCTCCCTCTCTCTCTCTATATATATGGTTGTTTGTTCGTTTTCTTTCTTATTTTGTGCATTACAATGTTTTGGAAGAACTGAAATAGAACCTCTACTCTGCAATTTATTTCATTCAGTGTATGATCTTTGAACTTTCAGAACCCTCATCTTTCAAAGCTTCGACTGAAAAATCTTAGAAGGAAAGCACCTTTGAAAGAATTGAAGGAATCTTTGAGATAAAAGCCTTCATAACTACACATTGACTGAGTATCAGTAATCAAAGAGCATTTTCTTCAAATATCTACTTCCTCTGATTGTCAGTTTAATATAAGGCCCTAGGATAGTGATGGTCTTTAGAAGAGAATAGTAATAAAATGACAAAGGTTTCCTTTGCTCTCTTGGATTATCCTAGACAATTTACCAGTTTTCATTAGAAGTGATCCACTGGTTAGCCACTTGCCAGTCCCCTCCTTCAAAATGATTACAACTTATTTCACTCTGTATTAAATACATATCTTAAGTTTATCATTTATATAAACCATGCAATGCCTTTGGCTTACTGCACATAATAACCTGTGATTAAAAAGAAACAGTTTATGGAAACATTTCAAAATAATGCTTTATTCAGTTCCTGATGATTTACTTGATTGTAATGATACTTAATGACCTTGATATTAATATTCAAAACCCTTGACTAGCTTCAGCACTAAATTCACATGAGACTATTTCTCAGCTCTTCAGCCCATGGGCCATATTCCCAAGAGACACTGTGGTAATGGGGTTCAAACCAAAATTCAAGGAGAATCTGAGTGCAAGAAAATATTCAAAATGTCTTGCTATGAAATGCTACCTTCAAAAGAAAAGACTGAAATAGAGTTTCTTCAGACCATAATGGAAAAATATACTTTTCTGTATAGTAAGTTAAGTAGATCTTCAATCCAAGTGGTGACTGCTGATTACATTTCATCAGGGCTATGTCCATGTTTTATTAACTGCTTTAGAAATACATGAAATGGAAAATAAAATGAAATAAGTTAAGCGAATAATAGCTAAAAAGAACTGGAGTTCATAAGTTCTTAAATTGTAAATGATTGTGAATTATGAAAATCAAGAGCAACAAATCAACAAAGGGACACCTTTAATTTTCCTTTCTGTGATGTTAGCATAACAATCATTAAAAGATTAGAAAAAGAACTATGAATTATATATGTACTTTAATGGTCCATGTGGAGGTCAAATAGAGGTAAAGATAATAACATTCCTGGTCCAGCAGCTGGAGAAATTTGTTAAGAATAAGGAACATAACTAAACTCTTCATCTGCCTTTAACTGAAAATTTATGACAGAATTTTCTGTAAGGGTTTGCCTTTGTAACTTGCAGCTATTGTGAATTTTATACTTCAGTTTGTAATTGTCCTTTGGCATTTTGCAGCTGTTTAGTATTGGCGTACAATGCTGTATGCCACAAAGACAGATATTTAATAAGAATTGACAAAGACAGATATTTAATAGAATTGCAATACACATGTCATTTTAAGGATTGCTGCAAGTCACCAAGGCAGAAGTGGAAGATGACATCAACTTTATATTAGTATATAATTCACTAATTAGGTGAAGGTGAAAAGAGTTTCTGTACCATTTTGTGCACAATCCCAAGGAAGTAAACAATCCCAAGGAAGTAATGAACTGGATCATCAAATCATAGAATGCTTTGAGTTGGAAAGATCATGAAGTCCAACCCCCCTTCCAAGAACAGAAATATCTTTCACTAAACCATGTTGCTCAAAGACCCATGGCCTTGAACACTTGGAGGGATGGGGTCGGCACCATTTCTCTATGCAACTTAGTTCAGTGTATCATAATCCTCATCATAAAATAATGTCTTCCTCATATCTCATAAAACCCTACCCTCTTTCTGTTTAAAACCTTTGCCCCTGTAAAAAAAAAAAAAATCTGCTTCCATATTTTTTTAAGTCCCCTGTAAATATTGAAAGCCTTCAGCATGGTCTCAACAGAGCCTTCTCTTCTCCAGGCTGAGCAAACCCAGCTCAGTCTTTTTTCAGAGAGGCTCTCCAGTTTTCTAATAATTTTCAAGGCTCACTTGTGAACTCACTTCCACATCTTTCTTGTGCTGAGGAGCACAGATTTGGATGCAGTGCTACATCCAGGGTCTCATGAAAGCAGAATACCCTTCCTCGACCTACTGGCCACACTGCTTCTCTCTTGTCGTCCAATTTAAGAACAAAAGACCAGATATTTATGGAAAGAATATAAATGAGAGTTAGAAAAGGTAGCTTCCAATTCAGAAGGCTTAATGTTGATTTTACTGGCGTCAACATAAAGTGAAAGAAACTTATGTCATGCAAAAGGAAACAGCATTGATTAGAACTCTCTAACAGGATTAAGATGCTAAATTAAATAAAGTAAAAGTACAATATGAGCAATTGAATCTATTGTAGTCAAATTATATTTGCTATATCATTGTAGAATCTTTATTCAACATGAAAGAAGGAATCCTCTGCTTAGTAAGTAAGTTGCACCATTAAATGAGAGCCAGCAATCAATTAGAGGTCTAAAAGAATCATAAACAATTTAACAAAGTTTTGGATATTTTAATTGCTTATGCTTCTCTTTTATAATTATTTTAAAACATAACTTGTCTTTTTCCAAGTGTCTGAATATTGTGTACATTCTCTTGGGAAATCTGAAGCTAAATTAAATTTTCAATTATAAATACAAACATCTGTGTCAGAAGCACTTAAATTTTATGATAATAAAAGACTTAGGATTTATTGTTCATGTTTTTTTTAGGGTCTAAAAAAAAAGCACATGCTCTTTATAAGCTTTCTCCCATCATATAAAACAAATAACTTTGCATATTAATTGATTCTTATATCCTGAAAATAAAATTACAAGTAAAAGTGATTTTTTAAATGCAATCATGACTGCCTGTAAATATTCCAAGAATGATATAATATGAACTCCCTAGTTTCATTTCTCCTAGACAACTTTATTTAGCATCTATACCTAGTATTAAAAACTGAATCATCAAAAATTTCAAAAGGCTCAGTTTATAAATAGAATAAGCAAAATAGCTTGTGCACAATTCAGACAATTTACCAGGGAAAAAGAAATTATAATTTTGTATTTTCCAAACCATAATCTTCGGTGGGCAGTCAGACTAAAAGCCATTTAATGCCTGATCACTGTAATGCCAGAGAATCATCATCTTTTCAGTTCTCTTGTTTTAGCTACAGCTTTCCAGATTTTATCTACCATTCAGATATGATTAACTTTTTTTTTCTTCTTTCTATTATTTTTTTCTTTAATGAGAATAGCACAGCAAAAAGAGTGGCTAGGTGTAGGAAAACAAGAACTGCCTGGAGCTGGTATCTATTCTTTACCTTATTCTTTCATGTATATTTCCAAGTTGCAATGCAGCATCATACAGATGAAGAAATTCCTTTAGCACTGCTTTTTTGTACTATTTGAGATTTAGGAAAAGAAATCAGTCTTTTACTGACCCACAAGAATTCGATAGATAATATCAAAAAATGGGGGCGATGGGAATGAAAAACATAATTACATCTTAAAGATCAAAAACTCTCACAAATGCAGTTTCCTAAAAGTGAAATAAAGTATACTTGTGGATAGTACTATATCCAACCATGATGCTGTAGAAAGTATGTATTATGTAGACCAGTACAATAAGAATTTTGAGATTTTGTATTCAGGTACAAAGATTCCATTTTCTATGAATCTTTGGAGTCTGTGTATCACACTCTCCTGTATCCTGTAACAGAACATGACCACTCTTTTTTTGTTCCTTAGGTTATGACTACAGATAGATGAAATTTAAAGACTGAAGTTTATTCATCAAGTAGTATAAGCATTGCGTTAACCAAATTATGACTTCCTGAATTATATGTGAATCTAATGAAAAGGCCTGGAGGGAAAGGAAGTATGAGAAAGTAAAAATAAAAGATGAGACATTCTACTTTCATTCAAATGGAATGGAATAAATAGCATTCTGAAACTTAGAACTTAAGGAAAACTAGCAAAAACATAAAATATCAAGAATTAATTAAACCCCTCTCTACATAAAGTAATATATTTTGTTAAAAGTGAAGCAATTCCAAGGTAGTTTCTCTCCTCTCATTCTGTCAATGGAAAAACTTGAGTTACAGTATTGCATCTGCACTGCAATCTGTCCAAGGCATTTCTCTGGGATTTTTAGCGGTTTTTGGTTGTTATGGTTGTTTTGTTTCTCATTGGGTTTTGTTATTGCTGTTTTGTTTATCTTAGCTTAGGTTTGATTTGATTTGATTTGCTTTGGTTCAGTTTGGTTTGTTTTTTAGTGTTGATCTAAACCCCATCATTTGTGGTAGGTAAATTGCACTAAAAATAATATATGTGTGAACATTAAAAATAATATATGTATAACCAAAAGACTTTTGTTGGGACTCTAAAGCATTGGGCAGTGCAATGCAATGCAGGCTCAAAAATAGTTCTGGCCTCCACAGACAGCTTCAGCTTCTCAGCAGCCCTGTGGCACCCATGAAGCTTTTAAGGTCACTTGGCAAACATGAAGATTTATATCTATGTGTTCATGTGATAGTGGTAATGAACACACACATTTTCTGTTGCTGTGCATCCCACTGTGTGACTGTGAACTTCTAACTGAGCAGGAGTACCTGCACTTTTGGTGTCTATAATTTTCATGCACTTTGGATTGCATAACAAGGACAAGCCATTGAGCTCTCGTTTAGCCTACCAGTTCACTGGCTATGTTGAGACACAGGTTCTATAACATGTGTTAAAAACACAGAACAGTACCAGCAACAATACCATGATTCAATGCTGAGTGAGAAGAACCATTGGAGCTGACATAGAAAAATGCTTGTACAGATATTGGCACCAGCAGGCCATGAGGAAAATACTGGCTGAGAAAATTTGCAGAGTAGCTTTGGTAAGTACAAAAAAAGGGCATTTAACCATCTTACATGTAAAATATACTTAAATCCCTTTCTTCTTTTTTTTTTTCTTTCCCAGAACAAGAAGATACCTTAAAATACAGATGAAAGTCACAGCTCCTGCTAAAATCACGGGTGAAAAGATATCTGTGTATAGGTGGGTCCATAGCATGTTGTTAAAACAACAGGCATCATCTCTAATTTTCTTTCCATGAACTTTGAAGGCCTAGGTAGTCATGGAGGGTGGATTACTTGCAGATTCCTGTCTCAAAGTGCTTCCAAGTTGCCTGTGAATTATGTAAGGTTATATCAGGTCCTTTGAGACAGAAAGCGCATGATCTAGATAGTCCTGTTGCTGTGATTATGGGCTTTAATTCTGTATAATTAACACCCTCTTGAATATGACTTTGTGCTATGTTTATGAGACAGAAAGCTACAGCCATAATTGCCTTGTATTATCCCTTAGCAATATCTATATACTGGGTTCAGAGCCTTAGCCATGCCTGAATAATGGAAGATAATACTAAAATAATTAGCCCCCTGATCTTGCATTAAACAGCATAACTTGAAAGCAGTGCATGACCTGCTCCTTTCCTCACATGTGTTCCTCTGACTAAAAAATCAAACAAGGTCATTGTGGGAAGATTTTAGATACCATCTTTCTGCTCATGATACCTTTGTAAAGGTGGTAGGTGAAGATGGGTAGCAGAGGAGAATTACATCTCTGCAGGATATTTACCCTCCCCCTTAGAAGTTCTCTGTTTCCAGGTCTACATCATTATTTCCTGCATTGTCAGTTGAAATTATTTTACTCTTTCACTGTATCCTTGTTCATTTTTTATTTGTTGACAGATCATATCAGAATGTCAATAATGATAATAATGACAAGAATATGTTAAAAGATAATAATTTGATTATCGTTATTCTTTCTAAATTGTCACATACTATCTCTGCATAATAAACACAAGTATATCAACAATCCTTATGGCTGAGGTTTCTTTCCTAACAGTGAAGAGCATTCGGGTTTAATCTCCTTTTGAGAAAAACCTATGGCCTGTGAAATTTCCTGGGCACTGACTTGTGCCCACACTGCAAAGCACTTGGAAGAGTTTCTAGCTGGTTAAATGACTGCAGGCCTTTGTGACACTATGTTCCTAGCACACAATACATATGTTTGGACACAAGAAATGCTGGAGGAAAGCCTGAAGACTGAGGTAGGTAGAAGGACTGAAATCTGACATCATCTGGTTCTTATTGCCTGCAGGAACAATTGTTCTGTTTTCTCATAGTTGGAGTTATGTCCTTCCAGAAGGGATTCTGACAATCATCCAGCATGAAAGCACTGCAGGAAATGATGTGAGAGGACAATAAAGATAAATTATAGGCTGAAAATATTAAAAAACCTACAAGTAGAAATTGTTGATGAGTTCAAACATAGGGTAAAAGCTATTTCTTCATAGTGTTATGCTTCTGCCTACAAAAGCAGTAACTGCTGTCTAATGAATGGAAGCACATAAATGGCCAAAAAAATGCATTCATTTCCTTTCATGTTTTGAATTCACTCAAATTTAAGGATGATAAAAACACTGTGGGCTTACACAGACTTCAGATGGACATCTCCATGACTGCAAACTGTTCAAATTTCATAACTAATGCTTTTTTAAGGAGTATCTGAGCACTGATATCCAAGATAACACTTTTTATTCTTTTTAAAAACATTTTGAAAGAAGAAAATACAGTCTAGCTTCTGTTCCTTTTTTTTTTTTTTTTCCTATTTGATGCTAAATAGCATTTAGAAAGATCTGAAGGAATCTTAGTCACCTTTGTAAAATGTGCAGGTATCTATTTACAAATGTTGTGATAAAATGACCCAGGGATTAATTTTTCTTTTTGATCTATTACCACTTTTGGTTATGAAATGTAATTACATGATCACTTTGAGAGGTCTTTACCTGATTAATTTCTTCCTTCTGCAATGTTCTTATTTTGCTGTAGTTAACAGATTGACTTCAGTCTGAGTTTTGTTTTGAATGTACTGTGTTAGAGGGACAAGTTTTTCTGTGATAAATATGCTCTCCAGGAAGTTAACTGTAATCACAAAGCATCTCTGAAGTTAGGTTGCAGTTGCATTCTTTCTGAGACACAGGCTCCGCAATAGGTGATGAAATGTGAAACCTTTGCAGTCCTAAAACCAAAAAAAAAAAAAATAGCCCTGACCTTGGTAAGCATTATCATTAACCCTTGATCAGGAAATCAGCAGTTCCTTAGAAATAGTGGATGAAGGATATAGATCTATTTCATTTCCTACTCTTCAAGTGGTTTAATATTACTGAAGATTTTTCTCTCCTGTATAATGAAAATTACTAATTATGACTGTATTTTGGGTATTTTGGGAGGGTACTGCTCTAAGCCAGGACTCCCTTCAGACACTCAGATGAGCATCTCACCTGCTTTCCTTCCAGCCACCTCCTCCAGTTCCACACTGATGGCTCTCATGCAGCACATCTATTCCTTTTGGCATCTTACTGGAGAAGATACCTAAATCCAGACCTTTTCTCTGCTCTCCAGAGGCAAGGGAAAACAATACTGTAATTCTGTGGCAATTTCCAGATGAATGGAGGTATTTAGGGTTTGGAGATTTGTTTCAGAAATACTTTATTATTATATTAGTATTATCAACATCATCAACAACATTACCATCCTTATCATCATTATTATTGCTTTCATTGTTGCTTTATCACCTTGAGTATTCATCAATGTGATTCTTGTTATTAACTCTGCAGGAATTCCCAATCTCATTTTTATTTTGCTGTTAAGTATAATTCTTGAAAAACAGTCTCTTAGGTAACCTACCTAAATATATTAAATACCTATCTAGTTTTATTTAGAAGTTACAGTAATAGATCTGCCACTTCTCACTTACTTTGTTTTGAAAATTCTGTAATAGCTTTTAAGGTAAGATCATGGGAAATCACAGGCTGGGTGCAAGCATGTAAGGAAACTCAGGCTATTTCTCCAATTTGACTTAGAGTCAACTTTGTTTTTTAAGACTGAGAAAAAACAGCTCTTCTCTCAGCTATAAATACCTTTTCAAAATAATTTTTATTTTATTAAATCTTTTCATGAATTACTGCAATTAAATATTCATTGCATCATTATAATATTGAATAGGAAATTAATTGGCAGTTAAATTAGCTCTCAGCTAGCATACACTATAATTCAAATATACACTCTATTGCAAATAATATGTAAAAATAAAAAATCCACAGAGCCCCAAATAAAATAAAATCATATAAAATGTAAAAAGGAAGCCAAATCAAAACAATATACAGTTGGCTAATGACTTTTTACATACCAATGAGTTGTATTCTGCAGCACATTTTTTGAGATATGTAAACATTCTGAAAACCTTATCACTGTAACTGGTTACAGTATTTTGACAAGTAATAAAACCACCAAATATCTTTCATAAAAAGTACTTGACATGGTGAATGGTGCATTAGGATAAGAATTGAGGTCAAAGGAGATTTTTATTCATGAAAACTTCTCAAGAAACTAATACAGTGTTAATATTTACAATTTACCATGAAGCTCCAGAAAACATCTTCCTAAGTTCACTGAATTGCATTTTATAACTTAAATCAACTTTTCTCTTCACCATCTTTCTCCACTATCCCATCTCATTTCATCTGAAAATCTTCATTTGTCTTCAGTTTCATATCTAATGATATGAATTGGCCATTGCCTTTCTGAAGTTGTGCAATGTACTTAAATAATGTGAATTCATGAAGTTGCAACTCAAGTCCAGTGGCCATTTGTAAATGATGACGCAAACAATGGGAATCCAACTCAAGATGCTGAGACTCCTCTTATTTCATTATGTCTCTTCTGAGATGTGAAAAAACATAAACAAAAAAGTTCTCAAAAGAGTGGGAGTTTCAAAAACACTGAAGGGAATAGCAATACAACTTTAATTAATGCAAAGATGGATTACTGCTGAGATGCATTGGCTGCACAGAACCTTTTTTTATTTTCTGGAGGTTCATCAGCTTACATAAATGCCATTAATAAAAAGCTGAGACCTACCAGCAAATATTTGCTTGTGCATTGTAAAAACTCACCTGAGTCATTGTTCAAAAGAGATTGAGAAGACTGCCACCAAGCTGGGTACAACAACCAGCTCTGGTTACCCCAGCTGCTCCTATCATATTCAGAGAAAGAACCCTTTCCCCTAATGTCCTCCTGACTGGAAAAATGTGTTCCTGACTGGAAACATACGTATTATGGTCACAGCTGAGTTTGTGGCCATGATTTCCATAGGATGGGTCAAGAGGAGGACTTGTCCTGTGGGTACCCCAGGATTTAATTATTGCTTGATTTGCATAACTTATCCCCTTTTCTCGACCCTTCATTTTGCCACACTTCTACCTCCCTTTCTCTGCCCCAACTTTTTCCCAAAAAAGCCAACCTGCCAACAATTTTTTTACCCCTTTGGTCTTAGTTTTGCTGCACCTATACCCAGAGTTATTAAGCCTAACACCATTACCTAGGTAATCTCATCATTATGTAGTTTTATTGACAGGGTTAAACTAGTTCCTGCTGGTTCTGTGAGGCCCTGCACTCCAAAAAGGAGCACCCACATCCATTTCAGTTACAGATTTCATTAATTTCTTGCAGGACCCCTCTTCCACCAGTTGTGCAATGCAGAAATTCCTCACGGCACTGCCTGCAACTCTGTGCAGCTCTGACACCACTGGTCAGCACTGGTCCTGAGTCTTGTCTTATCTTCTCTTCTCTCTTCTCTTCTCTTCTCTTCTCTTCTCTTCTCTTCTCTTCTCTTCTCTTCTCTTCTCTTCTCTTCTCTTCTCTTCTCTTCTCTTCTCTTCTCTTCTCTTCTCTTCTCTTCTCTTCTCTTCTCTTCTCTTCTCTTCTCTTCTCTTCTCTTCTCTTCTCTTCTCTTCTCTTCTCTTCTCTTCTCTTCTCTTCTCTTCCTCTCCTGTAATTTCTTATATCCCATTCAGTTGCAGTTTAACTCCCCTCAGAGTCTAAAAATTCCTTTGTTCTTCACCTACACCTCTAACATTTATTTTGACTGCATGGTTTGGTATCCCAAAACTTTTCTGTAAATGATTATAAAAATAATATTGTTCAGAAGTATAGCTTAGTTATACATTTAAAACTTTCACATGAATACTGATTTCAGTAGTGAGTGAGATTATATCTAAATAAAAATATTAAAACTCTTTAAATTCTTAGCATTGATTACAAAGAAGTTGCTCCTCTTTACAGTAAGGCAAGATCCATGTAGTAATTCTACATGCAAAAACCTTGAGCCTGTAAATTATAAACATTCCCTCCAGCACAGAAGAACCAATCTGTCAAGCTTAACTTAAGCCAAAAACTTATAGCACATTTATCAACTACAAGTTCACTGTGACTCGTGATAAAACATTGTTAAGGGACTGAAGAGTACAAGAAGTCCTGCAAGACTGCAACTGTCTGGATGCTTTGGAATTGCATAGATATTTGATTGACTGCTGGTGGGAGAAATGTATAAGAGGAGAATCACAGTGAGCTTGGTCTATGTTCCTCTGCCTAGGCAATGGTTCTTGACTTTTGCACATAGAGTCTTAGGCCAGGGGAACTTTGGGAACTTTGGGAACTTTTACCTTCTTGAGTTAACATTTCCAACATGAACCCCACAGTCACTTGAGACCCAATCAGTTATTAGGCAAAAGTTGATTAAAACACAAATATAATAATTATGCAGTCATTTCCCATGGATTGTTGTCCCTAGAGGCATTGTTTTCTTTCTTCAGCTATCTAATTCCATGTGAAATTACCCACAGAGATGATATCCACCTCTCCTTTCCAGCTGGACAGGGAGTCATTTATATTCCCTTAAGATTTGTCTCATCTCCTTTACAAAAATCCCATTTAAAAATATTAAAAAAATGTGTTATCAAGTTAAATATTTAGTACTACTGAAATAAGAAAAATTACACAGAAAAAAATCAGATTACATATTGCACTAGTGCTTTCATATTTTGAATATTTTAATATCAAATATCTTCTGAACAATATTTTTTTTTTTATTTTGAAGTATCCATGTCTCTTCCCAGCTTATTCCTAATGTTCATTCCTGCTCTTGAAATGCACCACAAATTGCCAATTATCTTAAAAAATATGTTGCTCTTTAGGCAAGTTTAAACACAATTGCTGATTTTCCGACATGTCCTGCTCTTTGTTCATGACTGTTTCATACAAAGAGGCACATCTGTATAGTCATGAATTCTAAATATATAGATATTATAGATCATATATATATATTTTCCCCATATCTGATATAGATATTGATAAAAAATCACTTTGTTATATTTTATGTGGTCTTAAATAAGATATTTCATTTTATGCATATATAATGATGGATTAAAAATTCAATCAATAAAAAAGACATCATTAATAAACAGAATTATTATTTTTTGATATGAAGAAACTGATATAAGACCATACAGAACAATATAACATGTAACTATTATTTGGTCTTCTTTAAATAACTTATTTTTGCAGTGATTCTCACTGAAAAAAAAACAACAGTTATATTTGGAAGCCATGTGGAACTCATAATGAATCACATCCCCTCTACAGCCAGTTAAACCACATTACACAGACCCCCTAATACCAAGAACCCATCTCACCTACCTGAAACTCATTTGCCATGATAGAAAGGACTACAAATCACTTCTTTCAAGTTTTCTGACTTAAAAGCGGATAAATAATGGGGAACAGTTTATAGTCCTGTATCCTCTCTTTTTACCCTGAGCATTGTTTTCCTGGTTGACTCTTCAAGAAGAGCTGCATTAATGGGTACATAAAAGAATAAAATGCAAATTTAACATACAAGAACCATTAGAATTTTAGGGGCAACAAGTATTTCTAAGTGAATATGAATATGACATGGTAGTGAAAAACCACTGATTTTATTGTAAAATAAGTAGTAGCAAGATTGTGCTTCTAAATGCTGGAAACTAAGACACAGCAGGAGCAAAAACTTATGCATTTTTATATATTTTCCATACATAAACATTAAGAATATTTATTTGTTTCCATGTAACATTGGTACATAAGAATGCTTTGAAAACATAAATTAAAATTCTTCAATCTAGTGGTGTCCCCTCTTCATAACTTCTAATGGCCTCTGAAAATTAGCAGATATTTCACTAAGAAACTCAAATCCAAATGGGGTACTTATTTTTTTTTAATCTTTTGACCTTTAGCAATAAGACATTGAAACTTTCGTTTATGCCACTAGTTTTCTATTTTTGCAGTTTTTATCATAACTCTGCTGTGTATGGATCACAGTATTCCATCTTTAAAATGGATATGGTAACTCTTCAAGAAAGGTTAAATCAATCTGAATAGTAATAAAAGTAATTTAGATTCAGACATACAAAACAGAAACAGAGACATGCAAGAGCAGCTTGTAAAACATCAGGGATTTATGCCCTGACAGGCACAAGAAGTTTTATTTGTGTGACTTAAAAAAACTGCAATTTTTCTTTTTTACCTAAATAAGACTAATGGCTGGCTGTAACATACATCGTGGAAATGTATCCTGGCTCTCTTACAGGCTGATCCTGCAGCTGCAATGAGGTGTCAGCAGCAGCACAAGCAGCATTTAAATTAACAAAAAGGCATGGGAGGGGGCATAAGGACTACAGAAGAATCCATTTGATGGAAAATACAAATCCTATCTATTCAATATACTACTTAAATAAACCATTCTTATACACATTCACGGTCTTTAAAACATGTAATTTTATAAATGTTTACCATTCTTGTTTGTGTATTTGCAATTGGCATGCTTTTTATGATTCCCTTTTGGCAGAACGAGTGAATGTCAGATTTCATTTTGAATGTCTAGCCCCTGTAATGAGTATAATACATATGAATAACCAAAGTTGCTCTCTATTTCATTCATTCTTATGGAGGCTTTTGTACTTTGTTTACATAGATGAATATTCATTAGGTCAGAGAAAGGGACTAACTTTCCACTTTACCAATAATGGCAGTCACCTTGAATATAAAAGATGAAAGTTCAAAATTACTCTTTGAAATCATACAGAGCAGAAAGACAAGCTAAGGTCTCCAATGCTCCAGGTGAGTCACTTTTACACCCCTGGCTTAGGGACACATTAGGCTAATTCTTCTTGCCTATCTCTTTCTATTTGAAATTTCATTTTGAACTCAAAATGTTTCAGAGAGAAAGAAATTCTGTTGGAATTTGATCATACTTTGTGTAGTTAAAGGTTCTGTGATGTGATGCCCTGTGTTGCCAGAAGAAAACACACAAAAAAATTCCTCACCAGCATCTTAGTTTTTATCTCAGCCTTTTTTACAAGACTCTACTATATTAAAAAGACATGATACCACCAAAAGTGTGTGGCCTGGTTTTTGAAGATTTTTCCTGTATTAACTTTTTAAAAGGAAAATATATTTGGAAAATCATTTGGTATTATATGTTCATTATTTTCTGAAAATAAATAAGACCATCTGAAGAAACCTTTGCATGGTAGCCCAACTTATTTATTTCTTAAACCCTTAATAGTATATTTACCTCTCAGTCAATGTAATGACTTTTTCTGGTGCTCACCTCACAGATCTGCTAGTGTTTATTCCAAACCAGCCATGATATAACCCCCTGTCATCATACCTAGTATACACTTTAGAAAGTGAAAAACTTCTCTGAGACAGGTTTTTAGGGAAAGATAATTTTACGTTTGCACGTGAGAATTGAAAGGATGAAGATCTAATTGTAAGGAGACATTCTGGATGCCACTGTGAGGATAGCCAAAATTAAGGAGTTGTTGTCATTCTTCTCACATTCCCCAGTTGTATTTGCTCCCTTAGCTCCTGAGAGAAACACAGAGTGGCACACACTCATTTCTTGTAGATGCAATTTTCTTTTCTCCTGCTCTTGTTAATATTCTTCATTGTATACATTTTTATTTAAGCTAAGACAGTAAACTACTTTTATGTCCCTCCTGTAAAGTTATTTTAAATTAAATTTCTCTTGAGCTCTGTATGCATTTTAATCCTAGGAGTACTTTTCTTTGCTTGTTTAATTAGGAAGAACAGAAAAACTGCTGAAGCATTATTCTATCAACTTCTGAAAATTAGAAAACCAGTCAGGATTGCTTTGTAGAATCCAATTTATTGATATTTAAGACTCATGAGCCAGCTCTGTAACATTCAAAATACTTGAGACTTTACTTTCTTATGAAATGCATTTTCAGTTTTACTTTGGAAGAAGATTTTGGTTCATTCCTCATCCGTGTTAAAGCTTGGAACATAAGCATGAAAATATCAGTCATAGAAGAAGAAGCTTGTATAGTTTGTTTGCTATAGATGTCTATTTTTCTTACTCCTCTCTGAGCTGATTTGTACAAGCATCTATGAAGTGATAGGAAGTTTAAGGGTAGAAGCAAACCCTAGTGCTGGTGAGATAAGCACAGTTCCCATTACAGTTTAGAAAAACTTAGTACTAGAGTAAGAGAAAAAAAAATAGTAATTCAAAAGTATGTGTTGCTTCAATGACAGATAAACATTCAAGGTAATTTTTGACAGGCTAGATTTCTAAAAGAGTTTAGATCCCAGGGCTTCTTCAGTCCTTCAAGACAATTCTTATCAGAATTGATAAGAATACCAGTGCATAGATACAATATAAAAAAATGTATCTTTCAGCAAGTTATGAATGCCCATGTCATATAAAAGAATTCTATCCCTGTACTATTTTCTTGAATGCAAAAAATTAGATTGTAGTAGTTGATTGTATGTCTTTTTATTATTGATTTACGTCATATTTTGTAATAACTGAAGAGAAATAGTTCTTGAACGATCTGTCGAATCATGTGTTTTAAAATTTAAAAACCAATATATCTGGTATGAAACTGTCTTTTTCAGAAGTTTTTCAGTTTTATTTTCTCCTTGCATAGTTATTAAGTTGAGTTCTTCAATATGGCGTGTTTGTATAAGCAAATGTATACACATTTTAAAAAAAGGTGTACCCCAATAGATACTTACAGCATGATTCACTTGAAGCATTCTGCAGGATCAAGGAGTTTAATTCCCATTCTTGAGACTCAATAACTAAGAATTGCTCATCCAAGATTACTGAAACCATCACAACAGCTTGAACATGTGTCCTAGCAAAAGTAAAATTGTCACTGATGAGGAAAATCTTTTAAATTATTGAATTGCTTAATTCCTCTAACTCCATTTCCTTTCTTATATATTAATTAAAACACTGACTTAGATTTTTAAAACTCTCTTTTCTTTTTGATAATTTTAGTTTTCCCTTTTGCTAATCATAAGAAGGCCTGCCTTGATCAAATAATGGTCTCACTTAAAGGCCCCTGGCAACATGTTGTCCCATGAAAAATGACAGCTTATGGTCAAGAGGAGATAAAAATGCTTACTCAAGCTTAAACAACAATTGTAACTGAAGCCCTCAGAAAGAACCAAGAGTGTTGTTGCCTGCAATATCTTACCCTCTCAATACTGTGCCCATTGGTCAAAGGCAGATGGCTGTTAAAACAAATGTCTTTTTTCTTCAGGTTTTCATTATATTAGAATGATGATAAGTGCATCATATACATATCAAGCTGTGCTTGTATGGACATTAAAATTCAGTGTAAAAAATGCTGGAAAAAAATCAATGGAATTTCTACTCAACAAATTTCTTTTTATAGCCAGCTGTAATAATTTACTAACCCTCAAATTTAATAAAAGTTTAAATGACAGATGAACACTGCTAAAATAAAACATAGTCCGTGTACACAAGTGTCCTTGTGTCCTTATACTTTGCGTGCTTGTTTATTCAAATATATTTAAAAAAGTATAAAATACACCTTTCTTAACATGTCTTAATTGCCTCTTCTGCATAGTAGATTTGAAAACACTCCTACCATTGCAATTAGCCAGTAACAGAGTTAATATCCATGTACTGGCCCAAACTGAATTCTGTCATTTCATCTTAATGATGTAGACAAAAGGATGAAGTGCACTCTCAGTAAATTTGTAGAAACACCAACCAAACTCATGTGGTTGACACAACTGAAGGATGGGATGTCATCCAGAGAGAGCTGGACAAGATTGAGAAGTGGGTCCACGAGAATATCATGAGGTTTGAAAAGACCAGGTGCAAGGTGCTGCACCGGAGTCAGGACAACTGCTGTTATCAATACAGCCTGAGGCAGATCAAGAGCAGCCCTTCTGAAAAGGACTTGGGGGTGCTGGTGGATGACAGGCTGGACATGACCCAGCAATCTGTACTTGAAGTTCAGAAGGCCAATTGTACCCTGGGCTGCCTCCAAAGCAGCGTGGGCATCATGGTGAGGGAAGGGATTCTGTCCCTCTGCTCCACTCTTGTGAGATCCCACCTGGAGTGCTGCATCCTTCCCTGGGGTCACCAACACAGAAAGGACATGGACCTGTTGGAGCAAGTTCAGAGGGACCACCAAGATGATTAGAGAGATGGATCATCCCTCCTTCCAGGAAATGTAAGATAAATGGATTTATTGAGCCTGGAAAAGAGAAGGCTTTGTGTTGATCTAGTTGCAGCCAGCCAGTACCTGAAGGGGGCTACAAGAAAGATGGAGAGGGACTATTTAAAGAGCATGTAGTGACAGGACAAGGGGGAATACCTTTAAACTGAAATAGAGGTTCAGATTAGATGTTAGGAAAAGCTTTGCTATGAAGGTGGTGAGGCACTGGAAGAGGATGCCCAGAGAAGTTATGCATGTCCCATTCCTGGGAGTTCAAGACCAGGCTGGGTGGGGGTCTGAGCAAGTGGTCTTCTGGAAGATGTCCCTGTCCATGACAGTGTATTGGAAGCAGAGGATCTTTAAGATCCTTTCCAACCCAAACCGTTCTATGATTCCATGATTCTACAATCAACTGACAGTGTAAAATACCCTGAAAATATGACAAATGGCCACTCATAGACAGATGATGTCTGCTGTTGTAATGAAAACCTTACAAACACTTTTAAACAGCAACAATCTGTGTAAGTAGAAACTCAAAAAAATCAGTTTTCATAGCAACATGTGTTATATTTTTCACCCCTTTTCCCTTACACTGAGGATAATTTTTATTATAAATAAAAATATTGTAAAATATTATAAAATATTCTATTCCTTGTTAGTTCATAGTATATCCTCTCATCTTTCAAATTCTGCTAAAATGTAGCAGAAATTTATTGCCCCTGTACACATCTTGTCTTACTCCCCAGCACTTGTTTGGGGTAACCATAATATGTCTTTTTCCCTGCTGCCTAACATCATACCTTGATCCTCAAAAAACCAAAATCAGAACAGAACAGTGCTTGGGATGGAAAACTGCTTTATTAGACTTTTATATATATATATATATTTCCCAATATTTTAAATGTTGAGTTAAAATTAATTGCATTTGGAGAGGTTTAGAGGCATTTTTGTTTATTTGTCTGTCATGAAGATTTCTTGGGGGGTTTTGTTTCTTTTTTTTTTTTTTGGTAATTTGTTGTGACTTTGGGGATTTTTTGCTTCTGTTTTTGCTCTCTATGTGAGCCAAAGGGCATTATCTCATTAATGACTTTTTTTCTCCGTGACCATAATTAAGGGTCACTAAGCCTATCCTGCAACCCCTGAGGGACAAGGGATTTCAAGAGAGTATGAATGAGTATGTTAATATCTGAATAAAAAAGAGACTTGACCTTGGTACAGAGAGATGTTTTCATGCTCAGCTATAGCACTGCTGATATTTTTCTTTAATTTTCTTTTAGAAATACACAGCATTTAAGAACTCAATAATTAGAGGTGTTTAATCCCTAGAGATACACAGTCCACCCACCCACCTCTGAAGATCATTCACCATTCAGCATATTCAGAGTTCTATATGCTTAAACAATTGCAAAAATCTGTGGCAAATTTAGGCCATTACCATAAACTATTTTAATATATAAATATAATTTCTTCCTTGCTGATTTAAACAATTAAAAAAAAATTCAAACCAAATACTTACCTTTCTAAATGATACTCAGAGTTCTATTTTAAAAGATGGAAAGAGGATATTTAATGATTATCATTACTTTTTCTGACATTTCTTCATATTCATTTTCCTCAGAAAAGGAACAGTTTGCTGAATTTGTCATAGACAAGGCAAAGTACTGCTCTATGACTTTTGTTTCTGCAAAATATTGAAGCTGTCAGTATTTTCACAAAGACAACAGCCATGCTGTTTCCTCCTACTTTCTAAAACTGTAGTGAAAACTAAGCAGAAAGAAATCAATAAAAGAAGCTTTAAAATGCGTTCTCCATCAGCTATGTAATGATCAAGGAGATGGCTTTCTTCTACTGTAGACACATGACACTATAAGTAGTCATTTTAAGTCAAGAAAATAGATGCCTCAGATTTTGACAAATTAGGTACTTTATATTTTATGCCAGTATTTTCTTAATATAAAATGATTAGCTACATATCATTATTGATTTTTGAACCATGCTAATGTCAAGTTTTATGTTCTTGCTTCAAGAAGTCCTAGGAGTACTTAGAATGCATACAATTAAACACACAAAATCAACTTTCAGGATAATGTATTGTATTCCACTTTCAACTGCTGTAGGTTTTCAGCTGTTCTTATACCTAAGACTTGATTCTCTTTCAGGTTTTCTTTTTCTCAAAATTTGCTGTGCATAAAACTTTTCCATTGCTACATCACCAATAAATAACCTGCTTTTACATTTACGTGTGTTTCTTCTATATTTTTTAAAAGTTTTTGAATCTTTTTTGTTAGTGATACAAAAAGAGATCAAAATATAAAAAATACCCAACATCATAAATACATCCTGCAGAGACAGTCTTTGACCCAGACATTTTAAACTTTTGATGTAAGGCAAAGAAGTGACAAAATAAAACTAACTTATTCTGGTTTGTTTTCAAACACTATTAGACTACAAAGGGCTTGCCTTTAAATGCTCAGTAACATAATATAGCAAAAAGCATTTTTACTGCTTGCAGTTATGGAGAACTTTACTTCCCCTTAGTAGAAAAGCATATAAATATCTACGTATTCTTAATTTGCAATATTCTACATATTCAGTATTTGTTTATTCAGCAGGAAACAGTATTATGGTTTATGGCTTTCATTTTAATTAATAGCTTCTAGAGATTAATATTGATGATCATTAAGGTACAGTAACATAAGAGCAATAGCAAAATAAACTCTTGATAAGTCTTAAGTTTCTTATCCTTATCAGATTTACTTAAATATGTAGATTTGCAAAGTGAGTAAATGAAATCACAAAAGAATTGACTCCTTTTAGTACCTGCCTGTATCTTAGGCACATAGTTTCTTGGTTAAAAATTAGGTGGCCAAATGTGCTTTCTGGATGCATATTGTAACACAACAATTAGATGTCTTTGCCACTTCAGTAAGCTTGGTCAAAAAGAACATTTTAATCTGATATTTTATTCTGTTTAGTTGATCACATTTAGTTCGTCAATGTGATGCAGATTCTGTGAAATTAGGGAAAAGTACTAGAAAGAGTATAAAATAGATTATTCTATGAGTTTTCTATATTATAACCATTCGCTTAAACACAACACTATATTTAAGAAAGTTTTGTTAACACTTGAGGTAGCTATATATCAGAACTAAAATTTGCAGTAACATTTTCATACCAGTAAGAGAGAGCAGAATTTTTCAGCAGACATTTTAAACCGCTGGATAGAAAAAATTATTAATCTTTTTCTGAAACATGTCATATAGCCATAAAACTCTGGGGTTATCCTCCTTATTTTCAGGGAATGCATGAAAAAAAAATTGCAATAAAGCCTTTTTACTAAACAAGAAGACATTTCTTCTTAGTTTGCAACACTGTAATCTTAGGTCTGTTTGTATGATTCCTTTTAAACCTGTAGAGATACTGCATGTGATTGTAAAAGCCAACATTATACCAGATTTGAGGCTATGGTTTTGAGACTATGATTTGAGACTATGGTTTTGATTTTACATCTTTTGTTTGGTGGTACTGCCACATCAGTTGCTTTCAATTGTACATTACCCCCATTAAATTATCTGCAGAAAAAACAAACAATGGGTACTACCATCAAATTGTACTACCATCAAAGTCCCCATCACCAACATAAATATGGGTAGGACTAAGTCCAAAAGAGGAAGAAGATTTCCTGGCTTTTCCATTTTAAACTGTGCTTCTGTTCAATTTAGTAGTAATATTTTCAAAAGTAGAGCCAAAAGGAGACTCCTTTCCTCCAAAAGAACATTTTAAAGGAAGTGCTATAGATTATCACATATTCCAAAACAGTGGAAGAAAAGCATGGCTCCATAGTAATACAAGATGCCACAGAATGTTTGTCTTCCCTGGGTTTGACAACCCAGCTTTAACCAAACAGATAGATCACCTCATTAGCACAGTTTCAAATTTGAAGACTTTTCTTTACAAGTTATATTTGGGCAAGATGCACAACTCCATTTTCATCATAAGCAACAAGTAAGAAACATAACTCACAAATCATGACTTCCAAAGTAAGGAACCATGCTATCCCATTAGCTTAGGAAAAAAAAAAAGATTTTGTTCACTCCTTCTTGACCAGCTAGGTCCCATGAAATTCCCAGGAATCACTATTCTTAAAATTGGAAAGTAATTTCTTTTCAGAATTGAAAAGTTGTTCCTTTGTGTTCTTCTTGTTGTTCTTCTTCTTTTTCTCCTCCTCCTTCTCTTTCTTCTCCTTTGAGTTTCTCTATAGTTTATCTATACTTTTTGTAACATCATCCGTAAACATATCCAATAATCAGAATCACAGAATCACAGAATCACAAAATTTCAGAATACTTTGGCTTGGTAGGGACTTTAAAGTTCACCTAGTTCCAGTAGGTGCCACGGGCAGGAATACTTTCCACTAAATCACTAAGGTGATAATTTTTATCATCAGACTTCCCCCTTGAAACTTTGTGCCTAAGAATCCTTTGCAAGTTCCACTGATGTGACCCCCATTGCAGTGTTAGACTGACTAGTATGGCAGCCAGTGAAAACCATAACTGGCAGCAGGTAACCACAGACCTATGCAGTCCTCAGCCCATACTTTGTGAATATCCAAAAAGTTTTCCCATGTTTCACACGCTCACAGAATCATCAAGGTTGGAAGAGACCTTCAAGATCATCTGCTCAAAATCAGTTCTCAAGATATTCCCAAATGCAACATCGAGATGCCTCTTGAACTCTTCCAGAGAGGGTGACTTCCTCACTTCCCTGGGCAACCTGTTCCAATGCCTAACTACTCTTCCAGTGATCTTTTTTTCCAAATATATAATTTGAACTTCTCCTGGCACAATTTAAGGCCATTTCCTCTTGTCCCTTCACTTGAGATGTGGCAAAAGAGACCAAGCCCCAGCTCAATACAAGCTTCTTTCAGATAGTTGCAGAGAGCAATGAGGTCCCCTCTGAGCCTCCTTCAGACTAAACAACCACAGTTCCATCAGCCATTCCTCATGGGATCCATTTTCTAGACCCTTCACCAGCTTCATTTCACTTCAAGGTTTTCTTCAAGCTAATTCATACAAATGACATCAAATGTTCCTCATCTGTTGACACATTCTATAGCTGATGTCCATCTGCATTTACAGTGAACAAAAGGGAGGAATTTTGGATTTATTTTGACTGAATCATCTATTAATCTTTGTTTCCTGTCTTTTTCTTACATCTATCAAAATCCCCCTGTTTGCGATCCTCTCCTCCAGCATTTCTAGTCCTTCCTAATCTGCCTTCAAATAGAAATTTAGTACAACAGAAAGCAAATAGCAAAATGAGACCTAAAACAGAACCTGGAGTAGCATCAGTCAATACATCTTTTCTAGGGACAAATTAGCAATTCTTCTCTAAATCACTTGCTTACAAGGCTTAACAAAAAATTGGTCCAAAATTCAAATGTGTGACTATGGTTTGTTCTCTACCAAGAAAAATTTGTTGTCTTGTTATGAAAGGATATAATTTGATATACTCTTGACAAGCCATGTTGATATTATCTCCTTGTCATTGCTATATACTAAAAAATAATTTTTCTTGTTTCTGGAAAAATGTCTTTTTATCTAAACTTTCTAGTGCAATGTGCTATCGTGGGTGTCCCCAAACCTTGTTACTTTACAGTTTTCTCCTTGCCTTATTGTGTTGCATTAATCAACAGCTAATGACAAATGCAGAGTTAAGCATCGTCAAAATGCACACCCAACTCATGAACTCATGAACTCATTTAACTTTACCATATAGGAATCTTATACACACTTTTTTATTGTTGCTTCCCTAATAACAAGCAGTGTTTCTTGGAAAAGTTCCTTATTTTTATGTTGAATACCATATGCTATTTTGGATGCAGAGATTTGAAGCTATTTTCTTAACTGTATGGAATGTATCACCAGTCATATCATTGTCATATGAAAGATGGGACTTCCTCTGATGTAATTACAGAATTTTAAAAATGCAGTAGACAGTGACCTTCTATAGGCACTGGAGAGAGAGATGCCCCTCTCAAAGGCTTTGTCACTTTCAGATTTACACCTCAATTGTTCATCTTCATTGATCAGAGAAGTAACTTTTTTATATTACATTTGATGAAAAGGTCAGAGAAATGGATGCTAAGATGTAATGTGAAAGGTAGTACTTATCTGTGCTGATAAATTATCTAACTGTTAATTGGTAGGAGATGCACAATTTAGGCATGCCTAAACTTTGTATGATATTTTGAGGGAACTTCTAAGGCTTAAACAAGTTTCATTAAATGCATGAAAATATTCTTCAACATGGTAAAACTACATATATTCTTGAAATAGAATGAATAAAATATTTTTGAATCAATAAATAAGAAAATTAGGTGTGCTGCCAAAATACTCAGAGAACCAACACGAAACTACTCACTCTTTATTGAAAGCGTATGTACATTTTCTGTACCCTAATTTAGAAATTTATTCTTAGGTTTTCATTTCAAATTTTTTATGTTTAATCATATGTTTATGCTTTGCAAGATCTGTCCCTACTCAAAAGAACCTTGGCCTCGAAGTGTCAACATTAGTAAACTACATTGACTTAAATATACTTTTTTTATACATTACTGCTGAAAGACGTGTCTATGTTCCTTACAGAGCTTCACAGTTATTTTATTGATTTGCAATGAAGAATTAAAATATGATACATGTTCTCCATTACATCATTTATTTTGTGTTTGTTAAAGATCTGGAGCATTTCTGAGGGAATCATGAACTCTTAATCATGACTTGCAATTGCCTCCAACTCACTGTGGTATTGCATTGCAGAAGCTAAATAAGAGAAATATAATGTTAACAAAGTTGTTTATATAGGACTAGAAAGGGGATTTTCTTTTTAAGAGTGTTGGCACAACACAGCTGTTTACAGTTGTCATTTGATAGTTCTGACAGGGTTAGAAATAAAAGAAATTCTGTTAAAATATACTGGATTTGAATCTTTAAAAATAGTGCTTTAGAAATCTTCCTAGAGGGGAATGTGGGAGTCTTGAGATGCCCCACCAGAGTTTAATTCTAGATTCCCTAGAGATGTTGTGCCAGACTCCTCTGTTCCTTCTCTTTGATGCATTTAGTTTTGTAAAACTTGTGGTATATTATTAATAAATTATATGAAGTAAGAAACAGAGGAAAAAAGGTATTAAAAAATTTATGCCACATGAAACTTACACATTAAGTAGATAGAATATCACCAAGTTCTGCTTGCAGTAATTTTTTAAACTTTTCTTACTAGGAGAAGTTTGAGAGAAATCTTCTAACATGTAGCCCTGTATTTGAATCAAGGTTTTCTGGCAGCTTTAGCTATCTGCTTTCCCTAAATTTTGTAACATTTACCAGTCAGTAGCCTTCATCATGTTACTTAGGAAACACTGAAGAGAGAATACATAGAAATGTATTCTTGACAAACAGAAGTGTCATCTGATATGCACAAGACTGATTTTTGAAATTTGCAACAGAAAATGCTTATACAGAATAGTTTTCAAAGTATATTTAGATATACTTTATTTGGTTTTGCTGATTCTTTGTTAAAATGAGCCAAAATTCACAGAAGTAAAAGCAATCCCTCTAGCATGTGTTGCAGCTCACTGCTTTGGACATTTTGATTTGCACGTCTTTTAAGGACTCAATTCTCCTGTGCAGCCGTTTTCACCTCTGCAAAGCAGATAGCATCTGCTGTCACTTGGCCTTGGAAGCACTTTGCACACCAGCAGTCAACAGGCATGTATTACTGGTATGATGTCTGTTGGGTTAAGAAAAATCATTCCTGAAGTGAGTAACTACTTGCTATGGCTAAAGGTATCAAAATGCAGTTCACTCTGACCCGTTTTGGGGTTTTTTTCTGTGCAGGTTTGCAATTACTTTGCGTTCAGAGTATATCACCCTGGGATTGTAGGCAAACCTGGACTACATTTTTGAAAGGCTGTTAATACAGAAAACATAAGCCATCAGAGCAATGTATTATCAATTTTTCCTTCAAAGACTGCTTGACCCTGTTTTATGGCTTTTCTCATAACCCTAACCTTAACCTTCCTAAAGATAATTACAGATTGCAATAGATATAATTATAGATATTTGTAACTCATAAAGATGGAGGTAGTTATTTGGTTCAACAGAAGATTAATTTATCCTTCAATATTTTTTTTTCTGAAGGAATGTTAATAAAATAAAATAAATAAATAAATGTAAGTTAGTGATTTGCTGATCATGAACGCAGGCTGATGCCTTGGAGGATGTGTAATGTTTTGTTCCAAAATTTCCAAAGGTTTCAAAATTTCACTTTGAAAGCTGGTACCTGAATAAAAATATGGGTCTTTTTTTTGCCATGAAGGCAAAAAATTTAGTTTATCTGGACAGTTTCTTTATCAGGTGAGTATTTAAACAATTTAGTACTGTGTATCTCATGTCTATGAGTTCTAAGTTATCTTAAAAAGTGTCTAAAATTCAGCAGTCATAAGACTTATCTCTGTGTGTGATGAAAAAAATAGAAGTTCTATCATCACACCTCAGGTAATGGCTACTCTTCCCCCTGTTTTTGTAGGCACTATCTGAAGGCAATATTTATCTCATTACCTTTCTCCAAGGATGAGTACTTTTTAAATGGTGGAATTATCTATGAGCACACAAAACTATAGAGTAATACAAAGAAAAGCAAATAAAAATTATCAGGTCTATCAGAGTACTTGTTTAGGAGCACTAACTCTTCTAAGTAAAAAAAAGGGTGAAACATATCACATTCAAAAGCTTTTAAGGTTTTAGGACAGAATAAATTACTTGTGAGGAAGTATTTAATTATTATGTAAGGGAAAGCATGTTACAGTTATTATATGAAGAAGGAATTAGGACACCATTAACATATGTCTCCACGATTTTGGTAGATTTATTTTTTCTTTGTATTTTTTTAATTAAAGAATTTTTCTCTTCCTTACTTGAACAGCAAGGGCATGGAAAAAGGTCAGCTTATGATAAAGTCTGTAAGAGTTGCACAGTGAGTCCATAAATGAAGAATGTAAAACTCATTCAAACTTGGACAGAATGATTCTAAAACCAAGAAGTACTTTTACCTGAATGCTGTCCCCTAAACACCTCATATGGTTTGAAGGAGAGGCTGTTTTCCTGGTTGTCTTTGCAGGCTTTTGGAGGAACACTAAACCAAAACTCATTCAAACCAATTGACAGTGTCTAGGAGTTATTCATTAAGGACCTTTTCTTAGGGGGCCAGTTTCTATGGAAGGCTTTGTCTATCAAACTTCACAATTAAAAAAATATTTTAAAACAGACAATAAATTTGGAATTGAAAACAAGTGGCAAGAATTCCTATTTTTGCTGCAATAAATAAATATGTCTTTTTAAAAAAAGACCAACATTAGTAGTCCTAATGTGTTTAGAGTAAGTTGGTCCATAATTTTAAGTTCCATTGAAAACACTGCAGTTATCTAAGTTGATAATAAAGGCCATTAAATAAAATAAAAACTGAGTAAGGACAACAGTTACAGAAAGCTGCAAACAGGAATTTTTAGCAAGAACAAGTGGCCAAGTCATGTAAACAAAACTGTGAAATATATTGGTCAATAACAAGCCGGAATAAGCAAAACTTGTTCCTGTTATTGTGCATATATTAATAAAAGGAAACATTTTAGAAAGTACCAAAGGCCTTTAAATTTTTTCTCAAGTTTATTTGTATAATTAGATAATTACATTTAACTAAATGAAACTAGGTACACAAGTGAGAAACCAAAGCCTTCAAAAGCCTTTCTCACACCTTTAAGAATCAGGTTGGTTTACCCCAAAAAATTTTTGTAAGTCTTAAATCTAAAAAGCTGCTTATATTCAAAACCTTACGTACATTATCTATGTTTTTTTAATACAAAAAAAAAAATACAGACCAAAAAAACAAAAACCAAACCAAAACAAAAAAAACCCCACCAAACCAAAACCAAAACAAACCAAAACAAAAACAAAGACCATGAAAAATACAATACTTATTTGGTGATTACTCTTAGTGATTGTTTGAGAGCTGAATTGTGACAGTGATCGCAGGGGTCCTAGGATGAGGAAGAGATGAGAAAGTTGACTCCATGTTTCAGAAGTCTTGGTTTATTATGTTATGATATATATTATATTAAAAACTATACTAAAAGAATAGAAGAAAGGATTTAATCAGAAGGCTTGCTAAGAATGGAAAAGGAATGAATAACAAAGGTTTGTCTCTGACCGAGACAGTCTGGACAGCTGGACTGTGATTGGCCATTCATTAGAAACAACCACATGAGACCAATCAGAGATCCACCTGCTGCATTCCACAGCAGCAAACAATCATTGCTTACATTTTGTTCCTGAGGCCTTTCAGCTTTTCAGGAAGAAAAATCCTAAGGAAAGGATTTTTCATAAAATATCATAGCTACACTGAATGAAAGATGAATGAACATAGGAAGCAGGTGATAATCTTTTAAACAAAGTGCACATACTATCATTCCACAGTGACAGAATTACTGTGCAGGAATAGAATCGCGGACTGAGAAATCATGTATGCCCACGCAGTGCGCTCTAAAGCAGGATGGCCACGTTAGACAGAATATGTAGCAAAGATAAGAGCCTATTTCTAACCACAACTCACCAGCCTTCAGAGGGTGCTGCAACAATTCCACTATCCTGCGTCTGCAGCAGGTCATTCCGAGGTATCTCTGTAAGAGCACAGGCAACAGCAGCAACAGGGGCAGCCAAGTGAGAAAGCCATTTTTGCAGAAGTCTCTGGGTTCTCCTTCAGGAAGAGAAATGGGCTGATAGGAACCTCAGGAAGGTTAACAAGGGAAATTACAATGTCCTGCCCCTGCAGAGGAACAATCCAGGCACCACTGATGGGG
This sequence comes from Fringilla coelebs, assembly GCF_963513975.1. NCBI lineage: Eukaryota > Metazoa > Chordata > Aves > Passeriformes > Fringillidae > Fringilla > Fringilla coelebs. Next base: position 22,425,368 of record NC_140029.1, on the reverse strand, counting down.
GCCACTCATCTGGGAAGCAGTTTGGCAGAAAAGAGCCTGGGGGTTCTGGTGGACGCAAGACGAACGTGTGCTAGCAATGTGTTCTTGCTATGAAGAAGGGGAAAGGTATCCTGTGCTGCATTAGATGAAGTACTGACTGCAGGTGGAGGACAGGGATCCTTCCTCTTTGCTCAGCCCTGGTGAGGCCACATCTGGAGTGCTGTGTCCAGTTCTGAGCTCCTCGGAACAAGAGAGACTTGGACATATTGGAGGCAGTCCAAAAAGGCCACAAATGTGATTCAGGGACTGGAGTATCTGTCTTGTGATGAAAGGCTGAGAGCTGAGACAGTTCAGCCTGGACCAAAGAAAGTTCAGGGAGGATCTCATCAATGTACACAAACTCCTGAAGGGAAGGTGCTAGAAGGACAGAACCAGGCTCCTTTCAGTGGTGCCAACTGACAGGATGAGGGGCAATGAGCATACATGGAGGTTCTCTCTGGACATCAGAAAATGCTTTTTTACTGCGATAGTGACCTAACACTGATGCAGGTTGCACTGAGAGGTTGTGATATCATCTTCCTTAGAGATGCTCAAAAGCAAGAGGCATCTGGACATGGTCCTGGACAACCAGCTCTAGGTGGCCCTGCTTGTGTACAGGGATTGGACCAGATGACCTCCAGAGATGCCTTCCAGCTTCACTTATTCTATGATTTTGTGATTCTTTAAGGAAATATTCTATTTTTTTAATAAAAATGTGCCATTTCAAATATAAGTGCACCACATCCATTTGAACATAATAAAATGACAGCTTCTGATTTTTTTCTGGTTTGTTTTTCCAGATCTGTCAGAGTTGTGGACTATAGGTTAATGAACTATATAATTTTCAAAGACTAAAGTTTGATCTGGATTGAAAGACAAGAATGCAACTCCACAGATAAAACCAAGTTTCCAAAAGCTGTGAGAATTAAAATTCAAGCTTTATTTTCTGCATTCATTATTTCTTTTAAAACATTGTCTATTGCTTCAGTTAGCACAGCTCTTTGATGCAGAATGTTTTGCTATAGGCTAAGTGAAGTAATTTGCATCATATTTTCAAGCTCAAAATGCTTCCTTTTTATTATGATACTGAATGGTTTTATAATTTCAAAAATATCTTCAAAAATTTACTTTGTTGAACTTATATCTAATTAGGACAAGCAGAAATCAAAGATTCCCAAAAAGATTAATTGATTTTTTCACACTAAGCACTCAAACTCTTTTATCTAATATCACAAGACTTTCCTGTCAAATTATGTCACAATTTGTTTCTGTCCTCTAGCATCTACTTGTGCTCCATCTAACAACACAAGTCATTTGATTGTAAAGATGAGATGTGAAATGGAACCAACCTACAAAACTTTTCTTCATCCACTGCTTTTTCTAATGTAAAACAAAATAAATATCATGCATTTGCATTAACAGAAGACACTATTATTATGGCATTTATTTGCAATTTCATCAGAAAGAAAATGGGCTGATCACACACAGGAATGACAGTAGTATAATGCCTGTTTTTATTTTCTTTTGATATTTTCCCTCTTAGAATTTGTCTGTGGTAGGAAATCCATTATGCCTGGTTTTTCTGTAATGTATAAAATTAGGCTATGTTTCTGGGTCAATGGCTATCTTCTTTTTCTTCAATATAACTTTATTTTCCTTCTTTCATTACCTTTTCTTGTCTGGCATGTTCTAATTTTTAAAACCATGTGATTATTCACCTGTCAAGAATTGAGAAAGGCATAAGAAACACTGAAAATATCCTCTGTTTTTGTAGAAGCAAGCAAGCAAAAGAATATAACTATGGTATAGCTTTCCTTTTTTGATTAACATAAAAAACTAAAAATGTGAATAAATACTTTCATTTATAAAATGAAAGATGGAAAATTAAATTTTCCTTATTTTTATTGTTTTCTGTAGTGTTCCAGGTAGAGGAACAGTCTGCAATATTAGATCTACGGCTGTTTCTTACATTTGCTTCCCACGAGGCTCTGTAACACATTTTATCTCATCAATTTAACACAGTATCCAACTTCTGAATACTCAGCACTTAGTTTTGCTTGTTTTTAAACATTTTCCTAAGTAGTGCCTAGTGTTACATGCATTTTAGATCAACTAACTGTGACATCTCTGCTTATGACTGCAGGGCCAAAGTCGTGGCTTGTATAAAGTCTGAGCAATTGTGCTTTGTGACTGAATGTAGGGAAGAGTTGAAAAGGTGAAATTCTGTCTCCGAATTAGGTTTAAAGTGTGAGTCTGTAACACAGCAGTGCTTTCATCCATTCAACCCTATCACCCCTGTGAATCCCCTGTTGTCAGTCTGGCATGTGAATTGTGCACAAAGCCTACCCTCCATTACATTACAGATCCCAAATTAATTTCACATGACCTAAAGAGAGGCTAGTCAGCTTTTTGCACCAAGCACTGAATTTCAAGCCACCCTAAGCAGTCTAATTATTCAGGATATACAGGGAAACTCATCTGAATAAGGACATCTGTTGAGAGCCAGATTTTACTGACCAGGACTATTAGATTACCTCTATGGACTGAAATTCTTCTACATAAAAAATGCTAAGAATATCTAGGGACCTACTTATAATATCATTAATCATTTGATTATTTTAGTCAGTTTCAGTTACTATTTTTTGGCAGTCAAATATTTTATTCCAGTACATATTACACATAATCCACTAGTATAACATGATAGTTCCTGTGAAGAACATGCTGGACAAGAAAAAAGTACAGAAATACAAAGAAGTACACATGCATGTACGGAGCAATTTGTCTAAAGAACAAGAAGGATATTATCCCCAGCAACTCAGTGCTAATTTGGACTTCAAAAATAAAGCTGACCTGATTTTCACAGGAGATTTTACAAGGAGATGACTATTTTTAAAAGCTGGCAGTAACATTAAGATATGCTGCTTGTGCTACAAGCATAAATAAAAATGTTTTTCACACATCAATAAAGCAAAATAAATCACGAACCTCACTTTATAACACTATCCAGCAGCAGGGGTGGAATTGTATTAGAGCTTTTTTGTGTTGTCGGTGATCTCCACAGGCACCTCAAAAATTCATGCACAAGAAATGAACTTCCTCCTACCCAGTTTTCCAGATACTGAGGTTTTTGAGTAGGAGACTATAAAACAGAAATTACTTTATGTTGACAGTACAAGCAGAAGAGAGAATAAATAAATTTTTCTGCTTACAAAAAGCAGTGCAAAGCCATCTTCTTGTGCAGGTGAATGGGATTTAAAAGTCATCCAGATATACCAATTTAAGTATTGATCTAAAAGACAAATTATATACATGGGACTAGGCAGGGAAGTAACTTATTAACATATGACATGTTGGCTTTCTTTCCATAACTTTTATTGCTTCAGATAAATATGGTGCCAACCTCTTTAAAGAAGACTAGTAACTTAAAGAATATGAGTTGACTAAACTTTAGATGAATTGCAGTAATTAGAGTAACAGAAACCATTTAAAAATAGTTTTTAACTCTCAGGAAGCATGTTTAAATACTAGTCTCATAACTACAATTAGCAAATTTGTGTACTCAGGCTTACACTGTTAATTTGTATGAATAATCTTTAGACTGTTCACTTGAACAGTCTAAAGTGAAACACTGCCTGAATTTTCTGTGAGTGAAGAGTAGGCTAATTTGGAATCATTAAAAAATTCCTCAGCTAAGGAATTGCTCATATTTTAATGTCCGTGCATCTCTAATTTCCACTGACATCTTACAAGCTACAGTACACTTGACAGCAATCCAACACAATAATCCTCTTGAAGATTTCCAAGATATATTCTTTAGACAGAAAATTTATATCTGTAATTAATACCTAGAAGAATTTATGTACCATGAAAATGAATACAACTTCAGCTGAAATCAAATGTTAAGCCATCTGCAGAGGAGATGTGTGATTTCACTGTTTCTATTGTTATTCAGCAAAATAAAATATGTACTCAATGACAAATGTGCAAGCTTTTAGAAGTTTTTAAAAGAGCAATTTGGTTTTAGTTTCTTTTCATGGTCTTTGAGAAAGAAAAGGAGGTCCATGTTCACTGGAAAAGACAAATGTCACAGCCACCTTCAAAAAAGGACAGAAAATTACCCCTAGCAGATACAGGATGGTTGGTCAGCCTTGTTTAAGTTTCTGGAAAAATTATGGACTGTGTGCTCTTGGAGCACATTTCTAGGAATGTGAAGTCAAACAGGTGACTGGAAGTCATCAGCATGAGTTTACCAAGAGAAAATTATGCTTAACCAATGTGGTTGTCTCCTATGACAGTGCGTGAACACAGGACAATAGCAGATGTTTTTTGCATGGATTCAAGAAAGATTTGGCACTGTCATCCATGATATTTATACTGGAGTGTTACAGTCTGCATGGCTAGACAAGTGAATGGATCAAATATAGGGCTCAGGAGGTGATTAACAGGTCATACTTTACCTGGAGGCCTGCGACAAATGGATCACCAGAGGCATCTGCACTAGGACCTGTCTTCTTTAACATCTCTACCAATGATGAGTAGGAGGTGACAGAAAACACCCTCATCAATTTTGCAGATTATGTCAAATTAGGGGCACAAGTCATTACAGTCAAGGACAGGGCCCAAACAGGTGAAGAATTGGGAATTATGAAACTAGAAGCATTAGGAAACAGCAGAGAGAAATCTCAAACTCTCTAAACATCAAGAAACTTATATTAGAGGGGAAGAAAAGCTCCTGCAACTACACAATACTAGGTGGAGATGGAGAGGCCATGAAACTACTCAGTGGGAAAGATCCTGGGGTGCAGGTGGACACCAAGATGGACATTAGTCCATGGTGTTTGCTGGAAGAAAGGGAAGCCAGGAACCTCCTGGACTGTATGAACCATGGCATAGCCTGTAGGTCAAGAGAATGGCTATGTGGCACTTCTCAGATAACATCTAGATTGTCCTTCTAACTTTTCTCAGTTCTTTCAAGAGGGAAGACATGGACAAACTGAAGGGAGCTCAGCAAAGGTGTACTGGTGTGGTGGAGGCTGGAGTTCTGACCATGTGAGAAGAGAATGGAGCTGGGTCAGCCTGGAAATGGACACTTTCAATGCCCTTAACAGACCCCACAAGACAATCCTTGGATGGAGACAGGAGGGAGGGCAAGAAATAACAGGTGTTTATTGTGATAAGAGAGTTTCAGACCAGATAGAAGAAGAAACTTTAAATACTCCAAGAACAAGATAGCAGTTTTCAGAGCAACCTAATGTTCTCACAAGATTAAAGTCCTAGATGGACTATGCTGTGAACAGCCTGGTCTCCTCCAGACATGGACCTTCTTTGGGCTGTGGGGTGGCCCAGAGGGTTCCTGAACTCCCTGCCAGCCTCTATTCCTCCTTGGTGCCATAGATAACAAATATATGTGTTGGAAATATGCTTTGATCCCGTATTGTGAAATAAAGAAAAATGACCCAGAGAAGCACAGAGTCACTGGAGCTCAAAGACAGAATAAATAAAACTGGAAATAGGGTAAATGACATGCATAAATTTTTATTTTCATAGCATTAGGGAAAGAGAGAGAAATGAATACAGATAATTACATTTAGAATTTTGCAATATATATGAAGTACTCAGCACTCACACAGAGAAATACTGCATATTTTCTAGTGTAAAATGAGCTCTGTGATTGCAGAAAATTATCTTCCTTTCAATTTCAGTTCAAAGTTATGCGTTGTACTCCCATATGGAGATGTGCCCAGTGTTGAAGGCGTAGTAAGAGTATATAATTTCTCAAAAATATTCTGCATTTTTCTGGCACAGGTACTGAACTTTAATTGGTTTTCTTCTGTCCCTTTTTGTTATCTAATTTTTTACTGAAATTTGAGTTCCATGACTGTCTGAAGACCAGTGGACCACAACAGATGTGGCCCTAAAAAAAGCAGAGCACTTTATTGCATAAGAACCTGTGTCATTTTAACATGGAGGAGAAAATAGCTTGGCAAGAGACTGAGATTGATTGATCCTGGAAAGATTTTGGGTTTTCTTGTGAACAGTTGGATTGGTAAAACAGACAGATGGATTGTTACTGCAAAGAGTTGGTGTGTTGCTAGGGAGACTTGGAATGGTACACCAGGCAGGTGACAAAATTGTGAACTGGTGTTCAGAATAGATGTGGCATTATTTACATGCATACATATATATGCATGAACAATGAATATACATATATATATATATATGTGTGTGTGTGTCCACTGCTAATGTAAAACTCAGCACTGTAATCACTGCCACATTTTCGCTACATCCAAAATGTAAAGGCTAACCAAAGGCATCTTCTGACAAAAGCCAAGCAGACATGGAATTCAGAAGATAAATTTTATAAACAGACCAGCACCAATTCCAGTATGTACTGAAATCACACTCAACTCCTATTATGATAATTAGTGTCTTATTTGTCATTTATAGTAGTATAACTCTCATGCTTCACGAGAACTGATTTCAAATGACAGAACTCCATAATCAAGGCACCAAACTAATTACTGTGTTCTGTGTAGCTAATGAGAAATAAAACCAAACCTTAAATTACCTTTTGTCACTCTTCCCTTCCACTCTGGCTTAACTCTACTCTAGATTTTATCTACCTCCTCACCGCTAAAGGCACAAGAGGACTGGGAATGCAGTGGTCAGTTCATCACACATTGTCTCTGCTACTCCATTCTCAGTGGGAAAACGCCTCACCTTTTTCTACTGCTCCAGCATGGGGTCTCTCCCACTGGAAACAGATGTTGATAACTAGGGTCCTTCTTTAACTGCTCCACCATTAGTCCCTTCCATGGAGTGGGAGTCTCCTTCAGAAACAGACTGTTCCAGTTCTGGTGGGCCCCCCTGGGGTCACAAGTCCTGCCAGAAAACCTGTTACTGCTCTAGGCTGAGGTCCTCTATCCACAAGCCCATGGGTTATGATAGCCTGCTCCAGCACAGGCTTCCCATGGGGTCATGGACTCCTTTAGGCATCCTCTTGCTCTGGCCTGGGGTCTTGCAGGGGCTTCAGATACATCTCTGCTCCACCACAGGCTGCAGGACCTCCACCATCCCTGCTCCTCCATGGGCTGCAGGTGCTCAGCTGCCCCACCATGGGCTGTCCTGGATAGGAGTCTTTGTCCTGGTTCTGGAGCTCCTCTGGCCCCTTCTACCTTACTGACCTTGGTGTCTGCAGGGTTCTTTATCTCACATTCCTCCCTCCTCTTTGCTGATGCTGTTGTGCAGCTGTTTTTTAATCTGTTTTTCAAATCTGTTATCCCAGAAGTGTCACCACCATCACTGATCGGCTCGGCCTTGGCCAGTGGTGGGTCTGTCTTGGAGCCAGAAGGAAGGGTCTCTGAGCTTCTGGCAACTTCTCTGGCAGCCCACTGCTATAACACCCACTGCTTCCAAAACTATGCTGCTTAAACACAATGCACCGCTTTCTAATAATTTGTACATTTACAGATAAAAATCTATTAATAGCCACAATTATGGTTTTTGTAGCCCATCATAACAGTAACTAAACAAAGAATTATGCAATAAGTCTAGTCTATGTGTAGCTAAACATCCCTCAATTCTATAACTATGTTATACCATTATAATTCTAGTGTTCAATAACTATCCCCTCACAAAATACAGGTGTTGATTTCTCTGTATTAAAGAACAATGTGCATTTAAATAATTGAATAATGAAAGAGTTAAATTACCAACATAACCACACACTGCCAGATGACATATTTTTTCAGAAAAATATATTGTACTTTGCACTTCTAACAGTTTACAGAATATTGAATTTTCAGGGAATTTTCTTGCCTTTTATTTAAAAGATTTTGGGTGGGCTTAGTATTCTTAATCTTAGACTGTCTGCTAAATATCACATTAAGTCACAAGAAGAGGTCAATCTAGAATATTAGTTGGGTTAATATGCTGTGTTACTTTCATTTCCCCTTACTGACTTTACAGAAAACTCATAAATTCACATGCTTCATTAAATATAATTGATTCTAACTTTTTAGAGTATCCTGTGAACTCAGCCTTAAAAATAGCATGAAATGCATTAGTTATATTAAAAAAACCCAGCTTTTGCATTTTCACTGTTTGATTTTTCTTATAAATCAGTTTTTTCCCCTATGTAGTAATGAAATCATGAGAAAAGAATAGCACCTGTTCATGCTAGAAAGAGACATGTTACCACATATGTATAGATATATATATGTAAATCTATATATGAATATATTAAAATATGGGTAAATGTGTGTATATTAAGTCATGGCAGTAGGAAATTGGAAAGATACCTATTTTTTCTGAGTGTTTTAATGGATTTTTTTTAACTTTCATTTTGGAAATTTCCATTAAATACAAGAATGAAATTTTAAGCCATTTAAATAGTGGGTCTCTTTAATAATATTATAAAAGTGTTGAGCAATTAGTCTCTGTATATGCAAGATACAATGTACTGTTGTATTTTCCTACAATCCAGATCAAAGTGGCATGACAAGTTCTTTTGGGTTTTTCAGCAAGTTTTAAATAATATTAGAAGTTTATTAGTGCTCATATGCACACACATGGCATGAAAAATAAAAGTTCAAGGAAAAAGTTCATAAGAAAAAACATTCTCCATATATAATTTATAAATAAAATAGGTTTCAGCAGCACGATAAATATTTTTCTCAATATATATTTTTTTCAATGTAGGAAAGAATAAAAATATTTCATAAGATTTTTTATTTTAAAAAATCAAAAAGAGTGATGCTCAAGTTATGTCACTTCTTGCAGCTGTTGAGGAAAGTATCTGCAGATTTTGGATTTGGACCAAAGGCAAAAAAAAATCTCCTTCTAAGAACAGATCCAAAAAATTGTTCCTTCTTATCTGGCTACCCTTTAAAGAGAGTGAACTAAGTCAATGTGCATAAGAAAATAGAAACAGATGGAAGAATACTCTCAGAAACCATTTAATCACTTTCTAGTGGGTTCCCATCTGCCCTAAGTTCTTTTACCTTGTTATAACAAAAAGGGAACAGACCACAGAATCAAAACCAAAAAGCCTTCATGAAGCTGGGTTTGAAATCTGCCATCAAATGAGTCAGTCACTCCCATCCATCTAACCAAAACCAAATTTGCTATCGTGAGTGATTCCCAATCTATATTACACAGGCTGCAGTTCTTGAAAATTCAGTTATTTTCAACACTTTCATAGCCACAGGTTTTCACTCTATAGTTTCCTTTTTTTAGTTTTTTGCTAAAAGATATTTCAAGAATTATGCCTACTAGGTCCAGTTTTCCTAGTGACACAGAAAGGCCTAAGCCTTAGCAACATACAAGCAGAAAAAAAATGTCTGTTACGATGAATACACCAGCATTTCATAACAAGCACATTTGATTTTGCTGCTTGTGTTCTGTGTGATGATGAGACTAAGTTTCAGCATGAGCTACTCACACATCCCAATCTTTTGTTACTGAAATAAGAGCTGCTGCTGAAAGTAGGTCATACAGGAATAAATATTAGTCTGGAAATATGTTATTTTTGAACAATAGACATAAACTGATGCTTTTGCCTTGCCAGGACTGGTTCTGGCATTGCAGAAGTATTGTATAACTGACTGACCCTTTCTCGTTTGCATGCCAGCATACGTGGTGGTCCTATGTAGAAATACCATAAGAAACAGCCCTTCCTGTAGTCTGTTGATGACTAAGAGACTGGATCATCTGGGATGTAAGGAGAGGCTGAGAGAGCTGGGAAGACTCAGGAGACGTTATTCATATGTATTAATACACCATTGTAGGAGTAAGAAAGACAGGGCCGGGCTGAGGCAATGGGCACAAACTGAAACAGGAAATTCTGTCTGAGTTTAAGAGGACACTTTTCTATTAGGAGCCACCACTGGACAGGCTGCCTAGAGATGTACTGGAGCCTCCATCCTTGCTGATAGTCAAAACCTGACTGGACACAGCCCTGTGAGCAACCTGCCCTATCTGACTCTGCTCTGAGCATAGATTTGGATGAGGATATCTCTAGAGATGCCTCCAGCCTCAGCCATCCCGTGATCCCGTGTGTGATTCAACATATAAGACAGAGAATGGAAATTGATCATAGCTGTAGGCCAAACAGACATTCTAACCCTCTTCTGCATGATGGCCTTGGTCAGTCCTTTTACTAGCACTCATTAACTTTGTCAAATGTCACTCTTAAATCAGCTGAATTACATGATTTTATTTACCACCAAGTAGGTTAAAAAGTAAGTATGGATTTTCTGCAAGGTCTTTCAGAATTTCAGAAGCACCCTTAAAATTTAAAATTATATTGGTCATTGATTTTTAAAAGAAAATTTCTATTTAACTCTCTCAAGAACATTAAAGAAAGTTTCTTTCCTAGGCCATAATGTGCTGGACAGAAGAATGTTCTGCATGACATCTTAATTGCAAGCATTGTTTGAGACAAATACAATATTTCAGGGAGTACAAGAGATTAATAGCACAGTATATAAGGTCTGAAGTATTTTTATTAGAAAAAAGACTGAAACTTGCAATATAGGCAGTGATTTTTCTAAGATGTATGCAATTTCATGCCAAAAATTTGGAGACGATATTAAAGAAATGTGACATGGGAAGAGAAAAGCAACCCATATGCAAGAGCAGAAGGGAAGAAATACAGTATCTCAAAAGAACTGCATCAGAATGAGGCCATATGTATAATCTGAGACTCAACCATTCCCCTATTTCTGGAGATTAGTATCATGCTAATCTGGCAAAAATTTTGTGCTAGCAAAAGTACCACTAGATACTCTTGCCCAGTGGAACATTACACCAAGAACCAGCCAGATTTAGGATCATTCAGGGCAGCACACCATTTTGAGATCAACAGTGTTATTAGCACTATAACAGAACATTCTTCTTCAGGATATACTGTTAACAATGCAGATATTGTTACCCCTTCAAGTGTATTACTCTCCCATTTGAAAATTTCTGCCTGAGGTACTGTATATAAGGACCATTTTTGATGGCAGGAAACTTAAACTACTGTTTTACATATAGTATTTGCTTTGTGGAAAATCACCAATTTATAACCTCAACTGTATTTCTAATGGTAGAACTGTGCAGTTCACTGCAAATGGAATTACATTTTTAATTTCTCCAGACAGTATATTAAAGGCTACATATGACATAAATCATCTGAGCTTGTATTTGAGATATTTCATTTTCCTCATGGCTTTTTACAGGAATAGATGGCAATGTCACCAGTGTTAGTTGCTTCCTGGAAATTGTATCATTTAGCACCTCTGATTTGATGACTTTGTTTTTTACTGTAGTCAAATTAGTCATGATATTTAACAATTATCCCTATTATAATCTGTATTCAGATCAGGCACATATACTGATACAGGATGTCACCTGTAAGGAGACAAGTTGCTACTAAATACACAATTTATGTACAGTAGCTGTATAGTACAGGAAAGTGCATATCATTCAAAAGAGTGATTTATACTGATTAGAAGTACCAAACAGCTGCTTAGCTAAAAGCTTGACTCAAAGCCCTCTGAAACAAATGGAAAGATTTTCATTGATTTTACTTCTTTCTGGATCAGGCCCAAAAATGCAGATTTTTTTAGCTGAGAGAGAAAACATTCATTATTTAACTGGATATTATTTTATCAGAAAAAGAAGATGCCCAATGAAAAAAAAAACTTCTCAATATGGAAAAAAGTAAACACCGCCCAAACAAAAACATTTCACTCTTGGGGTTTTTTAAATCATACCACAAGTAGAAAATAAAGTCATCTAATGTAATTCTTTAATACTGTGGTTTCAATGATTCATATGAAACATGTCAGAAAACAACACAGCATTCAGCATCCATGAGTTTTTTCAATATTTCAGGGGAAAAAAAAGAGATTATTGAAACAACATAATTTCATAAAATATAAATCTCCTTTTACTTTGTTTTTCATAAATTGATTCATTTATCATCAAAAAATATCTGCTCCATACTGGAACTGAAAATAAAAAATTGTTAATTACAAAGAGGCAGATGAAAAAGAACATATGAATTGTAGTGGAAATATTAGCATTTTTAGTTTGTCCCTTTCCTCACACACTCACATACACTTACACGTAATTTGTCAAACACAAACTATATCCTCAAAACAAGCTATGAAAGTTCTAGTTTTGCTTATACATAAATACTGCTTGTTTAGTGAACTACTGATAGCAAAACAGAACAATTTAAAAAAAAAATGTCTTTAGGACTGTTTTTAAGAAAATAAAATCTGTATACTTGTGTTCCTTACTATTATTCAGAAGATATCACAGGTCTCCAATCTTATGTCTATTTGATCTTTGGCTGATATGTAAATTTATCCATGATCATTGTCCTATTGTGATTACATCCAGAACCACAAAAAAAAAAGTGTGTGTGTGTATGTATGTATGTATATGTATATATATGTATATATATGTATATATAATATATCCATATATGTATAATCTTCTGCATGGAGGTGTTTGAAGTTTTAATGAACTGAATGTTACCTTAGATAGCAAAAACATTAAATTTATGACATTCAGCTCCTGTTAAGAGCAAAGAAAGTGTGATTGTTAAGTTTCAGTTTGAAAAAAAAAAAATTTATGATAGTGTTACTTAAAATTAACATGCTCTCTGAACAGTAGCTATGTGCATGTTTGTTCACTAAAATCATATATATGCTGTCATGACAGAGGGCATTTGCCACAGTACAGAACGGCACAGAAAAGTGGGACACTCTTCCTTGCCTTTGCCTTGATTATTCTCCTCTCAACAAAGAAGAGGATGAAGAGTGAACTCCATAATGCTGTGTCTCAGTACAGCTGTTTACAGAAATTCACCATCTTACACTCTGCCAGTCACCAGCAAAACATTTATGCTTTATATTTATATTCTGAACATTTGCACTTATCTTGAGAATTATATCGATTAAAATAGTATTAAAATGATACTTGTAAGAACAAAAATTTTTCCTTTTTTTTTTCAAGTTCCAAAAAAATTACTTGTGAAAAGGTTAGAATTTCTGTTTGAAGGCATTTTACTCCACTACATCCCAGCAGCCATGGTAGTGATTTGTGACAGTTCTAGGATTCCTCAGAAACCTAGAGATTTTCAGACATAGTCTTTTATTTTTTGAAAGGTTTTGAAATAAGCTTGTCTTGTCAGAAAAGAATTTATTTGAAAGAAATCAACTTGCACATGGCAATAAATCTATCTCCCAAGTATCATTCACTGCAATTAAAGATTGTTTCAGTGGGCAAGAGCACATCATGACCCAGCATTTTCAGAAAGATGTTTGTCTTGTTTCTGTTTGCTAGGTAAGCTTGAGTTTACCAGTGTCTTTTAAAGAATTATAAGAAAATTTGTAACCTACTGACATAGAGCAGCATAAAAAAGAAAATTCTAAAAGAAGGCATAGTAGCAACTTCTTTATAATCCATTTTATGGAGTGAATTTATAGAGTGAGTGGGCTTTTTTTTTTCTGGAGATGTATTGTAGGACACTATGCTCTTCTTTATTGTACACAGACTGCAATATGTAGAAAAAATGTTGCTTTAAAAAGTGACTGCAATTAAGCCATTGTGTCTGTGACAGAAAACATGGCTGATTGCTGTGTAGGAATGCATTATTAAATATGTTTGCAACTGAGCCATTGAATCTGTCAGAGGAAACATGGCCAACAACATGCATCTAGAATGTATTATTAAACCATACTCCCTTACGAGTTGTGCCATGTTCCCAACTTTAGAAACAAAAGCACATTTGAAGCGGTAGTTTAGGGAGTGGGTCTGCAGTATGCTAATTTTTAATGATATTATTACACATTTGAAGGGTCTTCTTCTCAGTGTTATGAGTGGAATAGGGATAAGCCATGCCACTTTTTTCTTAGGATAACAAGAGCAAGATGGAGGAAGTTCTAAAACAGTTTTAGCTTATCCCCTATCTTGTTTGTATAGCATGACATTAAATATATACATACATATATATATATAATATAATCAAAAAAAAACAAGAAATCAAAGCCAGCCCCATCACACCCAACGTTTTTGCCTCAACACTGTTTTCAAGGACAACAGCATCTGCAGTATCAGTCTGCAGCTTTCTACCTCTAATGATGCATCAACTGCACCACATTTAACTTCAGGAGATGCAAAGTTTTTCCACAGTCTTGGTCTACATGCAAAGCTTTTAAAGATCAGTCTATTTTACTATAGACAGTCTAACAAAGCTTAGGCTTGTTAAAGAAAAAGCACCATTATCCACAAAGTTCAGATGCAATCTTTTCAAACATCTGTCAGTGATTGGAGCGAAGGTTTTTGTCTCTCTCATTAGCTTGCTTTTTTTCCAGGCCATCAAGATGATCAGAGACAAATGCTTGAGCAAACCAATTACTCTTGATTTATTTGATTTATTGCAAACATCATATTTTAGTTTGAAGGGTGATGCAAATTTTAAAAGTAATTATTCATAATGGTTTTAACCCTTTAGCAGCCCCCCAAAATCTTCATTATTCCCAGTGGACAACAAGTAAACAAAAAAACCCATAAAACTTGAAAAACCCATAAAACAGTCTCTCTCTTGCTGTCAAAATTTCAATAATTTCAAATAGGAGAAAATTGCAAAAGCATTCAGGGATATCATAAGTCTTAGTATAAAGAAGTATTTTGGGTTTTTTTCCTCCAAAAAAGTCAAATGCACTTCAAAATGCAAAAGCTGATTCCATTGGCTTCTGTCAAACAGTATACTGAAGTAAATGTTAGCTAGAAGCAAGCCCCCATACCCCTGTAATAAAAGCAGATTTTATCCTTAAATACTTGTGTAAAGTGCCTAATGAAGGTAGGAGAGTGGAGACATGCACTATAATTTGGATGAAATCTTTCATTTTAAACAAGGATCATGAACTAAGGTGCTGCTTAATTCTTCTTCAGTTGGAATGTACCACCAGCTTCATGTACACCACAGCAGAATATTTTTTAATTCTTTCATTTTTACTCCCTCTGAAGAGCACTGTGTTTAGAACACAATATACAATATTTTCTTATTTAATACATATTTTGTTGGACAGATTCCTAGAAGCAGACCAGGGAGACAAGCCTATCAGTTACAAAATGCCACATGTAATTTAACAAGTGGATAGTTGTTTGGGATACTGGCTACTGGCCATTGAACATTGTGCATATTTGCATTTGGCACAGGGGCAGGAGGTAACAAACAGCAGATTTCCAGACTGTGAGAATGGAGTTTAATATTTAATGGTTTCTAAATGTTCTAGAATTTGTTTATTTTTGGTGTACTGGCTTTAGGTTGTCTAGTGGGGTTCATCTGCTTTTATAGTTTAAGAATTAGTAAAAAGCTTTATATCGCTGTAGCTAGAGTTAACTTCATAAGAATTGTGCAATTTTTTCCCCGGAATACTCATGTACTCATGTATCATAAATATCTTTTCTCCCTTGATTTTAAGGCAGGATTCCCAAAGCTAGAAGGAAATACTGTCTTGGCAAAATGAAAAGTTTATAGAAGCACAATCCAAGGATAAGCTGTATAAATCACTTTCAATTTTGTCTTTCCTGAGCATTGTAGTCATCCTGATCCATGTGAGTAATATTTGTATTCTATCACACAACTATGTCTGTTTTGAGTATACAAACACAAGAATCAATGAGGAAATCTTCATTTCTTGAAAGACAAATGCAACCTATGAAATCTTTAGCGTTTATCACAGTGTTTTTCAGCTTTGTTGATGGTAAAAGCAAATATTTCATATTAGAAATAGATTTATGAAAAAAATGGAAGAGCAGCTTTTGGAAAATTTTACCTGATTAAACCGTTTAAAATTATTTACAGAACATTTGCAAACAAACACTTTTTTCATTACTTCCTGAATTTCTTAAAGTCATTCACTGACTCTCTATACTTCTGCCCAATTTGAGCAGCTACCTGGAGCAGCTACGGAAAAATCAGCTCCTGCAGTCGTAGCTTGGAACATTGTGCCTATCTCTTAAACTACTTCTCTGGCACACTGCTTTGCAAAGAACTTTACACAGGCTTGCTAAATGCATTGCAGAAAGAATTATGATTTTTTTATGTGCATACATACATATATATATATATCTGTACCACGCCACTGGGGTTTTTATCTTGTTATACTGCATGTGCCAAATTACACTGCAGTAATTCCACAGTTACGCTGGTGAGTTCAATAGAGGCAATCCAGATTTACAATGGGATGACTGATTGGAATCTGTGTAATGACTCCTTTCCTGAAAAGCTCTTAGTTTGAGGAAAGATTCAATACTAAATTCTATTGAGATGGAAACTGAGAAAATATGATAAACACTACCTTCATCTCATCCTGTATATAGACCAAGTACACAATAGTTTCCTCCAGAAGATTATTTCTTACAAACAACATTCTTGAACTATACTAAATCCCTCTGTAATTCTCCATTATTTATGTGAATTATCGCACACTGATGGAGGAAAGGGAAGACTACAATTTTCTATTATTAATGCGACCTCATATCCTTAAGCACATAAAACCACAAGATTTCTGGTAGGGAATGAATTTTGGTGGCCCTCCTCCTATGTGTAGCATTATGTACAAACACAACATAAACAGAATAGAACAATTTTTTCTTCACAAACTTCAAAGACATTTCAAGGAATTAAAGCCATTTTTAGTGTTGCCTAGAACAAATAATTAATTACTAATTCATATTGATTTGTGTTACTTAATATTCGTGATAAGTCTTTTAAAGCTTTCTGTTAGTAAATTAAGACTGCTATTGATCTCACCAAAGACAACATGAATGCAATTAAAATTACATAGCTCTGTTTTGGGATGAAAAAATATTTTTTAAGTGGATCTCCATTCATAACAAGCCAGTATTTATTATAAGAACAGCATAAATAATACATAAGATTTACAGATATGCATAACTTAAAAATATTTTTTTGACACTGCAAGGGCTATTGATATTAAACAAAACATTTTTAAACATGAAAGGAAAACTGTATCATCTGCATGAATTCTCAGTGTGTATTAATAAGCCAGTATCATCTCTGCCTTGAGTTAATGGAGAGTGGTAGCAAATATATTTTTGTTACTGAGGAGAAGTGGAAGATTTATCTCACTGTCTTGAACACTTAGACTTCCTTATGGTGCTCACTTATTCTTCTTAATCGGGATTTAGACAATGTCTTTTACCAAACCGTTGGCTCAAAGTCTGAGCAAAGTAATTCTATTTTTCATGCTCCAAACCAAAGCAGTCCAGTAATGATAACAATGCATAAAGGAATATTGCTATATGACTTTTGCATGCAAATCAGAAACTGCATTGTATGAGCAATCCAAATAGCAGAACAAATTATGGTTATGGATCTCTGAAGACACTTCCCAGAATGTGAATGATGTCTGTGAACAGGCACACACAACACCATTTGCAAGAAATAAGTTCTTTACTCTTAAAACCTGGTGCACACAAGGAAAATACAGAAGCTGATTTCCTGCTGTACTGTATTTCAGAAAGGGATCTATAACTGAGTCACACAAACCTACTTTGGTAGGTCTAAAAATGAGACAATTGTGCCTCATCTAAATGAGTGCATTTATTCCATCAATTGACTGGCATAGGTATGACTGCCAAACACCAGGGCAATTCAGAAAGCTTCTCCCAAGTGGAATATTTCATCTTGACAAACACACACATGCGTGTGCACACTACCAACACCAGCAGGGGAAAGAGGAGAGGGTTTTATGCCTCACAGAGACTTTGGCAGTGAAGTATGTGATGACACAAAGAGGCATTTAAGCCACATAAGCAAAGATGACCAGAATACATCTTAGATATGGAAGTGCTAAACTGAACCTGGAGTGGAAGATTAAAATCATCCTGGAGGGGTCCAAAGGATGTTTCTAGCTCTTTTAATTAGAACATAATTGGACATGCAGTCCATCAAGAAAGAAGGGGCAGGACCCCAAACAGACATGCATTAAGAAAGAGTACAATAGGTCTTTTGAAAGATTAAGCAGAAGAGATTTCTGGTTTTAAAATTAAAGAGTTGCACAATGATTAGGACTCCTACTGTAAGAGTGAAAGAGGGAGATACCGTATACGCCCATCTCCACTTCACTTATGTACTCATTTGCTACAGAACCATTCATGTGAACAGATTAAGCATTTTCCCTCTGCTTCTTTATCAGTGTCACAGTTTTAGCCGTGTTGTTGCTGTTGAATATTGTGAATAAAACCTTTTCTCCAAATTTCATGAGTAAAATTTCAAATTTCATAGGTTTCCCCCAAACCTTGAGTCATTCCTCACCAGAAAAGCACCTTGACAAATGTCCTTCTGCTGTAGAATTTTCTATAAATTAGGAAGTAAGTAAGGAGAAAGGGCAAGCAATCCTTAAGCTACTCACTGTGACTAAACTTCTGCCTGAGCCATGGTCAGTGCTGAATTCAGATCAGTTGCTCAGATCTTTGCCAAGTCAGGTCACGAAAGTCTCCAAAGATGGCTTCTCTGGACAATGTGTTCCAATGGTGACTGAAGCATAATGCAAAAAATTAAAAAATCCATACTTCACTTAAAAAGCATGGCAGTTTTATTTTAGGATATATATTTTAGGGACTAATGTTGCATTTTAGCTGGTGTATAATTCCTAGGATAGTCCCCTGTACCTTATTCTTTAGCATTTCTTCAGTTTTCACACTGTATTAATTATTCGTATTAGAGATTCAGAGAATTCTCAGATGGTCTTCTAAGATTTTTTGGCACACATTATATGGACAAGTTAGTTTGCAAATTTTAGCCACAATGTCTTCACTCCTTTGCTACAGCACTATATTGAATCTATACTTGTCTCTGTTTGATTCAGATGCTGCACAGAAGCATTCATCAAAGGACGCTGCAATATTTTCAGTATCTAGCAATATGTGATCCATGGCATTACTTGTTCTTAAAAAAATATTTAAAATTCTAAGCTTTTTAAATTGTTTACCAGAGAATTTCTGTAAACATAAATATATATGTATATTTATGTATATACAAACATTAAAACTGTACATATAGCAATGTTATCTAATGCCTCAATATCAAATTTCTTCAGACCTCCATTTCTGTTGATCACGATCCTGTAAATCACTAGACCTCAAGCAATTTTTATCATGAAAAGTCTTTCACAGTAACAGATGAACTGAGAGTTGTTCAACAACTTAATCAAACAGCACAGTGAGGAAATAAAGAATAGAGAAATATAGCTGCAACATGGCAGTCATTCAGTACAGTGAAAAAAACATGTTTGTCTTGCACAAACAAGAAAAGAAAGAACAAGTTTAAGAGAGGAAAAGTAGATACCAAAACTAAAATATATGGATCTTGCTTTCTGGATAAAAAATTTTATTGTTTTTAAAGCAGAATTTCAAGGTCTGCAGAGGGAAGCCTCCATTAGAAGTAAAGTTTTAGACATAGAGGAATTCAATCAGTTTTTTGGCAATTTCATTTTTAATCCTTGTACTAACATTTATTTAAATAAAATAGTGAGATATAATAATTTTATTTCAATCTAAACAAAGCAATAATTAAATTTATTTGCTACTTATTACTCAAGCTCCTCCTGCTCAATTTTGGTCCCTAGGGAGGCCCAAGTTAATATTTGTTTCATACCTTCAATCTCACAGCTTATTTAGGTGCACTAAAGGTCGGCTGGTTTAAGCTAACTCATAGTTTTGTGATAAAATATATGTAAAATTCATTTTTATAGAAGCCTATTAAAAATTAAAATTAAATTATTGGTCCACATGTATGCAGACCTGTGCACCATACCAACTATCTCTTAAGTATTTACATCAAGCTTATGGGTCAAGATTGTCACGGATATATTTTATGAAAAATTCTTTTGCTAGGATTTTTTCTCCTGAGAAGCTGATAGGCCTCAGAAATGAAATGTAAACAATAATTATCTGCTGCTGTGGAATGCAACAGGCTCATCTTTGATTGGTCTCATGTGGTTGTTTTTAATTAACGGCCAATCACAGTCCAGCTGTCTCGGACTCTCTGGTCAGTCACAAGATTTTGTTATCCTTCCTTTCTGTTCTTTGCTAGCCTTCTGATGAAATCCTTATTTTAGTAAGTTTTAGTATATCATTTTCTCTTAATATAATATATATAATAATATAATAAATCAGCCTTCTGTGCATGGAGTCAAGATTCTCATCTCTTCCCTCGTCCTGGGACCCCTGTGAATACCGCCACACAAGATCCGAATCAATTTGGACTCAGCAATGTCACTGAGATTTGCTCCGTTCGTCAGAGCTTGGTGCTAATAACACTGAAATTGTGGGTTCACTCCACATGTGGGCCATTTACTGAAGAGCTGGCCTCAATGATTCTTATCAGTCCCTTCCAACTCAGAATGGTCTGTGATTCTATATTTGCAAAATTTATACCAGTGATTAACTTTTGATGCCTACCAAAAATTAGTTTACTACTAAAATGCCCTTGCTGAATGCAAAACTTGCTGTAAGAAATTATTAATTTCATACCTAGTAAACCATTCTACAATATCATCCTATGGACAACATCCTCAGTAACTCATGTAGAATAGCATATACAGAATTATAATACACAAAATGAATAGATCCTTAAAGAACAGGTTTCCTTCACCCATTAGTATTTCTCACACAATAGTATTTCTCCTAAACTTCCAGTTTTAAAGGTTCCATGCTTAATTTTTTATGGCATTGTAATCATTAATTATCTGTGAAGCAATGGTATCTTTAACGCAAATATGCTCTTCCCTTTTTCTTGTTATAGCCCAATATTATGGCAGCTGTAACTATCTACTATCTAAAGGAAAATTTCTGTGATAATTCAGTTATATCAAACATGATATACTCCTTTGAACCCACAAACATCTTGGGTTTTCACTTTACCATTGGTATAAGGAATTTCTAAATATCTCCATATCTGGTTTTGCTTGGGTCTTTTCAAGTTTGGCAAAAAAGATTTTATATATGGAAGTTATGGAACCATGATTACCTTGGCTCCAGTCTTCAATTTTCTGACTGATTTAGGCCTCCCCATTTCTTTACTAATTTATGAATGGAAATTTTCTCTTAAAAGTAGAACAAATGCATTAGAACCATCAAATATTTTGTTATAAGTATCCTGTGTTTTGTAATTTTAGGCTCTTATACCTCTACCAAAAGGGCTCTGGCCTTTTTCTGCTTTTCTTTATCTGTGAGAACATTCAAGAGCAATTGTTCACTTTCATCTCCCTCCACTAGTTAGTAAATTCCTTTATGAATGTCCACATTGCTGCTGTGTATCATCAGCAATACTCATTTACCTGTAAAACCCTGAAATTTGTTTCTGTGTTCAGAAATGTCCTTCTGGCTGATATTTTCCTATTCCTTCCAAGGCAGCTAAAGTTGTTTATTTTCTTTAAAACACACCACAATTGGCTTTTCAATTGTTCTCCTATTTGAAATCCTATTGGGTAAGTTTATCAGCTTCAATATCACAGACTTAAGCTTTTCATTTATATTCCTGTTCTGCCTGAGTATTCAAGCTCTCACCTTTGATTTAAAAGTAGGGAACAAGAAAGACAGTCTAAACTCAGTTAAATCTTGCATGCATAGCATTCTGTATATGAAGACTCTTTTTCATCTTTGGCCAAAACATCTTCTCAGGTTATGAGTTTCACCTGATCTGAATTAATAATTGGTTAGGTGGTTTCCTAAAGTAGAGAAATTTTTATATGGGTTCTTATAACTTGGTGTTTTGGTTTTGTTTTGTTTTGTTTTTTTAATATGCCTTACTTAGCATTGGATAATGCTTCAATACTTCTAGTTATTTATGTAGGATGAATAAATATGCTTTTTTAATTTTGCAATTGTACAGTTAATTTTAAATTCCTTTCTGTAATTGTCTGTTGTCTTTTTTGCTGACAGTTCAAAAAAGCCAGTTATTTCAGACTTCATTCTGCTATTGTACTAAATTATAAAATAAAAGTTAATGTCTTAGTGATTGATAATAGCAAAATAAAAGTTCATATTTCTTCTCTGTAAATTACTAAAAATATTGTGTTGAATACACAATGTGTCTATTGCAATGTAATAATTCAAGAAATGAAAGATGGAACTGTGAATCTTTGGAGCAGAAAAGACCTGCACCTACATCTTTGAAAAATCATAAACAATACTTAAGTTTAATTTAGAAAGGCCAAAGATGTTTTTGTGTGAGGTAAGTCATTATTTGATGGTGTAGAGAACAACCTGGGGGCAAGGAGGCATTAATATTTTTCACTAAAAGGAGTCAACCTTAAAGACATTATTAGTCATCACTGTACATGTAGACAGTGGTGCACTCTAGATTACATATTACCACTTAGAGAATTCAAAGCCACAGTTGCTTATCTCTCAAAATTTCAGCTCAGTTTTCCCCAGTAGTCAAAAAAAAAGAATTCACTGTGGAAAATTATTGAGAAAGGAACTGAGAATAAGTCAGAAAACAACTTTTTGATTAACAGTTGCTGATAAGTACACACATTGACTATTATGCATAGCTTTGGCTGCTCCATTTCAAAATGAAAATCCTCTAACTAGAAAATGCAGAGAAATTATCAGGCATGAAGAGACAGTCTGTGCAACCAAATTATTTAGAATTTGGTAGACATATTGTAGAAATCAGATCTACCTGAAGACCCCAAGAGCCAATGAAATCTACAGATTACATGAATGAGAAGGAAATGTCAAGACAGAAAAGAAGCAAGCACCTTTCTTTCCCCGTATACATAAGATAAATGTGTTGTGCATTGCTGACGTTTATCAAATACAACAAAAGAGCAGATGTTAAAAGAGAATGTTTATTGCTGGACAACATGTTTAAACAAAATAATTTAGATGCAGCCTTCAACTTAAAAGATTTTGTCTAGGTTTGAGACGAGTTCAGGAGGAGGAAACATGTGGAATGAATGTCCTCTCTAAAGAAGGCAGGTTTGGCACTCCCTCCCACGAATCTCTCCCCCTCCTATGAAAGGAATTTCTTAGGGGAAAGTGAAAAAACCTATTTATTTAACAAGCAGAATGCACACAGGCAGAGGAGAAAAAGAATAACTGTTAATATTTGAACCTTCTTGCTGCGGAGAAAGCTGATGGATATAAAGTCCTGCTTGGCTTCTCCTCAGGTCTGGAGCTGGGATGTGGCGTACATGGCATCCTCTTTGGCTCCAGCAGTGGTTTGCTCTTGGGCTGGAGTTGAACTGAACAGTTCCAGAAGAAGCCACAGAAGTCCATGGAGAAATGCTGTATGCAGTCCCAGGAAAGCTTCTTGCCTCAGCTAACAAAAAGAAGTTGGCTAGAAGCAAAGTGTGCACTCCCTCCCCACTGCACAGCACAGGTGAGAGAACACAGCAGGTGTGTGTTTGAACACAGACCACTGAAAGAATCTTCCCGGTTCCCCCCTCTCCCAGACCCAGCTTAAAGTTACAGGACCCATTCCTAGGCATAAAGCAGACTATAGGGGATACAACACTATGATAAACTCACCCTAATACAGGATTTGAAGTGTTGATTCCCAGAATGTGAGTAATAGAACAGGATTACATTTTTCTTAACCCAACAACAAACATCTTATATTCTTTGCACTCAGAATCATCATACCAGGTGGGGTCTTACCGTCAGACAATCAAGATGTTCTTAAATATTAATTCAAGAATGTTTAATTATTCTAACTTGTCCTGAATTTCTGTGTATTCCATTTGTCCTGAACTTGGGT
Organism: Fringilla coelebs; assembly: GCF_963513975.1. NCBI lineage: Eukaryota > Metazoa > Chordata > Aves > Passeriformes > Fringillidae > Fringilla > Fringilla coelebs. Next base: position 22,401,550 of record NC_140029.1, on the reverse strand, counting down.
AGCTCAGACTAGTTGGAGTGCATGAAGACCCTTTCTCTAAAAAAGAAACTTAGACCAAGAGAAGCCTGAACAGATGAGAAAAGCTCTTTAAAACTCTCCTGTCTGCTTTTTTGTTTTCATCTTCTTCTCCCCGTAAGAAATTATAAACCCAGCTCAAAATAGAAAAACAGAATAGGAAGCAGGAATTTCTTCTTGAACTAAATGTGTCTGTATCTTCTAAAGGAAAGCCTTCATTATATTTAAAAGTAGGTAAATATCTTTCCAATAAATATCTCTAAGCCCTGACTTATGCTTCCCTCTGGTAGAAAAATATAAGGTACTTTTGATTGGTAAATCATTCAGTCACTGCAATCAAGCAGGTAATACAGATAGAGCATGGAGCAATTCAAAATCTTTAGACTGCAAAAACTGTTAAGATAACTGAAGGAGAGTAACATTTTCATTGCATTCATACTGAGAAGTTAAAATGTAAATGGAGGACACAGGCTGCATATCCCAAAGTACTGCAAAAAAAATCTGATAAGTACCAGGCAAGGCTCCTTAGAGTTCAGAACATGTATTACCTTCTGTGGAAAAAGAAAGGTAGCTCATACAATTGATCACAAATAAGCTTTTTCATTTGCTTTCATATTGCAAGCAAGAAAACAAAACATTTGCAAAGATTTTTTTTCTCTCCAGAAAACGTGATCTTGGTGGATTTAGTTACTTTGGTAGCAACTGTACAGAATAAAACATGATATTATTAACAATGACAAGGCTAACATTAAGCTCTCATTAAGCTGCTCCAGGCTGCCATAGCACCAGAAACTGAAAAAATGACCTGCATTTGTACAAAAACTGCGTGATCATTCATTTTGGAATACTTTGCTGACATAAATTTCAGATAATCTTATGTAGACCAACCCCTAAGAACTGAAAAACAAATGTGTCTATTGTCCAAATTCTGTTCTAGGAAATCTCTTGTGATCAAATGATGTGCTTGATCATACCACATTGAAAAATCGAAATAAATCTTTAAATGTTGTGATTCTGAAAGAATCTGACAAAGAAATGTGTAAAGCAGAAGTAATCTGTTCCCAGCCTTTTCAAATAAAGAATTCAGTCCTATGATATCTCCAACAGTACCAGAAGGTTTGGACAGTGTTTGAGGACTGTCTGACGAAGGTGATGCTACCCATGTTTACATAAACAACTTCCCAACTTTTGCATCCATAGCATGCAAAAGTACTCATAAATCACATTCATAATTCTGGTGGTAAAATTCCTGAGGACACCCATCCATGGGTTGATCAAGCAGTTGTGATGATTATAGTCCAAAGACCTGAAACTGTCATAATATATAACGGATAAGTCTTCTTTCTCTTTTTTTCACAAGGATAGAACGGCCTTGCTGCTTGGCTGGATCAGATTCATCCAAATGATTTATTTTTTAGATCAGCCTGAAAGGCTCCTCTCTTTAACAGAGAAGGAAAATTTATCTAAGGGCTAAATTGTGAAAGAATGTACTCTCTTCCCTTCAGCTTTTTCACACTGGAAAGTTAGACTTACACTTGCTGGATACCATGGAAGTCTGAGCTAGGAACAACCTAGCCAGAATCTGCTTCCAGAGGAAACCACCATTAGGGTAAAAGAGCACACAAAGCACTTAAAATGTGAAACAGGTGTACCTGGGAGATAGTGTTTGTCTGAAAAAAATAATGAAATTACCCCTGAAGCCTTTTATATAGATATTAGGAGAAAGGGAATATCTATAGCACTTTTTGAGAAGAACACATGTTTCCCTATAGCAACTAAAAATTTAATAGAAGAGCTGGAAAGTATAACTTCTGTGTTTTGGAAGGGAAGTTGCTTTGAAACAAGATTAAATTACAGACAGCATCAAATCTCTGTATCTAAATGAAATTGGACAACACATCTTGTTTGGGTTTCACTTAAAAACAGGAATACTTAATACAATTTGTATTCGTGATGCCTATATGTTTTCAAATGGCTAAACTCTAGGGAACTCAAAGTGAAGCACTTCTACATGGCAGGAAATTGACTTGAAGGGTAGTGCAGAAGGTGAAACATTTTAAAAGAATTATTGGTATGCATATGATATTTGCATTTCCTATTAACCTTCACTTGCACAAGCAGAAAACCTGCTTCAAAATGGTGAAGGGCTCAGTTCAATTTGCCTGTCTATGAAATTTAATTTAACCAAAAACCTGCAAGAGAGCAAAAGCTGAAACAAAGTCTATTGCTGATTGGTTTAATGTGAGGAACCTGAAATTGATGTTGACATTTTGCCTGCCTGGAGCAATCACTACACTGCATCTCTTAATTGGCTAAGCAAGCCTCTCTCCTTCTCTCACACAGCAGTAAACTCATGCTTGCAGCTGCAGGAATCTCCTGTTGTAAATACTTACATGGCCAAACCAATTCAGCTAACAAAAGACTCCCCTTCCTGGATAATCCAGTTAGCCTGTTAAAGAACTGTGAGCTCTGCATAAATTCTTGGTAACTTTCTGCATTGTGTGAGAGCATGAAGTATGACATTATTAGCTTAATGTGCAGCTTGGAAAATGTATAAGACATTATGGTACAGTCACACTATTATCTACTAGATTGAGCCAGGTTTATTAACAGTGACAACCATTACAACAATAAAAGGCATGCAAAACCAAATTCAGTTATCAGAACCTTATGGGAGGTTTGCAATCATATTAGATTACTTTCTTTCTAAAAGGCTTACATTTAGAATTTCCCATTAAAATGACCACTTTTATTGGTTTCACTCTGTCTTTCTGTTAGTACCTACAAAAGTTCAGCAAATGTATTTTATTTTATGTAGACTGCCTTTGCATGATGACAGCATATACATACAGTCTGCCAGATAAAAGGGGAGGCTGCCTCAAACATTTTGTCATGAAATAATTTGTTTTCTTAAAACTTCAAAATAAACTCCTTCGTACTTGCAAATTCAAACACAAATCACTGTCTTTTGCTGTAGAGACTGTCAATATCGGTGCAAAAAATATCTCACAGGAAATGTGTAAAAATTATTTGGTTGGGATCTGTCCCTAGGTGGAAGTTCAGCTTCAGATTTTTTTTCTCCTATTGCCAATATAGTTCTGTCCTTCCCCTACCAAAACAATGAGAAAAAATCCAACCGAACAAAAATCCAAGCAGCTCCTTCCAATACAAGGCTGTTTTTCCCCTTCAAAATCAAACTCTAAATAACCTTGTGATAGCTGCACTAGTAGTGCACATATACTTAACTGAATGAATGTTAGTGCAAATGTCCATTTACATGAGGTGTAAATCATTTAAAGAAAGATTTTTGGTCTAATCCTAAAGTGCATGTTTTTCCCCCAAAAAACATATGGACTGATTGTCATAAATTATTACTTTAAATATTTAATTTGTGAAAGTGACTAAGTTTAGAAAGTTACATCAGACAGTATGGTCTAAAGAATTTTAAGTTGTCATAGCAACAAATGTTTTTTGTTCATAATAGAAAGTTTAACCACAAATATTTGGTCTATACCACTTTAAAAAGAGGTTACTTAATAAATTAAGAAATTAACTTCCTGTATAAATACCACAAAGGACAAATAAAGTTTTCTTTGCTACTGTCTGTAACTTTTCTTGGCAGAACTTTCTGTTCAGAGCTCTTCAGAAATTTACATTGCTTTGCAACCTCTTAGAATTAGAATTTGGAGATTTTCATCAGATCTGCTTTCCTATCTGATATCACAAAACTTATTCAAGGTGTGGAAGGAAAAAAACAGAGTTTTTAATAAAAGTATTACCAGCATGAAATCAAAATAGAATTTCAATATCCTAAACCCCAGCTGCATTATAGATCTATAGAAATAACCCTAAACAGATCTACCACTAGTCACATACAGTGATCTGCTTTTGACTGTGTCTACCAAAAACCTTATCAACAAATGTTGAAAACCTGAAAGGAAACAGGAACACTGGCAAAAGATGTAACGCTAACAGGCATTGCTGGAGTGATAACTGTAGTAGTCAGGTTATTGGCCAAGACACATTCATGCATGTATGCCAGTACAATTAAATGAAAGGACATACACCTGGGAGATATAAATACAGGTCTCACCTCCATAAAGTGGAACTGCATTTCAGATGTCAGCAGGAAAGGCATGGTGATTTTGGTATGTGAGGGGATAAGGATGAGACCATAATAAAACAACTTAATTTAGTCTGTAATTAGATTTTGAAATTACTGCTTAGACAATAAAGAGAAGTCATTAAAAGGGGCAGTGTAGAAGCTTTGTTGTATATGAGGGCAATTCACAATTTGCTAAAGCTAGACCCAGCTGTCAAAATAGGAGATTTCTGTTAGGAAGAGTTTTCCTGTGTAAATGTGGTACACCAATAAACTAAATTCAGTATCTCACACAGCTCTCTCTCTGTGGAATTTGGTTCACCAAATATCATGGGCTTAAAACAGTAAAATGCCTTGGTAAGACATTGCTAACAAACAAGAGATCACTCTAAAGTAAAATAATATTCACCCATATATTTTTAATCTAATAATCTATAAAAAATGGGTATAAAGCTAGTGATTCAAATAATGTCGTTTAGCTGGTAAGGAATAATTTAAGATAAGCACTCCATGGCTATTTGGATTGTTCTTTGGAAAACTCAATCTCTTCTGTTGATTCTCAGGAAAATCTTAGAAAGATATCATCCTACAAGCATGTCTGAAAGAAAGCCTCCAGCCTTTTCAATCCTTTTGACATCTGTGACATCTGTTTCACACCCTTTCAGTAAGTAAGCTGTGAACACTATTGACCTAAATATGAGCCACCTTAATAAAACAGAATTCAGTTGCTCTAACAAGAATTTTTTTTCCTTCTTACTACAATCACTTCAGCTAAAGCACCTAATTTAGAGCATAGATAGACTTACACAAAACAATTTTATATTTTTATATATGGGAGAAAAAAATCCAAGTATTTTATTGTCTCCTGTTGTGGTCAAGAATTTTTTGTCCCAGCTAGCATCTCACTACTAGGCTGGAAGAATAAAATAATTAAAATGTATACAAATTGTTTTATTCCTGTAGGTTGTAGCTAATTTTGGCATTCTCAGATGCAAACATTGATTTGTGATGAATTCAAATTACTTTTGATTTCCTAGATTATTCTCCATTTCTGACTTAATGTAGTCCATGTTTTTTGTAAAAATAACTATCGCCATTTTACATAGGTGATGGAGAATGAGAGACAAAACAGAAGAATCTTTGAGAGGTCAGAAGTGGAACAAGAAGGAAAGACAAATGGTGGGGAGGAGCAATGATTACTAGGATTTCTCATTCAGGAAGATATATCAATATTAATATCAGATGTGAATGCCTACTGTATGATGATTTTGAAGCTGTATGCAGTTGGAGAAGATTGCTGTCTTTGAAACAGAAAGCCACTTGAAAATGAAAAGTTCAACACACCTAATGGTTTGTTCCTCCTTCACCCCAAGGTTTAAGCCATAGGACTGCCCTTTATGTAGTTGAACAAAGAAAAGCATAGCTCATAAAAGACATGCAAAAATCTTGGAATTGTATTACAATCTCAGTTTCAATCCCAGGACAACTCTTCTCAAGCCAAAAGGTGTCTAGAAAAATTTTCCTGAGAACATTTGAGATAGTAAGGAATTCACAATTTCCTTGTGTTCTTTTGATAGTAAGAGCAGTAGTGAAAAGCAAGATACTGTTTGTTGTGAATATTATGTCTAAATTGAAATAGATTTCCTCTAAATGTGAGATTTTAGGCATTTTAGGCTGTACATCCATTAAAATGTTTCTCATTGACCATATTCAAAGGCAAAATTGGTCGGCTTTTAAATCTCACAAATATCTCTCTGCTGGATATATTGTGGCAGGGCTACCCCATGATTATTCTCATAAACCTGTATTAAAAACATTTAAATAGCCTGAAACTTTTAATTGTAAACACAGGAGAAAATAAAATAATCTTTGAATACCAGACATTAAGGGGATTTCATTGTGATTTTTCAAGGAGAGGTAACATAATAAAACCATCAATATTTCATTAACACTAAAGAACTCTCAGGCATGTTGTCAAAAGCAGCATTTTTTCTAAAGTAGAGAAGCTATTTTTTAAAAAGAATTAGTATTACTTAGCTCATTTGGATACATAAACTACTGCAAAAATAATTCTTCCTGATGATTTTTAAAGTCATAGTAATAAAACCTGATAATAAATAATAACAGCAATAATAACAGAGAAAATAACATTCAGTAAGCTCTTATATTTCACTTTAAAAAGCTTTGTGTTCACCACAATGCAACTGAGAAATCTACAAAAATTTAAATGAGTTGCACATGGAGGCAGAGACCAATATCAATATAAAAGGCTGAGATTCAATTCTACTACCACTTCAGTTTCTCAATGCAAGCCATCCAAATACAATGACTTTACAAATTTGACTTGGAAGTATTGTAAATAAATGAGTTCCTTGTGACACAAGGGAATATTTTCAAGTTTTCATAAACTCAGAAAAACATCTCTGCTTCTTCTGTGATATCTCCAGACAAAAGTCTCTGTTTCTTTAAAATATGCTATACTAACTTGCCAGAATAAAGCAAAGCATGTCTGATTTTAAATGTAACTGAATGCTTCCACTATGTTCTTTTGATTTCAAATTTGTTTGGAAGTTGTTCTTGAAAGTGAAATCACAGAGGAAATATGAGACAGAGATGTGAACACAGCTTATCAAATTGACAGTTTTCTATACATATTCTGCTTCTACAATTCTTGATTCATTGCAAGAATAGAGGCTTCTTGGTAATCTTTGTTGCAAATGCAAAACTTCTGACTTATCTATTCAAGTCCACGGTAGTAAAAAAAAAAAAGTTGACTATAGATTGCCACTTCACTTAGTAAACTGACAGAACATTTAGCAAATTACATGACCTACATGAAACTCATGTTTGAATTACATGGCACAATAATTTGCCTGTGTCAGTCTACTGACTGGCATTTCTTTATGAAAATGACAAGTCGAAGTTTGCAGTTGTATCTTCATCTAAAAGTAAGAAGCCATTTTCTCATCTTTATAGTTGCAAAAGACATTCTGAACAAATATGAATCAGGAATAACCAGAGAATGATGTCTGTCAGTTTTAACCTGAGATAATAAACCCTAGTTATTAAAATGCTATCTCTTCCCATACCTCAGTGATTCTTTCGTATGCGTTATTAACTTATATGGAAATGTAAGTGTTCCAAACCTCAGGTTCCCTTCATACAAACCAATCTTTCAATCCTCTATCATCCTCTTGACCTTTTAGCTAAAGTAAGGTTTTATAAAGAAGCTGAGGTTGCTGATCATGTGACACAAAATACTCCTGATGCTCATCTGACTCTGCAGTGAAACCGTTTAATGACATAAGGCATCAAAAGCTAATATTATAATAAAGTATGAATATTTCTTGAATGTTCAATGCCCTAAATAACTTCAGAATCAAACCACTTCCAGTATCAGTAGGTGAAAACATTACCCAAGAATGCAGAGAAGGAGGCAGAAGGATTGAATCATTGAGCAATTGCTTTTGGAGCAGCTCAGCTTTGTGGCAAATCACAATAGGCTGAAAATTCCTGATTAGAAAATTGCTATCCTTCCTGTGGGAATTAAAGAAAGGCAGGCTTCTATTGAATGATTCAAGTTTCAGGAAGACTTAGCCCCCACTGAATTATTTTCTCTCTCACCTTACAAAGCAAGACTACCACACAGAGCTCCTGAGTTTAATGACTAAGGTCAGATGGAAGGAATAGGGACCTGCCCTTTACTTTTGACTTTCAACAGGTTTTTATTATTTCTGTTCTCTTTTTCCTCCAGTACGTGTTTAGCTAGCAGAAATTAGGGTTATTTTGACATGGATTCGTGGTTAAATGAAAGTCATTCTCCAGCTCTTCAGCTATGAGAAAAAGTTTAAAAATTTAGTGCTTCTTCAAAATTGTTATTAAAGTCAAAATAATGTTCATGACTGCAGAAAATCTCATACTCGCTGTAGTTGTATAACCTTTTCCCTTTCAACCAAATTAAGGGCTTCAAATTCAAGACTTAATTATTGCACCTTGCTCAGCAATTAAAAGGGAATTGCAAAATAGATACTGTGGCATATGTCATAATAAAACAAGCACTTTACAATACTATTTTGCTCCTTTTTTTTAATTTTTATAAGGATGCTGATCAAAGCAATAGTGGGAAGTGAAAATTGTCTTTACATAGAGGTGCCTAACCTTCAGCACAGAACTTGCAGCTTCTTAAAACAAATCAAATCTTTATGCAACTAGAAAATTAATTATAGCACTATGTTTTTATGGATATGAAATGTAGAAGTGGTGCTGTAGTGCATAATAAGACAATCTTAAGACTCTAACTCATATACAGGCATCTATTTCACCACAGATGGAAAATATTCTTGTGGAGACAAGTATGTTGACAACCATATTCTGCTCTAAAAGCTTTGAAATTAGAGCCACAAACAAGTAACTTTAATGGCTCTGGGATAGTGTTGTGATCAACCAAGACAAGACAAAGTGAATGCGTTATGGCAAAATTAAACAGCTTTTCACATTGCAAGGTACCTGTTATGTTAATGTGCATTACATGTATTTGTTTGAAGAAAATTCTCTTGTGCTGTTTCAAGATGGGAGTGGTTATATTTAATCACCACTTTGGTTCCATTTTTAGGTTGTTATCCCAGTATCACAATCTTTCCAGTAAGACCTGCAGTTAGCTTCTTCTGGAAATGCTCAGGAAGAGTCTAGAGTTTTCTTTTATACATTGAACTCTGCCAGAGAACAAGACTCAAGATAATTTTCTGATTTTATTACAACATCCTTAGGGAATTTATTAACTAAATCTTATTCTTTTCATTTAAAATTCATATTAAATAATTTTTTTCAAGATCACTATGCTTCCATACTGACAGTGAAGTCCTACATATTAATTAAAATTCAATATAGACTTCTTAGACAACCTCACAATGATTGGATTCCATACAGGGTGCCCCACACCATAATTCAGAGTCAGTAGTACCAGCCTTATAAGTCAGTGGGAAACAATACCATCCATTTTGCACAGGTTTATCATGATACATGTTCTGTGTAGACATAAATATCCCCAGAGCACTGAAACGCAGCTTATGGTAGAAATGAATGAGAATAGTATTTCAAAGTAAGCTGCATCCAACTTATGTAGGTGTACAAAACCATTAAGTGCTCAATATTTAAGAGAAAGTAAAGAATATTCTCCTAACTTGAACATACCATTATTATTCATAACAGAATACAGTTATGCATAAAATAAACTTTAATTAGCAGCGCACACCTCTTTAGTGGCAAATGACCCTGCATGAAAAAAAGCAGCCCATCCCCTGAACTGAAAACAAAGCTTCCTTTTATCTTGTTCAATTTCAGACCCACTAATGATCAGTGAAATCCTAGGTAACTAATGGTGCTAAACAATATAAGTGCTAATCAGACATCAGTTAAAAGAAAAGCTTACTGAAACCTGTGGTGGTGATGTCTAATCTGTGTTCGTGATCAAATTCTATCACGACATTTCCATATTGTCATTGAAAAATTATAAAATCATCTTGTGTGCGATATTAAAGCATCATTTGTACTGTTTTGAGGGCTAGATCAAGCAAAGGGGAAAACAAACAAGGAAAATAAAGCCAAGGAAAGGCAAAGCATAAGAAGGCATAGCAACTTGGATGTGTCCCCACAGATTTTACAATAGGACTATAAAGATCATCTAACTGGAAAATAAAATGTCAACCTAGGTATTGTCAACCTGAGCTGTTGATGTCAGATTTTCAAATACTGATTAACCTCGATAATGCATTTGTAAAAACTTAGCAGTTTGACAAACCTCTCAGCAAGTCCTCCTGGCATAGCATGTATCAAGCACCTGTGATATGCCTACAGGCTCAACAGGAAGATTCTACCAATGTGACTATTACTGTTTGGCCACTGTCAATTGTTCTGTGTTTCAACACACATAAATGCATCTGGAAACACTTCACATATCTACAATGTACACAAAAATCAGTACATTTATTTGTTTTCAGAAGGTACTTGTAGTGAAAATGACAATATTTAACTACAACATTTAACCTTCATCAAATATTTATGGAATTTTTTAAAAGTTGGAAACTTGACGAGTGTGATAGTAGAATAGTAAGTATTAGATATTGTTTGTCCTTTCCTTAAGGGAGTGAATGACAGCTGCCTTTCGAGATTGTTCTGTTGAATGATGACATTGTTGAAGTCGATTTCACTGTAAATTGAGAATTGCAACTTTCTAACAAACACCTTTTTATTGAATCGCTTCAAATCACTTAAAATATTCATCTCTCTCTGAAGTTTTTTGCAACCTGACCTCAGGAACTTCTTGTAAAGCTGAATGAAGACAAGCTGAAAGTCCCCTAATAACTTTCAGGCAAAAAGAATACAAGGAACCACATAACAAAAGACTGTACTTCATTTGTCTCAGAACATGATCTTTCTTGATATTTTCTATGGAAATAAATGCCACTATCAATCTCTTTCTCCAGCCCTTGATTCAGAATACTAACTGCTGAGCAAAACATACATGCACATTTATTTAAAGCTGCATTTTTTGCAGCTATTAATTCTATTGAAGGATAAAGGATGATGATGATGATTATTATTATTATTATTACTCTAGTATCACTATTGGAAATGCTGTTCAATATGCCCATATCACTCATAACTCATATCACTAAATTCACTTTTGCTCTAATTCAGAGTTATACAGAAGAAGGATAATTGAAAAACTGTCCTTCCCCAAAACACTATAAGTAGTGGACTTCAGATCACATACTAAAAGAAAAAAAAAAAGAAAGCAAGCACCAAAATACTAATGAAAAACCAATTGGTCCTGGCACAATTTCTTTATTACTCAGTTTTATATTCTCAAAGCAAACCAAATCCCACACCCAAATATGCTTCATAAAAAAAATGCTCTGACATCCACTTCCAAATTTCAGATTATGAAGTGTGATCAGTTGACTAACAGAAACTTTTTAATGTGCCCTGGCTATCCTTGGATAGGTACATTACTAGCAATTTGGGAATTCCTTTTGGAACATCTAGCCAAAGTAGTGGTCGCACATGGCAGCAAGTAGAAAATGGCAAAGCTGCAAATGGATGGCATTCAAAACCAGCTTCAGCTCAAGTATGGTCAGGCACTAAGACAGTCTTGTTTGAAATGACACAGGTTCTGATAACCATGCAAGAGAAGTGAACAAAGAAGCCTAATCCTTAGCTGCCCTGCAGAGCAGAAGACAGTAAAAAGCAATTCCTCTGCAAAGTATTCAAAATGTCATTTCTGTGAAAAACACCTAGATGTGACAGTAATGCAAGTTGCCAGAGGAGAACAGGGAAAATGGGACATGAATTCTGATTGTGAGAGGCACGTACCCTGTAGTGACCCTTTTGTGTTGTTTTGTTTTATAAAGCAGAACAGAACCACTCTTGGATGGCTAACAAGGGATATGTCCAGATATTTGGGAAAACAAATTAAGTAAAAATTCAGTAGATGGATGGCAGAAAATAGAACTATGTCCACTTGTCCACCATTAGTATGTCTAATATGAAGCATGATTTCTGACTGCAGATAGAGGTAACTTTTCCATAACCAGTGGCTCCCCTTCCACTAGTTATTTAAGAGTATAGACCAGAATAAACCAGGGCCAGCCAAATCAAGAGAGAATATAATCTTATTTTAAAAATATGTTTCAATAAACATTTCAATAAATAATGACTATTTATATGCCTAGTGAAAGTATACTTTAATCTGAAAGTCTAGCACTAAAGACTCCAAAACCTAGAAGGCAAAATTCCCATTCAAGTAGAAAAAAATTATTATTTCTGTTACTAAGTCTAAAATATGACTGGTTTCTTTAGCTTTATTAAACAGTGAAAAACAGGATCTGAAGATAGGAATCTTTGTCATTTCCTTTGACAGGACTCCTGATGCATGCAAAAAAAACATGTACCAAATTATTTATTTCATTATTTTTGTCATGTATTTTGTTAGGTTTTATTTTTTTAATAAAATTTTCTGAAGAGTTCTCATTTCTTTACAAATAAAGTAGCTAATTCATATTCAGATAAATTTTGCGTGCTAAAACCACTTTGTTGGCTATGATATTGGAACATAAAATTGCAGAATTATTTAGTCTGGAAAAGACCTCCAAAATTATTGAGTCCAAACTTTGACTGACCATCACCTTATCAACTAGGCACTAAGTTCCACATCCAGCTGTTTCTTGAACATCTCCAGGAAAGGTGACTCCACCTTCCTGTTCAATCCATCCCAATGCTCGCCAACCCTTTCTGTGATGAAATTCCTCTGGATGTCCAGCCTGAACCTCCTCTGGTGCAGTTTCACACCACTTATCCTGTCACTGGTTGCCTGGGAGCAGAGGCCGACCACCATCTGGCTATAACTCCTCTCATGTAGCTATAAATAGGAATAAGGTCACCCCTGAGCCTCTTCTTCTCCTGGCCAAACACCAACAGCCCCCAGAGCCAACAAACTGCTAAGGTGCAGCCCCACCACTGTCCAGAACAGGAGGCACTTCCCTGGCGCTACTATGGATTCTTTCTGAAACGCTTTTAATTTGTCATATGTGTTTTTATATAATAACTATGGTTTTGGCCAGTTGCTAGATGACAAATTGCTTCCAATGATTTTTCATAAAAGGGGATTCATGGCGTAATAAAGCTACCATTCTCTTAGTACAGTGTAAAGGAACCAAATACAACAGTCACTGAAAATGTGTGTTATTCATCCTTTCAGATAAACTAACACATGCCAGTAAGAGACACTTCTCATAAAATGCAACACCTGATAATGCCCCAAACATCTTAAACTCTATTCCAGCATGAAACAAATCAAGTCAAAAATATTATCGTAGCGATATCTCAAATTTTCCAAATATTTATTGCAAGTCTCTTTTTAAAAGACATTAAAAAAATAGCGAAAACTTTTTTTACACAGACCAAGTAATTAATTATAGATTGTCTGTTCTGTTGTATCATGTGATAAATTATCTGGGCAATTGCACAAGAGCAAATAATCATTTTTATTTTACTGTGGGTATTGTGAAGACAGAACAGTGTTTTCTGAGTTTCATATTAATCCTCTTAACTACAAGCAAGGACACAGTGTCAAAGTTCAAATTTGAATTTCCTAAACTATCATATTTATTAATACTTTTCTATATATTCACAGAGGAATTACATCATTGCCTTGAAAAGTCAATTTTTTTTTACCTTTCAGCTGTGAAATAATGAGAATCTATAGGAAAAATTTGATAAGTTAATGTCTTTGGGCATATGTGGCTACAGATCTGCAACAAATAGAAAAAAGATTCTGAAATTTCTCCTCACATAGCTGAGCTTTTTTAGGCAAATTTTATATTTTATTCAATACCATATGTTTTTTCTGTCATAATTATCTGGGATAAAAAATTATTCTCATAAAATAAGGTGTAGGAATAGAAAGTAGTCTTTTCTGCAGACTGCTTTATAATCTATTGGTACTTTCAAAAACATATTTCACACTTTTTCAAATAATGTAGTTAGTCCAATAGTGAAGCAACTTATACGTAGATTCAAAAAATTCAAAGATTCACTAAGTTCTTTTCACAAAAGTGACCTATAGTCATTTTTTATTGTACATAGAGGAGTTTGCCTCAAAAAAACATAATCCTAGAAAAGGAATGATCTTATTTGCTGGACTTGGGTACAGAATTGGTAATTCAGAAAAGCATGGGAGGAAGAAGTAGCTGTAATATTTCACCCATTTGTTCTCGTCTAACTCTGTCCTGATGCTGAACAACACATACTGTCTAAAAAAGGATGATGCATGATTTCCCTTGCAGGTTGAGAAAATCTTTAATTTTCCTAAACTGTCTTAATCTTAAAGGAACCCTGTTTCCCCATTCATTTTAACTGTGCAGTTTTGAAGGACTTTTCCTACAATCATATAGGCTTCTCCAGTCCTGTTATGCTTTTTTTTTTCCTGTAATTCTTTTTTTTTTTCCTGTTTGAAGAGATTTTCATTCAAGTTCAACCTTACTTGAAGTATTGAGATAATTCTGGAAAGCTCATACTTGAAAAAACATTTCAAACTCTTTCCATTCATATTTTATCAAACTTGCAATAGAAGTGTAGTCGGGATAAGACATACTGATTCCCATATGTGGAAAGTACTTGCTACTTAGATTTTATATTATATATATTTTTTTCTCTTTTCTTCAGCATTTCATTACCAGGCTGATGAGTGCTAAAAGTGAAACCCGGACCATTACAATACTTCAGCAAGAAAAATATCAGTATAAAGTAACAGTATTGATTTTTATTTTTTTAAGGTGTGAAAATCAGTGTAGATCAGAACAACGGGAGGGAAAAAAAGCAAAAATAAACAACAAACCCAACCCCAGGTTCCTTTGTGCAGTTTTTCCTTGCTTTAAATAATTTTAATGACAAAATACCTTGTTATTGTGCTTATTAATATATGTCCTTCAGCTTTTTTTTTAAATTGTCCATTCCATTCCATTACATAAAATCCCTCTGCTGCAGAAAAATCATTTATATAAGACTTTCAGCATGAAGGTCTATTATTAGATAGATGACTCAATTTACCTAGCCTAAAAAAATGTAGTTTTGAGTCTCTCATCAGTTTACTTTATTTCACCTTGTTTGGTTTTTTCCTTAAACCTACTAAGTAGAAAATTAATACTTTCTCAGCTTAAATCAGGACACCTACACTGAAAAAAGAATAAACACAACTGTATAAAATGCATTATTACAGTGATGATAAGAGTTTTAAAATAATGTATTTTAAATACTATCCTGAAAAAGAATTAAGGTCTACATGTGAAAGTTGCTCTATTATTTGCAGTTCTTCTATGTATTATCTGTAAACCAGAAAGGACTTCTATACTTACTTATTAGTCATATTGATGAAAGAAAGTATGGAAAATGGCAATAAGGATGATCTCCCTCTTAGCTTTCTACCTGGCAGCGCACCATTCACATTTTTTGGCACATTACAAATGTGTAATGCCCCTGGTGACTTATGATACTTGGGATCAGGTGGTTCTAAAGGGCCTAGCTGTGCATGGAACACTAGCTGAATAATTCTTAACTAGTCTGTGTGGGAGATGTTCTTGAGAACTTAGAAAGACTTTTTACCCCATCTGCCCCAGGATGGGGCTCACCTAGATTCACTAGGGTCTCCAAAACAGCCTCCTACAACTGTAGAAAAGCATCATCTGAAAAGTCAACATTTCATTGGCCAATCCAAAAACCCTAGTTCAGCATCCTGCCCCGCGTTTCTTGAATTATGTACCAAAAGACTCTGAATTTACAGGAACTATGCCAAAAATTGTCATGTTATCTGAGAACAAACATACTATCAGAAAAGCAAGATTCATGAGAGAGAAAACTGTAAGAGCTTAATAAGCATAATTATACTGTTTCTACCCATAAAATCCATACAAATTGGATTTTGAGGTGCTGGGAGAATATACTGATGGATTTATCACTCTGCATCAGCCCTTCCTCCTATACACTATCTCAACATTACCAATTTGTGCTGGCAGTGAAAGAATTGCTGCCTAGGTAGACTTTAGTATGTCTCACTGAAACCATTCCCAGAAGAAGGTGAAAGCTTGAAAGCTGTGAACACTTTAAATTTGTTTGTAATGATCCTATAGGATTTATATTCCTGAATAGCCTAGGGGTAACAGGAAGGAAGTTAGTGGTAAATGGAACAAGTCACAGTGTGAAGCATTTCAGCACTGTCTTTACCGACTAGTTCATTATCTCTTAAAGGTTTGAAAAATACAAAGTCTGTGGAAGGTATCACTACTAAAATTGAAGTTGTCATTGTAAGCCACCCTTGAAAAACATTTTCTTTGAGTGACTTCATATAACTGACCGTGTCTGAAGAAGCACTGTGCAGGATAAAACTAGTAGAAATGGAACAGTACACCCTGTTTTCAGCCTTATAGTTTGGGGAAAAATAGAAACTCCCACACACATAATACTTTTCAGTTGGTCAGCATATCACCGTGAGCTGTTTGTAACATACTCCTTATATAACCACTATGCAGTCATACTTGTCAGTAGGCTGAAATAATATATAATGCTGCAGTAAAAGTTCTATCTGGGTTTCAAGAACTGAGATTTATATTTTGCAGGATGTTAAGTACAGCTATAAAGTTCAGCTAGCTTCCTGCGAATGAGTCCAAAAAAACCAACCATAAACACACAGCAAATGGACTGTGCTGGTGGTACCAAGGCCACAAGTGGGAACACATCACAAGTACCTGAACAAGGCTGAGGGATAGAGGTCATGAAACCTATTAAGAGCTGCAAAATTTCTCCTGGAGGTTGAGGTTTTGTGGACTGACAATAAATACTTTTATCTTCTTGCTAGGTTGGAGCAAGAGAATTTACAACATAAGACAATGATGGACACAGTCGCCAACAGCTCCACTGAAGAGTTCCTAAATGGACATGCTCGTGATATTGTGCCATTTACACTAAAAGACACAATTATGATTAGCTTCATATCTGTACACTCTTTCTTGGTGGCTTCAGATAACCTATTAAACAGGGAAGAAAAAAATTTTTGGCAGCTTTCCTTAAGTTTCTTAATGACATCTGAAGGGGGAGATAAAATCCTTCAAATTTTTGTCATTTCTTGTGCAAATTTAAGGCATCAATATTGAATCACAAGCAGAAAAACTGAGTGTTAAAATATCACAGAATAATCATGTTATCTATATTTACCATGTGAGGAATAGAGTGTCTGCTCTTAACTGAACTATAGTAAAATTAGGATAACCTTCTCATGAGAATATTGAATCAAATAGGTACACACATCATCAAATCAATAACGACAATGTAGTACTAACAGCTTGACAGAGAAATAATGCTGTGAATAGGTGCAAAGTCAATACTATAAAGATAATCTAATATTCAGGAAGGGATCTGGAATGAATAACTAAGGGTTTCTAGAAAGTTCCTCCAGGACTTTTTTCCAGAAAGGAAAGAAAATATGCTGTGTGGCAGTTTACATGTGCTATCAGAGCCTGAACACAATGTGTTGAGTGTTATTGCTTTATATTTTGAAAAGTATACAGGAAATACATGCCAAACAGAATCAAGTTCATTTAAAACAGATGGAGGATGCTTTCAAATGTAACACACTTCTTTCAAAGCATACAGCATGACTCCTTGTGTCCAGATATGACAATATTTCCACATAAATAGGAAATAAATGGCAGTAATCTAAGACTGTGTAAGGAAACCTACTGTTGTTGGCTACTCAGGAACAGCTTTGAATACTGTAAGGATACTAGTTCCTCTGCTGACTTCTAATGAGACAGTCTCTTTCAAGAAACTGTTTATTGCAGGACTGTCAATTTTTACATGGGAAGAGTCTGTACTTTCATTGTATTATCACTTAGGTTGTAAACACAAGTATGGATTTTGATCATAAATATAAGTTTTTTAAAAGGATTTTATATTTTTCTGATGTATTATTAGTAACTTTTTAATCAAATTTTGCAATTGGTTACTCCAGAACCATCAAAGAAATAGGAAAACAAGCAGTAAAAAAAGCTTCAAAAATCAAGAATTTGACTGAACATAACCAGAAATGTGGTGCTGATTTTAATCCATTAGAGAGGAAAGACTTTACCAATTCATATTAAGTATTTTTTGAGAAAATAATTCATATGCTCTTCATCTACTTTGACATAGATGAAGAGCAATAGGTAGATGAAGAACAGTAGATTAGTTATTGGATTGGGAACTAATTTTGACATAGTTAAGAATACATAGATGCAATATTTTAACAGACGTAGAGAGAATGCTCATCTGTCAAGAAGTAGAGCTTAACTTTATCTGTATTTATGAAAAGAAAAATTTGAAATAAACATTGGATTTATACTTGGTATTAATACTTGGTATTTGCCAAAGGTTTATTGAATTTTTGAGGCTTAGAAACCCTACATTAGGAATCTATGATCCTTAAGTTGAAATGTGAAATTATAAAATTGCTTGCAGACATAAATTCTCTCATGCAGATTCCCTGGATACTTTTCTCTAGTACTACTCAATTTGGTCCTTTTTAGTACTACTCAATTTGGTCCTTTTTTCCAAAATGTATTTATAGTTTAGGCAACTAATAGGTTCTTTAATTCTGTTTCTGCTCCACAAATTTATTTTAACTACCATTTGCATCCTGATATATGCTTCTAGGGATCCTCTTTTGCATTGTCAAGGAAAATATATTCATTCTAAGACAACAACCCCAAGGGAACTGAAAATTAAGCATTTTACTCCCTCACTTCACTGTTGGACCCAAAATGGTAGACTTTTGACACTTAAAAAAACTGGTTTTCACAAAAGATGAAGAAGGGAATAGAGAATTCACACCCTCATACCTGACAGATAGCAGTCAGAGCACTTCTTTTTGATTTTGATATTGGTCTTCCAACATCCTAAAAAAACCTGCTTTGGATTGGTTTACCTCCAGATCTTAAATTTTATAGAGAAAGAAAAAACCAGACAAAATATAAGATTTATTGAAAGTAAATTTCTGATTTCTGATACCTAACAAAAGAAGAAAGCTTGTGAATGCTTACCACATCAAATTTTATGTGAAATAAAACTAAAGTCCCTTCAGGTCTTTCTTTCTCTATCCTGTTTCTTCCTTTATCCCATTTCAAAATAGCTTAAAGCTATCTCCTGTCCAAAAAGAAATGATGTCTCACTTTAATTTTTATACAGACTTTCAAAGCAGTGATACATAATTTATAGGTCTCACAAATATCAACTGAAAACCAGTTTATTACAAGGCTTCTTTATCTATGAGTCAAATCTAATTTATTTTGTCAAGCCTTTCAAATTAGCTTTGTTTTTATTAATTCAGGGAGATTAAAATCCCTTCCACAAAATTCTGGGATAAAATCCCCCAGAGGTATTTCGATTTATCTAGTTCTTTAAGAAAGAATTGTTAAATTATTAATGGCTTACACACAACTAACTAGAATACCCTCTACCTTCAGATGTGGAGGAGGGAAAAGAAACATATTCTTGTATATTTGCATTTTCTACATTTCCCCTAGATGCACTCATTTATATTTTCCCATTTACAGGTTTGTAATACTAATTAGGGTATTGACTTTAATGGTAAATGCAAAGGAGCTATTCCTTTATTACATAAACAGGACATTTGGAAATGTTAGACAGGTTTGGGTTTTTGACAGCAAGAAGTTTGGTTATCTGGTTCCTGTAACTCTACTCTTGTCTTAGTGTATATATCTACTCTAAGAGAGGATAGCAGAAACTACTTTGCCGGGGGTATTTAAAGTTTCTCATCTAAACTAGAGGGGGTGTTACACAAATATAATGTGTATGAACATAAACAAAATCATAATAAATTATCTTGCAAAAATATTCCCTCCAAGATGTTTTGAAATGAAGAAAGCATTATTCTAGTTCTATATCAATATGCTATATATATTTAAACAAGGGATAGTTTTCTGAAAAATACATTGCTTTTTAGCATATTTTTGTTGTACTCATTCTGATTTGCTTTTCTTTGCCTGTATTCTACTAAATGTATTTCAAAGTTATTTACATAAAGTGTGAGATTTTTTCATGACCTTGGTATAACAGGGGCCAAATATATGTATTATATTATAATAGAAGGGAGAATAATAAGTTTCTTTATCATTGTTGAAATAGAACGAGTGAAATAAATCCTTTGCTTATTCTCCACCTTTTTTCGTGTGTGAATTTAGATAAAAGGTATCAAGAAATCTTAGATATCTTCCTCCTTAGTGCAAATTGAAATATGTCAGGTATGACATGTTTTCATCCTCATTTAGATCAAAGAATAAATATATCAGGTATAAAAAAATATCATGTTCATCCATGAACTTGTTCTGAGCATGTGTTTCTCCCTCTCAGACAGAAGTCCTTATATTATGCATGCTGAAAGAGAACAGACAGGCTGTAAAGAGCCTCTAGAAAGATCATTATCTATCTATTTCAAGTTTAACTGTTAAATTTAGCTAGTATTTCTTGGAGAAATTGCATTCATATCCCCATCATTCTGTGCTTCTGTGTTGGCATAGCTCTTACACAAAGCTCCTAATTAATGTTTTGTCATTGAAGGAGTTTCCATTTTGTTCTATGAGAACACTAATCATAAGCACATCTCCATTGTGAAGAAGCCCATTTAGAACAAATTTGTCCCTGAATCCACTTGGACATGTAGTTATTTAAATTGGATGCAACCCAGATATAAAGAAAAAAATGTTTTGCATTAGTAGAAAAACAGATAATAATATTCTCACTATTGTCTGTAGCAAGGAAGAAACAATCCAAAAGAATCTACACTTTATTTTCAGAATGCATCTCCCTGAAGAATTTTCACCTTTTCAAACTATAAAGTTGTTTATTCCTCTACACTTGTTTATTAAGGCTCCATATATTCCCCAAACAATATTTCATCGTTTTGTATTTCTACCATCAGAATTATTCAAAGGAAGTTCCTTATCACCTCAATAGATCTCTATGTGTAGAGTTATTAAACAGAAATTCAAAATCAAATATTGGGTAGAATTCAAGACAACTTATTCATGAACAATGTATTTTCATGTATATACTTTTCCTGTTAATCGTGTTTTTATGTAGATTACATGTGTCTGTGTTTGTATAGTGGCACAGTCACAAAAGGAGGAAGTAATTCCCAATTCTCTTTTCCAAGATAGCATAGGGTCCAAGACACTGACTTTCAATCTACTAAGCCTGAAAACCAGCTTTGCCTGGGGTTTCTCAGATAAGGATGGCAGCATGAACACCACTCTGCCCATCACAGCATAAATATCCATTAATTTTAAAAATACTGTCAGTGAAGTCTACAAAGAAGTGGAACCACAGGATGTGTATTTCAAGCAAACAAAAGCAAAGTTCCATAAACATCAGCCAAATACAGAAGAAATAAAGGGCTACCAAATTTGCCTGTACCAGGTATCCAGCCCACAGGCTGCTTACAGCAACCATTTTCTAGCTAGCTGGATGTTTTGGGTGCCATTCAACAGACCCTTCTCCACTGGCACAGAGCATAAAAAGCAAATGAGGGGAGATATTGGTCTTTTTTCCACACAGGCTGGCAAATTGCAGGAGGAGGTGGTGGAGAAATAGTTCCTCCTAATGACTTCACTAGCATGTACAGATATTCTACAACCTCTATAAACAGAATTTGCATTTTATCACAAGAGTAACACAGATACATAAACATTTATCAGATTTCTACTTATTTTTCATTAGTTGATTGAGGACCCCAAAGTGCTTTAACTAGACTTTGCTGTTTTTGTGACTTTGCTGGACACCTCTCCTCCCCATCGCAATAACACTATTTACCCTAAATCTAACCCTATGATGCCTCAGGTCAATGATGTACAGTACACAAACAATTTTTCTGTATTTAGAAATGGGATATGCTTTTAAGGCATATGATCCCATGAATTTTCAAATCTAAAATACACAGTTATAGAGAAGCATTTACATTTTCAAGAATTTCTGAGATGCCAGATTTTCTTTACTAAATAAAAAAGTAGAAATTGTTTATATCTTGCATCTTTTTATAACTCCTTTGAATATTCTATACTTGTGCTTTTTATAACTGAATTTCCAGACTGTGCATACATAAAATAGCCCTTAAGTATTTTCAAAGGTTATACTGTACATGGAAGACTAATTGGCAGCAGTTCCATGCAAAAGTGAATCACGGCATAGTGATGATGTAAAAATCTTGCCATTCATGTGTATTGACCTATATATGTCTTAGAAGGACTTTATTCATGCCCAAGGAATAAATATAGTGTACTATTGTGTTGTGGTGTATTTTCCTTTAATGGTTTGTTCTGTTATCTCCTATGTCAATGGTTTGGTGTAAGTTATGCCCTCCTATTCCAGTTGTCAATCCTGCCCTAGTCCTACTCCTAATTCCCAAACAGTCCCAGTTCCTTCTCCCCTCAGCTGTCAATCTTCTCTTGTAACAACATCTTGTTCTGGAAAGTTCCCTGTTTCTCAATACA
The DNA here is from genome assembly GCF_963513975.1 of Fringilla coelebs. Lineage (NCBI taxonomy): Eukaryota > Metazoa > Chordata > Aves > Passeriformes > Fringillidae > Fringilla > Fringilla coelebs. The sequence continues at coordinate 22,379,344 of NC_140029.1, read as the reverse complement.
ACATTTCTTTATTTGAATTGTTTCCCTGCACTGTATTACCCCATTGGTTTAAGCTTTGTTAACCTCACATTATGCTCCTCTCCTAAAGTCTCCTCAGCTTGGTGTAGATCTGTACCCTCCCCTGAAAACTTACCTGTGTAAAAACCTCTGCACCCCTGTGTCCAGGGTCCTTGCCTTGGGTCAGCCTCCAAGTTAATAAATCCTTATTTCTCCAGGCAAGGTCCCTCCTGTTTGTGAATGGCGTTGATCTGTGGTTACAGGCTGGGACTCCAGGGCCCCAGGGGAGGGTGGCCCCTCTTTAACACGCACACCAAGCTGTGCACCTCAACACTATTGCCTACATAAAAAAGAATAAAAGGTATAGATGACCTTTGCGTGTACATGTTTTGTCTTAATCAAATACAATATTAGCCACAGCACCTTGCTATACTGGTAACTTGAAATCATAATGTGTGCCCTGATTTTCCAGAGACATGAAAATTAATTTTTACCATGGAAAACTGTAAGAAATACTTAGCCCCAAAAACTCCTGTCACGTTTCTACTTCCTCTTTTTCATTTTGCTTTATGCATTGTGATGCCTCAGAGTAGCTGCAGTATGAATGTGGACAAGACCTTGCTTACTGGGCCCTGCACAATTCTGAAAGAAAGAATTTTCAGAAAGAAAAATCTGTTTGTACCCCTTGTCAATTAAGGAGCTCAGAGAATTTAGACACCTAGACAAGTATACAGAAAAACATTTTTAATACCCAAACTCAAATTCTCCTCCTGCAGAAGAAGCTTCATAAGAAGTGCTATATAAAATCTCAATGTTGCTATCTTAAAAGATCTGTACTTAATATATATGGCATGAGAATATATTTCCCTATTCCCAGAAGTTCGTCAGTATAAATCATAGTTTTCCACACATTTGTTCACAAAGACATGACAAATTATCTGATAAAAAGAAACATCTTAAAAATATTTCTAATACTGCCTTTAATTTTTAAAAAAATACATAGCTGACGGGGAAATTTTGAATATTGATAGCTTTCTGTTTCATCTGTCAACTAATTCTGTTAACCAGTAAACAGTGTCTATTTAGCTTTACACATTCGTATTGCAACGATTCATTGCCCCTCCCAGTACCCTTTTTTAAATTTGGAATTCTTCAATAGTTTTTAACTAAACGTTCAGCATCTTGGTTCACGTTTCAAGCTAGTGTGTCAGTGCTCTCTAGATTTGCCCATGTAGGAAGCTGTTTACATTCATTCACTCTCCATTGCAAAGCATGTTATTATTTTTTATATCATTTCCATCATAACAAAACAGAATTTCAGATTGAGTATTAAATTCCTTATCCTATTTTATAAGCATAAAATCAGTGGACTATCTGACTTCTAAGGTCTCTGACAAATTGGTCATTTTGATTCTATAAAATGATAATTTTTCTCCATCATTCAGTTTCATTTCAATTTAATCAAATAGTTTCTTTTTTTTTTAATCAAAACCCCAACATTTCTAATTTTTAAACTGAGTCATACAGTTCTAAAAGCAGGGAAAGTCTCTTTGGGAAGTCTCTCTTTGGTAGCTGGAGTGACAGGCACTATTAACACAAAAGTGTTGCTTTTTTTTCTTAGCAACCTTTTCCTTTCTTTCCATGCAATAGGTTTTTTTATTGTTCCCTAAAAAAACCTTGAATGAAGACATAAACATGAATGAAGACATACACATGAAACTTACACATTTTCTTGTTTGATACATTGTCATGGGTAACCCAAAAATTGTGTATTGTATTCCATATCTGTGCTATGTTGTATGACCCAAAATTGCAACTGTTCCTGTAAAGTCCTGGGGGCCACAAGATGGAGCTGGGCATTCTGGTCCTGAGTTTGGGAGATTGGAGGTGCTGGGGTTTTTCTAAGAGTTGGGGTTGCTCAGGCAGAAGCCTCTGGCACCTCCTCTTTCATTTCTACCAGGAAACTGAGACAGCAAAGGCAGAAACCTTCTTCTGTTTCTCTGCAAGCTCCTATTCTGGCTTATATCTCCAAGAAACTGGAGTCTCTTGGCAATCCCAGGCTTCTTCAGGGCAAATTACACAAATACCCGTCTGCAGCAGGACCTGTAGAGGAGGGAGCTGCTGGTTTTTGGTGTTAAGTGACACCATTTCTTCCCCCCACACACATTCCTTGCAGCGCACCAGCAACTCAGAGTGCAGTGCCAGCGCCAGGTGGGTCCAGCCAGCTGAGGAAGAGGCAGGGAAATTGACACCACAGGGTTGCTGCTGTCCCAGTTCCAGAGGTTTTTTCCAGCTGCCATTGTCAACAGAGCTGCTGCCACCAAGAGAAAGAGAGGTCCTATCAAGTGTCCTCAAGCACAGAGCCCGAGAGGCATCAGACTTTTTGGACTCCAGGTTTTCCTTTTGCTTGTCTCTGCTCACTGCTGGGTTTTTTTAGGGGGATTTTAGCAACCACAGAGGTTGATTTCTGTGTTGTTTTTCACTCTTTGTTCTCTCTCTCTCCACATATGGTCAGAGTGGGGCCTTGTCAGTCATTTTGCCTTTGCCTTTCAGACCGTGGAGCTGTCTGCAGAGGGTGCCATCTCGAGGGAAGGGCTTTCTCCCCCATTTTGTTTTATTTGTTCCTGGGAAGTCTGCGGGATGGATGCCTTTGCTTCTAGAGATTACTGCTGTTATTTTGCCTCTCGCTGTGTCATTTTCACTGTACTGTTATTTTTTCTCTTATATCATCTCTGCTTATTGGTGAAACAGGAGTGTGTAAAACTCAAAAAGGGAGGTAATGCATTTTGGATGGTCCACCCTGCATAGCTGTCTTAAACCAAGACATAAATTTAGCAGTTTTATGAGAGGCCATTGCACCAGATTGGTTGCTCTGTGAAATTATATTGCCCTTGACATGATTGCAGCATATTAAACTTTAATTCTGCAAAAACCTATGTTAATATAATGCAATAGATTGGACATAAATTTACTGATTTCACAGAGCAGGGGTTGTCTCAAATTTCTTCCATGATTGTTAATCCTATAACTGTTGAAATACTCCAGCAAGCAGAATATATCACATAAATGTATTTGGTCTGCACTTCTTCTTTTGAAATAGCCAGAGCTTATACAGTTGACAAAATATTTTGTTATTTTTATGTCAACTGTAAGAGGACAGCCTATACCTGATTTCGGGTAAGTTTAAAAAATCATGAATAAACTATATTTAAAATTTTACATGAAGCCTGACAGTACAATGATAACCCTCCATGTATTTCTGAAAGGATTTCAATATCAGAGTGCATTTATATCAGATCATCATTTTGTATCATGCAGTTATAAGACTTTTGACACAGTACTGGAAGCTCTAAAAAGATTTACTGTAAGTGAATCATGACATTCCTGTTCATGTAGTTAATCTCATATTTATTTTCAGAATTAAATTAGTTTACATATTTTTAATAAACATTTATAAATAATTTTACTAAACAGCAACTAAGCATCTAATGAGGTTCTTTTACTTACTTTGTAGGATCAAGGAGCAAAAATTATGAGGACCCAGTATAAGAGTAAGGGAGAAATAGACTAGAAATCTTAGTCCTTTAAAAAATTTTCATTTTCTTTACAAATAAAACAGTTTTTGCTAGCTGTGGAGGAATAATAATTGTAGAAAAAAGTAATCCCAATGCAAATAGAGGAGAAAAATTTACTTTATTCATTTTTTATGAAGCAGAGCACTTTTAGACAGTTGGTTAATATTGCATAATTGGCAGGACAGATGAAGTGGAAGGGTTGAACTGTGCATAGGGGAGATTTTTGACTGCACAGCCCTTATAGTAAGGGTTGATGTGTTTGTGAAATTCTGGGTAAGGATTAGGGGGATGAAGAACAGAATGAGGTTGTGTAGTGCCCCTGTTCCTAACGGAAACTTTGGAGGGAACCAGCTACTAGATGGTTCAGTTAGTCTTTCTCCCCTAGACCCAGGTGGGACGACCAGTTTGCACATCAGGATGGCTACAGACTTCCACCGGAGTTTCCTCTGGCTTCACCCTGCCAGGCAGAGTTCACCATCTTTCAGGTCCTGCCATGGGTGCTCCTGTTTCACTTCTCTGGCCCCACAGGAGGGTGGTGGGCAAGACGGGCTGTGGTGCACCTGGGCTGCCAGGTGAGACACACACCCTGGGATCCCACCTCAGCCAGCGTGCCCCAGCCCTCGCCTTCATTGCACCGCGGGCTTCCCACTACAGCCCCATGCTGGGCTGACACAGCCACCAGAGAAATCGGGGTGGACACAAAAGAGCCGCCAACAGGGGGATATCAGGGGAGGATTTCTGCTGACCGGTGGGGAGGAAGGTGTGGCAGTGGTCCTCTGCCTTGGCCCCAGGATCCGGCGAGACCTGCTGCCCAGGGGCTGCAACACCCGCCACCGCTCGCATGGAGCCACCTGCCCCAGCGCCGTCCATTTTCAGGGCTAGTTGATCTGGCTGGTGAGTTGTTCCACACTCCTTAGTGGATTCCGACTTCCATGGCCACCATTCTGCTGTCTAAATCAACCGAGATCTTTTCTGGGCTCTGATGAGTGTTGGCATCGGGTGCCTTAACCCGGCATTCAGTTCATCCTGCAGAACCAGTTCTGCTTACCAAAAGTAGCTCACTGAGCCCTCACATTCCACAGCATGGCTCCACGCCAATGAGCTGGCCCCCTTACCCACTGAAAGTTTGAGAAAAGGTTGGGATCCTTTTGGCCCCAAGATGTCTAAGCATTCACTTTACTGGGTAAAGCTGCCCATTGCCAAATGCCAGCTATGCTGATGTTATCATGTTTATCTAGTACTGTGCCCTCCCCTCTGTAACTAGGACTCTGCGAAATTTAACCAGCCAAACTACTGGGTTCTGCACCTGGGATGGAGTAATGCTGGCCACAATTACAAGTTGGGAAAGGGTGTCTGCAGAGAAACCCTGAAGAAAGGGATGCTGGCTGATAATAAGCTCAGCAGAAGTCAGCAGGTGCTCTGGCAGTCATGAGGACTGTCCTGCTTTTGGCTGGGATAGAGTTAATTTTCTTCTTAGTAGTTGGTACAGTGCTGTGGTTTGGATTCAGTTTGAAAATAATGCTGATGACACAGTGATGTTTTAGCTGTTGCTCAGCAGTTCTTACACTAAGTCAAGGATTTTTCAGTTTCCCATGCTTTTCCAGCAAGCAGGTGCAAAAGAAACTATGAAGGAGTGTGGCTGGGACAGCTGACTTGATCTGGCCACAGGGATATTCCATACCATAGAATTTCATTCTCAGTGTATAAACTGTAGGGAGTTGGATAGGAAGGGCCAAAGAGTGCTTGGAGATGGGCTGTGCATGAGCCAGTAGGTGGTGAGAAGTCATACTGGGCATCAAGTGTCATTCTCTTTTTTTTTTTTTTTTAATGGGGGTACCCTTTTTATTACCATTACTATTTGAAGTTTTTAAATTTTTATTTTAAGTATTAAACTGTTCTTATCTTTCTTGTGTCAAGCTATGGGTTCTCCTTTATTTTCTGATTCTCCCTCCCCATGGCACTAGGGGAGGCTGAGAGAGGGGCTGTCATACTTAGCAGCCAGCTGGAGCAAACCACAGCAAGAGCAAATGGCATCATGGGGGGCATAAAACACAGTAAAAGAAGCTGTGACTCAAACACAGCACAGCAAGCCAGTCAAAAGAGGTGATTAGCCCACTGCGTTCATCACTGGTGGGGCCTCACCTCAATCACTTGCGTGCAGTTCTGGGCCCTGCAAGTTAAGAAGGATATAAAGGTCCTTTGGCATGTCCAGAGGAGGACAGCAAAGCTGGTGAAATGTGTGGAAGGTATACCCTTTGAGGAATGGCTAAGGGCTTTGTGTTTGTCTAGTTTGGAGAAAAAGAGGGATAATTTCATTGCTTTCTAGAGGTTCTTGAGAAAGGCAAGTGGATAGGGAGGTTCTGTTCTCTTCCTCTGGGACCCAGTGACAGGACACATGGAAGTGATTTAAATATGCATCAGGACTGGATGGATGTAGAAAGCAATTCTTTAAAGAGTGGGTGTTCAAACACTGGATTGGCTTCCTAGACCACTGGTCAATGCCCCCAGCTTGTCAGTGTTTAAGAGGTATTTGGATGAAGCCCTTAACAGCATTTTGTAACTTTTGGTAAGCTCTGAATTGGTCAGGGAGTTGGATTGGATGGTCATTGTAAGTCCCGTTCAACAGAAAAAGTCGATTCTATTTTGCACCAAATGCCTACAGAAAACCTAGATTTCTGTCTTTAAGATCAAAGACATAACTGCATCTGAAAAAATACTAAATCTACTTTTATTTTCTAATCTGGAAGAAATAATCTTAAGCAGTCTGCACCTCTTAATTACTCATATAAAAATGGCCACTACTGTGCTAAACCTGTTGAGAGCTTAAAATGCAGCTGAGGGTATCTCAGAGTAATATTTAATGATATTATTAATAATTACCATATATTTATTTTATTTGAAAGGTTACGTTGATAACATTTCTTACATGTCCAGCACGTAAAAGCCACAATGGGTGTGACTATATTTATCTTAAATATCGTTACTGAGACTTTCTATTGTATATATTTCATGGAATATGAGAATATTTTTCTCTCTGGTTGCAGTATTGTATTTATAAAGGTCTTCTGATGCTATGGATTTTTTTTTTCTTTTTTTCAAGCAGACATGGACAAGTAAAACTTTCTAAGGAGTTGTTCAGAGAAAAAGATTTACTTAGATATAAAAATGTTCTCTAAGCGCATATTAACAAATATAGTGTCCTAGGGTGACGTTATGATGCTTGTATCCCCATTCATGTATTCTGTTTATGCTGGATATTATATTCTGTGCCTTCAAGACTGGCTCTGAAGAGTGAATGGTGTGTTTTGGTTTTGTTATCAGCCGCTCCCCCACGGCTGGCAGGACACAGAGATGGGGCAGTACATAGTGCTGCTTTTGCTTTTGCTTTGCTTTGTGCTTTGCTCTTGCTCTTGCTTCTGCTTTGCTCCTGCTTTGCTCCTGCTTTTTGCTTCTGCTCGTTAGTTAGTTTAGCTAAGCAGTCCGAATTTTTCCCTGAACTGTTTTTCCTTTCCCTTTTTTGGAACCACTTGAACCTGCTCCCGACTGGGACCTGGGAATCACCGAGAGTTTGCACCTTGTGGCTGCAGCAGCTGCCCCAGCACTGGAGGGACTGATAACAGAGTGACCACCCCCAAGAGAAACTTTCTGAATTTGTCATCTTTTTCAGAGCAGTGAATGAGTTTTGTCATCTGGTATTGTTCATTTTGTGTGCTGGGGGTGCTGTGCCTGTTAAATAAACAGGTTCTTTCCACTTCTCTCTAAGGAATCCTTCCCAAACCGGCTGGGGGGAGGGACTGTGTGGGTTTGCTTTCTGGAGGGGCCCCCTTTTGGAGTTTTTCTCCCAAATTTGCCCTAAACCAGGACATATAGATAAAGCAGTCACAACCTCCATCTCAAATAGACAAAAGTAAAAGTGTCCTGTGACACTATCTCCCCATAGTGCTACACTTCCTCAAATGAGCAGGGAGCAGTCAAGCAGCATGGTTCTTTCTTCAGAATAATTTTTTGACTGTTCTTAAAAATACAATCCCCCAGACTCAGCCTGGCTACTACTTATGGGAAGACACAAGAATGAATTAGTAGTGCTGCTTTTGGGAAACAAATGTAACTTCAATGTTGACATCCTATTTATCCCCTGTTGAGGAATAAAGTATTCTGTGTATTGAAATGATAGATTATAACCGTTAAACAAAAATGTAATGCGTTTGTTACAGCCTCCAAGTAGACAAATTACCATTATGCTGTGCAAGTAATACTTTACAAACCCATTTGTCACACAGGAGAGGTGTCATATGCAATCTGATTCACCCAGCTTAATGTATGAAATGAAACCTCAATTTTCTTCAGCAGATGTAAAACAAAAACAACTACCTTTCATCCCAGAGCCAGTTACAAATACTTTGTTTTCTCAACAAAGCAAACAAACAAAAATTCAGCATTTCTTTGCATTTGCCAAAAAAAAAAAAAAAGAAAAAAAAGCAAAAAAACAAACAAACAAAAAAAAAATCTAGGGCTACATTGCATTTTAATTGGTGGCAAGTATACTAGAAGCTTCTATATATCCCACAAATCAGAGCAACTACTATGTTGCAGTTATCAATTCAACAGAACTCGCTAAACTTCAAATAAATTCAGCATGATAGATTGTTTTTGGATGGAAATCAGCGAAGATTTGGTCAATTTATGTATAGCTACACTGATTTATAACAGGTTAAAGAGACAATATTTCTATCCATGTCAGTAAAATTTAATCTCCAATTTACAGCAGTGTTGACAAGGCCATAGGTATGATTTCCTGTATACACTGAAAATGAGGTTTAGGTAAAAAGTAATTCCTGGGTTGAGGAAAAGGGACCTGGAAAGATCTCTTCAACAACACTCTCAGGCTGGAGATGCCTAAATCATCAACTTCTTTGCCTTGAGTCTCAACTTCTAAGCCAAGTGCCACCCCCATGCAGCAGAATTTTTTTCAGCCTACTCAGGCACTGAGTCCTACCCTAAACTTTCCAAGTATTTTGAAGGAAAAGCTAAATTCAGACATCTGTACTACAGGCTTACATCAAATCTATCTATCTAGGTTATTCTTTATTATGAAAAGAGAAAAATTAGAATCTAAAGTGAAACAATAGATGAAACTCACTGTCTTACTAGCTCACATTCTGTCTGTTTCCCTAAATATCCCAAAACAGTAGCCTAGCTTGGTACAAAATGGATGCAAATAGGAAAGTTTATATGTGTTCAATGCAGTACATAGTATAGGTACTTCAGGGGAAAAAAATAAAAAGGAAAAATGAAAAAGGAGGAAACCCCAAATTTTTATTAACAGACAAGTAGACGCATCAGTCATCTGCATTTTCTTCCCTTTCCAGCTTTAGGAAAGAAAGTGTCACCTTCTTTCCTTCCAGCTGGGTTTCCATAATACCACAAGTATTATGGAAACAGACAAAATGATTAAGTTTGAAACTACTGGTCTGGATGTCTTTGTCATTTTCAGTTGGAACTTGTCCGACAAGTTCATAGCTGATATTTGATGAAATAGAGTCTTTTGGTTTAGGCTCAATAATAATTCCATACCAATAATGTTACTTCTCTTTTTCCATAAAAACAGTGCTAGAAACATTCATGAATAGTGACTGTTGTCCATCATTTTAGGTCAGAGATGAAGAAAAATAGTAACCACCATGTCAGCGGCCTTAAGTGAGAGCAATAAAAACTGTACACAAAATATAGCTCTTGGGCAAATGCAGTAGCAGAAACAGAAAACTCTTGAAAATAAAAGATACCCATTCTAAAACGTCATGCCTGTCCCTGAGTCCCATTAACACCTATGAAAGCTTTGGCACTGAGCTCCAGAGAGGTGTAAGCCTTGTGATGTTTGCAAATAATCTAAATCAATGTCTTTTGGAGGCTCCTAATCCGTGGCTCGAGAGCCATGAAGGAATTCAGTAGATAATATGAGAAATACTAAAGAGTCTTTATGTGTACATATATATATGTATACATATCTCTCTTTTGTCCTCCTAATTTATCTGCTAAAAATTCTAGTTATGTCTTTGGAGAACCCAGGCTTACTCTGTGCTAAGTGAGAGAGGAAGAGTATTAAAAGTGATCAGAAAATGCAACCATTTTGAGAAAACTATGATTTAGAAGTCTTGTTGTTACAAGAGAATTGAACAGGTCAAGGTAATAACCACACAGAAGCCAGGAAGAAAAAAATTACCTATGTATAAGGAAAGGTCATTCTGCTATTGATTCTCCATGGAAGAGTTCCTGTGAAAGCGTGAACAGGACAGAGAACGTGTATGTTTCAGCAGGGAGGGAAAAAAAAAAGTGAATAAATAGTTTGGGATGCAGAATTCAAAACAGAAACTGAAAAATTACTTGCAGGCCATTTTATCATGGATCAGGATGCTGTCATACTGGAGTAGTGAGTTTAGATAAGGTGAGTTTACAAATTCTCCAACCACACCAAGCCCTGTCCACTTTTTTTTCAGACATTCACAGCAGTTTTGTGTTCTAATCATCTGATTTCTGGTATCCCTAATGAATGTAAAAACACAGAAAAACACAGCAAAGTATACTTGTAGTAGTGGAGCTATGTACCAGAGTAAAAATTTTGGTGGTCCTGTTCTCCTTCCTATAGCACATGACAGCAAAAAGAAATTAATGTCTTGATGGTAAGTTTTGTGGTGGGATATTTTAAATGTGAATTTCCCTTTTGACCTTGACTCTTTTTGACTTCATTAAAAATCTAAGTTTCCCAAGTTTTTTAATTACCCTTCCATTCCTGTCTGGAAAACAAGAACTAGTCTTGTTCTTTGTGGATTACTCAAAGACAAACTTCAGGAGGGCATTCAGATCTCTGTAAAACAGGTGAATTTATTCACTCCTGGAAATTCATTTGAACAATCTTTATCTAATTTCCTTGTCCCCAAATGGATTTCTTTCTATAAACAGGGTTAAGTGCTCATTGTTGGCACTTTTTTAATACATCACACTGCCAAAAGAATTTTCCTCTCCTATCACTCATATGTCATTAAGAAAGTTAAAAAGAAAGAAAACGCCAGGAAAAAAAAGGCTATATATTTTGGGGTCATTTTTTCAGAGTTCTCTCTCTGATCCAGGAAAAAGAGTTTTACCATGTATGAAACTGAATAAGTGTATAGAGAGTACAGTGTATCATTATGGCATTGTTAAATTTTCATTGATTCTTATCTTGATTTCTCTAGTCATTTGAAAGTACATTAAGACTGTAACAGGAATTTACTTTGCCAGACTCAGCAGCTCTTTTGGGTTCCTGATCTATTTTCAGCAATACTAGAGCAATTGAAGCCTCAACACCCACACATCAGAGCAATTGTTTTGAAAAATACTTTAAAATACAATGCTATCTATCATCCTACCAAAAAATTAGAAATTTCAAATTATGGAGTCAATATTAATTTAGAAGAGAGGCTAAATCTGTAGTGTGCAATGCACAAACTTTTCTGACTCATGCTGATAACACAGTGTGGCACAAAATCTCTCTCTTTTCAATGCATTAATGAAGATTAATTATAAATTTAATGGAACTTCAGTATCATAAAAAAACCAGGGTTTTAACACCACCATATTAAAATTACAGGTTCTGATTTCTTCCCAAAGTTCCGTGTCAACTCTATAAGAAAGTTCTGAGCATTACATTCCTATCTGAGCACATTTTAATATGTTCAGAGCATAAAGTTGAAGGGTGATTCAGCTGCGCTTTTTTTTTCCCTAAATTATTGAACAAAAATAACTACAACATTGCAATTACAATAAGAACATGCAGCAAACATGGGTGCCTTTAAGCTGCAGTCCATGAAATAATGAACATCTATTCTTAGTGGTAAAAATTCTGACTCTAAAAAACACTAAGGTAACTTAAAAAAAAAGACTCATAAAAGTGAAATGGAATTACACATATATTAAACATATTCCACTTTCTTTGCATTCAATAATTACAGAGGAGAAGATGTTTGCCTGCTACCAAACAAACCTGCAGGTGAGGCAAGCAGATCTGCAACTTCTTGCATCTTTTAAGGATTATGGAACTGTTTATCTCTAAATAGAAAGTAACAATAATATCATGCATTATTAAAGTGGGACAGATACATTTTTTTTATTATTATGGAAACTGGTTCATAGGAGTCCTATAATTTAGACTTGGGAAAATTCAGAGTATTCGAATCATAGAAGTAGAAGGCTTTATTCAGCTTCTATGGAACAGTAAAAAGGAAGCATTATTGAAGGAAGTAAGATAAATAAAGGAAATCCTAGGAATATTTCCTAGGATATTTCAAGCTGTAGGAAAGTGAGTACCCAAAACACAAGTTTATTATAAGAACAGTAGCTTCCTCAAAGAAAGGAGTAAGGTACAGAACAGCAAAAGTAAATGCATAGTTGCTATAGAGGTAAATTAAATTTAGAGAAAATAGGAATGGGACAAACAGATTTCATACACATGTGCAAAATGTAATCCTTACATAAGCAAAACATAGTCCCTTTTCAGAGCCAATTTTAGGATATATGTATACTACCTAATTACATATCTGGCAGCAGTTTTGCTCTTCCACAAACTTTCTTGTACCAAATCTAAGAAGCAACATCTTTATGTACTCTTTTAACATTGTCTCTATATGTCCTAACAAGCTCTAGTCTTAATCCAGTTTTAACCACTTTTATCAAAATTAATTACTAGATTTGTAAAGCCTTATTCTTGCCTAGTGACATGGTACTCATATTTTGATAACAACAACAACAACAAAAAAGGTAATTTTCCAACCATTACTTTTTAAAGAAAATTCATTAAAGTTTTCAAAAGCTTCCCAGATACTGATGTGGAATAATAAAAAATTATTTTACTAACTTCCATGTGCAACAAATTTAAGAATATAAGCATATTGGAATGAAACAATAACTTAAAAATTGGAAGTGTGAAAAACATAAAGATCAAATAACATGAAATAAAATGAGTAACAGGAAAATATATTTTGAATTTATTTTCTGTTAGAGAATTTACAAGATTATTCTGACTGGAAATCCTGAGCAATTATCCATCACTATTCCCTTTGTATCCTGTTTCACTCTCAAGCAGCTTTTAGCAAAAAGTCAGGAAGGATAAAGAAGTGTGATTTAATTTTCACCTGAAAAAGGAAAGAAGGTCTTTGATTTTCAAGATCATTGAGAATTCAAACCCTCCCCCACTTTTAAAAAACTCAATTATATTCCTGCTAATATTAGTAAAATAACAGAAAAGAAACAATTTATTAAGTCTGCTTGTATTTGCTTAAAATGCATGCTTATATCACAAGGCAGAGAACTATTTTGTGGAAAGCATTTGGAAGAAGCATGGTCTGGGAAAACAGATTTGGTGCTGTAGGCCAGATTAACAGCACACAAGAATGAAAAGGAGGCTGGACTACTACTAGTTGAGCCCTGATAACAAATACCTCAGTTACCTTCACTTTGAAACCCACCATGTTTTCTGTTATTTGCCAATTTTCTAACACTATGTGCTTACAAAACTGTTGTTTTATCCATATACCGTAATTGAGGTATTCATTTCCATAAATTGCAAATAATATGGCATACCTGTCAGGATATTTTAACAATTTCTCCTACTTATATGAGCTTTCTGAAGGGTGGTGAAAGGAGATTTAGAGACAGTGTATGCCTTGCACCATAAGGCAGCTCAGTCAGGAACAGGTTTGGAATGTAAATTTAATAAAAACCTCTCTATTAACAATGCTGACTTGTCAACTAAACAATATCACCACAATATCACAGACCATGAAGAAACAACAAATGCTTACTAACTCCTGTAAAATCTGGAATTCACATGAAAGACACCATGAAGTTAGAAAAGTGAAATAAAACCATTTAAATCCCATTACAGAAAATGTGATAATAGGTGGTTTAGGCTTACTTTGAGGAATTGCAGAGTAAAACATACCACAAATGCTCATGAACATCAAAAATGGTATTCCTACATTCACCTCCAGGACACTTTAATACTTTTACCTTTCTGTCACCAAAACTTTATTCTAGCTGGTATCCTGCCTCTCTGCTTTATATGAGTTGCAGTTTTGTAATCTCCATCTCCAGATTGTTCTTCCCCAACCAGGCTCAAGTTATCTCACTCCTGAGTCCTTATCCCCCCTTTCTTGGTGCACTATGCAACTGACTCCTAACCAGATCTCTCCACGGTGATAATTAGTACCTTTTTTCCTGACTCTGCAGGGAATGACTTTATGTTTTATTTCTGCTCTTCATCTATTTCAGGGTATACCTCCCAGTGTGCTCAGCCACAGATCTTCTACTCAGCACTGAGACAAGGCAGGAGCCTCTCCAGACTTTGCTGCTGGACCCCCTGCAGCCCTCCAACACAGCAGAACCTCACCTGTTAACCAGTCTATGTTCCTCTGTTAACAGTAGTGAATCCTGATCAATTAATAAGAAAAAATAGTTGTTATGAATTATGTGTCCCAAGGTCAGGCAGCTGAAATGTTGTTGTGCCAGTTCTCATATTAGACTCAGAGTTTCCAGTTAATTGCCTTTTGCAGACATAAGAGCAGCTGTGAAATATTCTCTACTGACCTGAGTTAAATAATTTACCGAGGTGAGACTGTGACTTCTTTTCATCTTTCAGTTGGAAAAAAATAGACAAGAAAGTCCAAACAAAATGGATCCCACCCAAAAGAGTTATAATCCAGTGGCTAGAAATAATTGTTATGCAATATGTAGGCTCTTGTCTCTCTGGCTAAGGATTAGGCTCCTTTAAACTTATTTCTTGAGTGAGAAGGATAGTGGAAAAGAGATTGTATCTCTCCTTACAACCACAGTTTGTATTCACTAACCAAAACTAGAACCCAAGTCTTTTTCTGCTTTCTCAAGTGAAGGTTATAACTTCTGGGCAATTTCCCACTCAGTGTAATTTTGCCTCTCCTGTCTGTCTTGGAGCTGAAAAAGCTTCCCCATTCAGATATTATCAAGCTAATATAATTCTGCAACTGTTCAAATGGTTTTATAAAGAAATTTTTTTGAAGAAAAAATAAAACCCCAATATTGTTTGAAAAATGTTCTTATGGTTTTCTACTAATTAATAAACAGAAACCCTATGTTAGTATCTAAATGAGCATATGAGTACCACCAAATACTAAATAAAAAATGACTTCTCATCTTGGCCCTATTAATTTTAGATGCAGACATTATTACCTCTGGCAAAAGCATATAGCCTCTTCATCTTTCCAAGTGGTTTAATGGAGGAGCATTGTTAGCATTCGTTAATAATTTTAGTGGATTATATGAAAATAAAATTGTAAATTTTCTTATAAAATCTGGGAGAAAAATAATCTATAACTCATTGAGTAGTGTAAACGTTAGTCTGGTAATCATAATTGCTAGCTTAACTTTTCATTATTCACATTCTAAGTTCCATTGGCTTTTATATATTTCACTGTTAAATAAGGGATTTCCACAGTGAAGTGCAAATTCATTCAGTTCCTGAACTTGACAACGAGCAAGACTTTTTTGGCTAGTTTTTTCTTTAAACAAAAAATATCTCTATGCAACACAAATGTAACTTTTTAATATTCTTGTCATTTAGTTAATTGAATTACAAATTTAAAAAACCAAACACAATAGTTATTATTTTATTTATCTAATTAGTCTATGAGACAAAAATTTCTGAAAAACAATGGGCAAACTGATGTTAGCTGTTGTGTATTCACATTAGTCAAAACCTTTGCTAATTTTCACATTCCTATTTAGTGGAGCAGTTTGTACAATTCAACAGTACTATCAGGGGGGTTTGATGTATTATATTGCTTTTGCTACTCCTCAAAGACTCAGTGGGGTATCTGGGGAGAAAAATAAGTACACCTGAATTTAAAATGAAGCAGGCAACCATTTTAGTTAGCTCTCAAGCTTCAGCATCTTGCCCAGAGTTTTACATATTTACATTGACTAGAAGTTTGTGTCCTTGAAAATTCCCCTAAAATTATGAGTCACTTCTGTTGAAAACTTGGGAATGAAGGAAAACATGTGCAAGAGTAGGAGAGCGCATCCTCAAGTTTGCCTGAAGGGAAGCAATGATTCCACCTCCTTTTGCAAACAGTGTTAAAGCTTAGAGCATTCATCCTTTCAAGGCTGAGTCCTGCAGCTTTCTTCCTCCCTGTCCCTCCTGTTTTGTGAGACAGACAACGTGATTTTAAACTTTATCCATTATTCCTGGTCAAAGAGTTTAGCTCCAAATGATTAGGAAAATTCAAGCAACATTTCAGCTTGTGCCTAGATGTGTCCAGCTCAGAGCACAGCCAGTGGAGGCAGTAGCCAGAGCAGGAGGGCACACAGAAGTGAGGCCAGCAGCTCTGCTGAGGGCAGCACGCACAGGATCTGCAGTGGTGGTGACACCACAGGCACCAGTCCTGCAGCAGCTATTGCGCACCCTCCCAAGGGAGGAAGCTGCTCTGCACCTCCAGGCAGTCGGGTGGTTGGTGCCTCTGCTGAGCCAGAGGGTTTACTTGTCCACTAGAAGTGGAAGGGGCTGTGTTACACAGGACAGGACCTGCACGTTGAGGTCAAGAGGCTGCATTATGTCAGAGATGACTAAAAGGAGAGTGACCTAAGCTTTTCTGAGATCCTGAAGGTACAACAAGTGCTTGGGCTCTACAGCTGTACCAAAGGACAGGAGCAGGCAAGGTCTGTGCTGGTTGGGTTGGAAAATTGGAGTAAAAGCTGCAAGCTCATGTCCTCTAGCACCAGGAAGACAGTTCCTGTTCCTCGTGTTCCACCTGAGATCTCCAGCTCCTGAATGGGTTCAGTGCTCTGGTAGCAGCAAGAGCCTGGGAGCTGTGAGCTGTGTCCAGTGAAGAAGCAAAGTAAACTGAGAGTGAGTCCCAGAGCAGCACCAAGAGAGAGTGGTGAGGGGCAGCAGAGGGCAATGGCCTGCTGAGTAGTCAGGAAGGTTTGTTGTTTACAGGGACTCGGGTATTTGACATTAGGGAGAGGCCACCAAGGCTCAATATCCAGTCTCAATCACTGGAGATACTGATAATCCAAACTGGACAACCTGTTCTATGTGACTCCCCTGGGAACACAAGACTGAGGTAGATGATTCCTAGAAGTGTCTTCCAGCTTCAGCCGTCCTATGATTCCACCACATCTTTGGTGTCAGGTATGTCTGACCACAAGAAACACAGGAAAGACCTGTCTCCCTGCCAGGAACTTCCCCGTGGTGGAATGGCTTTGGATAATTCAGCTGTGTCATGAAATTTCTGGTTTAAAAATGAAGACAGGGTCCTTTTGGCACATTAGAATGGTTGGCCCATGCAAGTTTGTGTGTGCACATGTGGGTGCACATATAATACAGAACATTTTGGAGAACATAGACATGACACAGACATAGACATGAGAGGTTCAGGATAGGCAACACAGAAATTTTAAGGTGTGCAAGTGAGATGATAGCAAATTTAAGGTGCAAATTGACATGATAGAAATTTTTATTAGATGGTTAGTTTGAGTCAGGGCACAGGTGCTATAAACAGAGAAAAGACACAAGCACACAAGTTACTACTTTTGGAGATGTTTGCAAAGTTAGTAACAGAAGGTATAATAAAAAATAAGCTTACCTTAAAAGCTTATCACTGCTGAACAGCAGGATGGATTAAAAAATGTGGTGAAACACAAGTATGAAACTGGAATACCCTTACCAAATGGGAAAAAATAATACTGAAGGAGGTAATGTAGGGTGTCAATGTACATCACAAGCAGGGTCACCTAGCAGTATCAACAGAGAATTGAGAAAATTGTAGTGGAGAACAGAGGTCTGAAATAATATGGAAAAAGCACTATGAAAATCTTAATAGTTTCACAGAGCTGAGATCACAGAAACAGGTGGAAAAGAAATGAGTAGTGGTTCATGAGTCATCGTTTATTCTACGATGTTGCTAAACACAGACACTTCATTTTCTAGGATAGTGGCTTACATACCAGAGAATAGCGTTCACACTGGATAATCTGTTCATATTTACCATTCTGACTTTATCAATATCTGTTCATATTTCATAAGTACTGTAGCAATATTAGCTGGCTGTACATCTCATGTGTACAAATACAAGGAAAGATGGAGTAGCTATGCTTATCAATAATGCTGTCAACCATTTTATGAACATTAGCTTATCAGTGCTATAATTTTCAAGAAAACCTGAACTAAATAAATACAATTATAAATTAAATAGGCAAAAATTAAAAACTAGCCGCCAAGTTTGCATAAAATAAATGTATACTTTTTGCTAGGAAATCTCCATGGGAATCCATTTCATTCACTACTTCTCTGTGTACACAGTGAAGCATTTAATTTTCCCAGTGGGTAAACTAATTAAAGTCACAGAACAATACCAATCCTTGAGCAGAGAATGAGAACTGTGATAACTTACTATGAAAGAAAAAAATTAATACACTTTGTTTTAAACAAAGAATTCCAAAAAGAAATGAGAAAGCTGAGCACACAAAGGTCTCTGATTTATATTTACCATGGAAGTGTGTCCTTATAATTTCTTTTTGTCCATTTATTTGAGAACAATCTCATTACATCAAAAGGACTGTCTATGGACATTATGCCATTCAGCTAGGCGGCATGGATAATCAATTTATAATTAAAGAAATAGAAATGATAGTTACTAAACAGGTTTTTTTAGAGGAAGCATATGGATTATCTACAGATAATTCTTTTCTGAATATCTGAACAGTTGAATGAACTGAAGAAAATTTATGAGATAAATTATGAATGTGCTCAATGCAGATAATTCATTTATTCTGTAGCTCTTTTGAATTGCTCTAACTCTGAAAGTATTTTGAAAAGATACAACAAATAAGGACAGCTTTGTTTATCTAGGGGGTTACTGTATTTTAAATTTTACATAAATGAGATTTTTACCTTTATTTCAAACTTACAATTAGAACGCTAAGAATTAGAGTTTTAATGTTAATTCTCAGGAACATGGAACTCAGGCTCTGTGGGAGGCAAAAAAGAAAGCCTCTCAAGTGGATTAATAGATGACAGAGAAAGCAAACAGCGTATGCAAACAGACTAGCAGAGAGGTTTGAAAAGAATTAGGGTAAATAAGTGTACTCTGTGAAATTAGGTGACAGCACTTACACACCAGTTTACCTGATAGCAGTTCTCCGCAAGTTCTCCATGGTGGAAGCTTTAATCAAGGTCCTAAATTCATCAGGCTTAATTTTATATTTCTGAAGTGGCAAAGAGGACACTTTATATACACATTATCACTTGAACAGCTTTTTCCGGCCTTTACTGCTGTTAACCATTATCTCTCACTGAGACACTATGGCCTATTTAATCTGTGTAGAATTTACCTTGAGTCCATAACAAGACCATTTACATCCCATTTGGTTCTACTTTGAGCACTGAAATGGGATCTAAATGCCCATTGACCTTGTACTTGCCCTTTGAAATGGATAAATTCACTGTAAATGAAAAATAAAGATGCCCTTTAAACAACAACTAGTATTAGAAGATATTGTACCTGAAACCATTACACAAGGGTGAGCTGTTTGTATAGCTGGATCAGGAGAGTTTTCCAAGCTTTGATCCATTATAGGTTAGTGGAAAACTGTTTATCTCAGCGCATTTACCTTTAGGTGCTCCCATACTCTTAGGAAGTGTTATGTCCTAAAATACACAGGAGTGACAGCAAAAGTAATTCTCACATCCTACATTTTGCTCTGTCTAGGTGAACCTCTATAACCACCAATTTCCACAGACATTAGTAGTTGTCTGCAAATAATAAGGAACCAAAAGGTTGGTAGATAAAATGATTTTGAAACTTAAATATTTCAAAGCCATGACTCCTATTCATGGAGATATAATAGAATAACAGAGAGTATGAAGGCTCCATCTGACCCCATTCATGTTTATTATTACCAATGTTGGAGGCCTTTGACTTTTATTCCCGAGAAGAGAAAGATTTTCCTTTGTTGCTGTCTATATATTTTACTATTTGAAATATCATAAGGGAAATCAAAGGCAGCCAGCCCAGCACTGACATGTAAACAGAGTGTAACAGAGCAAATTTATTTTACTGCAGTCCGGTAGGATAGGAACAGAGATAATAGTACAGGGAATTCATATATGTGGAATATTCTTATTTTAACCTAAATACAGATAGAACTTTAACACACCTATGTACCAGAAATGATCACTGCACATTGACCATTTGAAACTCGTATAAAGGATACGTGCCCCCAGTAGATGCAGAATGCCTTGGATATTATCTCTTCCAGGATCACTCTTTTAGCATTGATTCTAAGATACAGAGACAACTGGCATGTCCCGTGCCAGCCTGTGAAGATGACTTAGAAGCCTCGGGTTATTTAACAAGGTTTGTATCCTTCATTATCAAAGGACAGAAATAGACATTCCTCATTGTAAGGGATAGCACTACAGCAGGGAGTGTGGATAGAATTATTAAAAAAACAACACAACATGGGCTGAGATGTGTATTTCAGTTTTGGCTGTGAACCACATACTTTGCTATAAGAAGATCATGGCCAGTAGATCAATAGTTGTTTTCTCCCTCTGCTGGGCACTGGTGAGGCTACACCAGTAGACTGCTCAGTTTTGAACTTTCCTGTTCAAGAAGGACATAGTTAAATCAGATTTTGCCCAGAGGAAGTTACTAGGGTGTTAACAGTCTAGCTGGCATACCTGGAAGGGGAGGCCAAGGAAGCTTGTCTTGTTTAGTCTGAAAAAGAGGAGGCTAAACTGTGGTCTTGAACAGGCCTGCAGTTATCTGAAAGGCAGGGGCAAAATTATGGAGTTAAACCCCTGTGGTTAGTGCAAGGGACAATAATAGAAGGAACAACAGCACCTTGTGAGTGTCAAGTGAATATCAGGAAAGAAAATTACCTGTGCAGCACTGGAATGTCTTGCTCAGAGTAGCTATGAAACCTCCATCCTTGAAAACTGTTACAATTAGAATAAGACCAAACCATTCTGAATGAACCGCGTTACTCCTGGCAGCAATCCTGCTTCAGTCAGAGCATTGGAATAGCGATGTCCCTCCAGTCAACATTTCTACAAACCTGGGATGTCTAAAACAGCGCCTTTTAATGTCTGATAAGCTGAAATAAAACTTATTAGTTTATTAATTGTGAAATCCTAGCTCTGTAAGAGAGCAGTGGGAATTTGTATCTGAGTGTTGTAGAGCTTTGAGGTAATGTTATTTTGTTACTAAGGAAAAGCAGAATCATGCTTTAACTTCCATTATGGAAAAGAGAACTCAGAGGAAAACTGGAAATCTTAATAATGGTCATCTTTCCCTCCTCGGTCATACTTCGATAAATGTCAAGAGACAGGTGCTACACAATCCAATAAATAAAACAAGTTAGTAGATTAGTTTGACATAAGTATTGATTCAGCACCTAATCACTATTCAAATATTCCATGTTATGAATCTTACAATTGATCTGTTCTTGCATGCTATGTGTCAGAAGGGTGAACTTGCCAACTTAATAAAATGCAGATATGCAAGTCTATTTTCAGTTTCTGGTTTTAACACAGTTTAAAATAAGTAAGACTTTGAATCCTCTCTTTAAAAAATCCAATAACTTTATGCATATTAGCAGCAGTATTCATTTAATACCTAGAATTTTCACATCTAATTTCCAACTAAAAATACCAAAAGAATCATCCCTTGAAAAATATCTAAATATAGGTTACTTCATTACCTGTAAATCAGTCTCAGAAAGGATGCAGCCTGTGAAATGCTAAATGAGAACCGACTGGTTAAATGCTGTACTTCTTGCAATCAGAAGGAATAACAATTACAGCACCAACTGCTAATCCTAAGAAATCAAAACACAGTTAGGCAGTGACTAAATTCTATTATAAAGTGTAATTATTATTATTATACTTCTTTCAGAAAATGAAGAGATGGAAACATTATGCAAGTACTTAACCTTTTTAGTAGCTAGGGCATTGTTCTTTACTGTGCTACTAAATATATTCATCTTTAAAATGAAATAACACTCTAAATTCTGAAAACACTAGTTGGTTCTTCTCTTTAATGCTTAATGAGAAATGTTGAGATATTCTGTTTTTTCCCCTGAAGTGGATTAGATTGAAAAGGAAGATATGTTAAGCAGGCAGAATGTGCAATATGCTTTGTAATTAGCACAATCCAAAGCTTAATGTTTTACATTACTGATGATGTATGCACTTCTCGTGGTTTTTTTTCAAATACCAAACTTAATCTGTAACTACAGTGCAAAGGGAAAAAACATGACCACAATCTCTATATGAACTTATAATTTTGGGGATGTATACAGGTATTGAAGGCTTAATTTTACTATCCAAATTCGAATCAAAGTCACAGTTTTTAAAAATTTTTTGTTTTTTTTTTTTATTTTTATTCCATATATGAAGTTAAATAGGTCTAAAGATAAATGAACAGATGCTACAGCTGTAAGTTGTACCCTGGGTCTCCAGCATACCTTTGTTCCAGCCTCAGGAGTATTGATTCCCATGGTTTCTTGCATTTTACAACAGCTATATTTTTCAGTAGTTTATCTATGCAGTGATATCTGCCCCTTTACCCTCTTGTTGTGGTTAACCCTGGCTAGCTAAGAACCACACAGCTGCTTCCTCACTTCCCTCAATCCCCAGTGGGATGGGAGGAGAATAAAAATAAAGGCAAAAAATTTGTGGGTCAAGATAAAAGTTGTTAAACAAGAGGAGAAGTGGAAGAGGAGAGAAAAAAACCCCAAAAAGGTGATGTAAAAGCAATTGCTTTCCACCTCCCATGGAGAATCTGTGTCCATCCAGTTCCTGAGTGACTGACTACCCTAAAACCCCTCTTTTCCCTTTTTATAGATCAGCATGATGTTGTATGGCTCTTTGACAAGTTCAAGTCATATGCCTGATAACGCACGCTCCCAACTCTTGTACACACACACCCCACCGCTTCCCTCAGTTTACTGGGGAGACACAGGGTGAGACACAGAAAAAGCCTTGAACCTGTGCAAGCACTGCTCAGAGGTCACTAAACACGAGCATTTTATCATTGCTGGTTTTGGTGGTCAGCCCAGGTGAGCTTCTGTGAAGAAAATTAACTCCATCCCAGACAGTTCATCTCTCCACACAGGAAGATGAAATTATCTTAAAAAAAAAATTAAAATGGATTATGCATTTTATCTTCTGTTTCAATTGAACAGTAATTTCTTTGAGAAGCCCTAAATGCTAAGAAAAGGAAATCTCATATCCTGTATTTTCTTGTGAATTATTGCTGTGTGTTTCTATCCAAATCGCTGCTCCTAAGATGTTTCCAAATTTCTTCCAACAAATTGTTTATAATTTCCTCACTGGGAAGTGAATCTAAATTGGTTGGCTATTGATCCTTTTTCTGGGCTGAATATTTCATGGAATTATATTTTCCTTGAAAGTCTGAGCTTTCTAGGGGGTGGAAGTGAGATTCATGTGTTTTCCTGAAATGCTGCTCTACTGACAGGTTCTCCTTTAGCCTAATTTGTGATGACTACTTCTAGCATCAATCCTGCCCATCTTCCTGAACTGATGGCTGCCATTTGTTGTTTTATTTCTTACATTTATTAATAGGGTTTATCCATTCAGAGGTTTCTACAATTCTCAGCCTGTCAGCTGCTTGAGGACAGCCTGGCTCTGGTTTCTCTGCCCAGAGCTGTCAGGATGCTACTCTTCACTAACTAAAAATGACCAATGCACCCCTCTCCACTTTTTTTTTTTTTTTTTTTCTTTCACATATGGAAATTGAAAACAGGCTGTGAATTCATTATGTTGCTCTAAAAGATAACTATCCTGGATTGTTTCTTGTCTCTCCTGCACCCAGACCTGTGCAATAATGACATGACAAGATATTCCTTGGCTAGGATTCTGGTTGTTTGTTGCCCGTCTGGAAGGAGCACCCTCTTTGTGCAGGTCTAAGTCTCTCTGTCAGGTCTTCAGTGCCTAGGGAGTCATCTCTTTTGCAATCTCCCATATACCCTAGAAGCTATTGTATAGTTGGGTAGATTGGGGAAAATAATGTAGAGGACATGTAAATACAGAGTGAAGGACAGACAGAGACAGTGAGCACTGTAAGCAAGATACCTTAAAGCCAGTGTCCTGGTCAGAAAGCTTAATTTGCTTTTCTGACAAGCACTCTTTTTAGGGAAGGACTAACTGG
Source organism: Fringilla coelebs (assembly GCF_963513975.1). NCBI lineage: Eukaryota > Metazoa > Chordata > Aves > Passeriformes > Fringillidae > Fringilla > Fringilla coelebs. The sequence continues at coordinate 22,355,532 of NC_140029.1, read as the reverse complement.
GAATAGAATAGAATAGAATAGAATAGAATAGAATAGAATAGAATAGAATAGAATAGAATAGAATAGAATAGAATAGAATAGAATAGAATAGAATAGAAGTACTTGCAGCTGGAGGGAACTTAAAATACACATCTAGCCCAAACACTGTGACTGGAGGTGGTTGCAGGACATAAATTAATCTCAGTGCTTTTGAAGTCAGAATTTTTTACTATTCATCACTGTTATAGTGTTTCCCCAGTCTTCAAGGATCTGAAAAATATAGTGGACCATTCAAAATTTCTACAGTGCCACCATCAGTAATGACATTCTTCTTAGTGTGCTATGACAAAGAATAATGTATAACATTTCAGGAAATGTGCTACTTAACTATTTGTGGTGTTAGATTTCCATTTTCCTCTTATTTAGTTTTAAGAGTATGTGTTGAGTTTGGGGTTTTTTCCATTCCTGATGGATTTCCTAGTCTCTCTGTCTCTATTTTAAGTGCTCTGAAATCAGTTTGCATTTTACCTATAAAACAGGTAATAGCATTTCTCTTTTTAACAACTGGGTTTATAATAATAGAGTTTATTATGAAGGGAAGATGCTTCTTATAGCAACAATGAGAACTTAAGCTGCTCTTTGTCTATTAGAAGAAAACTAATTTATTCAAGTAATTCTATTCCTGCAAGTTTTCAGTTAACAGAAATGAATAAAAAAATCTTCTTAAAGATAATAGAATCATTCTAGAAGTCCAGAGCTTTTCTTGAAAACTCTAATTGCTTAGATATTGCTCGACATAAAAAATATGAAAGCTTAAGAAAAACTGATTCTAAAGATAATACAAGATTGTTTTCTTGTGCAATATACTTAAAATCTATATTTAAAACAGATAAGCAAGAAAAAAGCTACTCTGTGCCTTGAGCTTGAAAACATATCTTACATAAGAGAAAGAATCATCTATTGTATGAACCCAGCATTCATGTGATACTTTTTAATAAAAAGAGCTGTTACTGGCTTAATAATGCATTTATTCTTTTCTTGAAAGAGCAAAATCAATAAAGCAATATACAGACATACTTCCTTATATGTAGGCAGCTAAGAGTATATCCAGACTGCCAGCTGCCACAAAAATACTTAATTTTCAGTTTGGCCTATGCATGAAGCATATATCGGGTAAGGCACTGGCAATCTGGACATTCCATAACCTTAAATCAGTGTCTATAACTCCCATCCTCCAAACTCATCTTGCACCACCATTTTCTCTGTCCTCTGTTATTTTCTATTTTGGATTTTTGGTTTTGTGGTTTTGTATTGTTGGGCTATTTTTCCCCTAATCTGGGTTCCTGATCTCCTTCTCTAGTTAGAACTGCAAACAGATGTGGCTAAAACAAGTAGCTAATGTTTATAGGGTGGCTTGAGCTCTGGGAAGAAAATCATGCAGTAACTTGCAAAATAACTATAGTTATAGTCCTTCATTACTTTTTTTTTTTTTTTTTTGGTGGCTTTTTGGTTTTTGCCTAAGAATATTGATACAGTGTTGTTTCTTTAATATTTTGCCTCAGAGCTGAACATATGGGTAGTTCTTTTGTAAAGCAGGGATGGTGAAAAAAACACCAGAATATCAACACTGAGGTAGAAAGCCTTCACACAGAAAATGTTGCAGACTGCAACTGCTCCAGGAGCATGGGCTTGAATTTTTGTTTTGTTGCTCAGCAAGCCAAGTACAATTACAAGTGCCAGGGAGAGTTACATTTTTTTCCATTCTGACCTAGGAACCCTCATGGCTAGATTTTACCACTATGAGATTGCTTTAAAAAGTATTAAGTAGTGTAGAAAAAGGTGTGTTATTTCTGAGTGCTCTGGTAAGCTGAGTGATAATTTTCAGAAGCTTTTGTGGCTCAGCTTATCATTTGAAAGAACTGTTAGTTTGCCTGTAGGTCAAGTCCCAGAAACAGCATGGTTGTGGGCTTTCAGTCTCAGACTATGGGGCTTCAACAAGTGATGTCTGTGACAGCCCCGATGGAAGCAGCTCTCACCCTACCAACAGCCCTTGGCTTTTTGCTGCCCGTAACAGCGCAACAGTTCTGTCATTCTCACACCAGTATTTGTGGGATGGAGCAACGGGTGTATGCAGAAAACCTTCTTGAAATAGAGGTGGAAGCAGAAAATCTCTTTTTAAAATGCATCAGCCCCTGGCTGTCTTCCAGGCTGAACTCAGAAGCAGTTGCTTCAGCACAACTGGGAGGTGTCACACAACAGTGTGGGAGTGAGAAGCCGAGCGGTGTGCATGGAGACAAAAGTTTTGCTGCCTAATGCATCGAATGGTGAAACTATGGCTCCCATTCCTCACCTGTAGCTCCTTGAAACAAAATGTGTTAGGACCCTGGAATGTCACTAAAAATCTTTGTTTACACAATATATCTTATGATGGGTTTTAATGAAGTGTTACTGAAACTTTGAAGTCTCTTTAATCACAGCTTTTAAGCTGACAAAGTTTACTTGCTCTGTCCAGACTATCTATAGAGATTTAAGTTCCTTCAACCATAGCTTCATTTTTTGGGCCCTGTGGTCTCCAGCAATTAGTTTTTCAGACTTTTTAAAGACCAACTGCTTGGAATTAGGAGATTTTGAGCTTCACTGTCTCTTTTGAGTTTTCAGAGGAGTTGCATCTGTACAAGTCTTTTGAAGGCTTTAAAAACTTTGCTGTACATCACTGTAAAGCTTTTTAGCTTTTCATGAGGAAAAGAAACATTTGTTCGCATCTGTATTATTAGTGAAATGTTAAAAATATCCAGGCATTGAAGGTATGTATGCTGACTTTCAAAGAATAGGTCTTCAAAAGCCCTTGAAAAGATTTAGACCACATGGCCATGGATATGTTTATGCAGTTGATGATTAGTGATATGTACCTATACAAAATACCAGAAATAGCATTCTGTTTTGGGCAATCAAATCTGAAGCTAGCATAAAATTATTTATTTTAATTACTTAGTCACAATGAAGACACTAGGACTCAAACCTTCAAGATTTTTGGAATGCAATTCATCTCTGTCTAACCTAGTCTATTTATTTATTCATTTATTTATTGTAATGGGATGTCTTTATTATACTGATATCTGAACAAAAATTCTGGATCTCTACAGAAGTAAGTCCCTTAAAGGAAATGTCAAATTTATCTTCACCAACATAACAGAGGAATAAATTTCTGTGTGAACATCCAGAATAAAATCACTTAGGTTAAGTTCCTAATATCTGTAGTCTACAATTTAAGGCATTCCTTTATTTCTCTTCTAAGCAAAATTAATGTAAGGCCTGCCTTGATGCAAATTTATGGAACTTTAAGACCAAGTAGGGATAGAATATGTACCAGGTATAAAGAAATTAATTGTATCTTAATTCCTGCAATTTTAAGATAAACACTGAAAATTGTCTTTTTCTTAGCTTAACTTATACTGTTTTGTTAAGATAAGGTAGAATTAATTGCATGGTGGCATTCCCATGTTTGTCTTTAGAGGGAGAAGACAGGGATTTTAATTGTCAAAACAGATAATGCTGTTAGTCATTCCCACCAGTTGATTAAGAGAAATTTCAACTTGGTTGGCTGAAAGGAAGCATTGAGACAATGTGACTAGTGGTAACAATTTCTATATAGGTCCATTATGTGATGGAAACTCTAGTCTACAACTAGGAAAAAGAATCTGTGTAGAATTAATCAGAAATATTTTTAGAACAATTTACTATTTCAATGATGACTGACTAAAATCTTGGGTAGTTTATAAAAAAACATTGATATCTACCCTAAATAAAGGCTTAAAACTTCTGTGAGCTATCCTTCAATATTCGGAAGCATGCAAGGAATGATATTTGCATGCAAAGAGTAAGAGGGCCCTGTAAAGTATCTCAGATATCTGCATACTATCAATGCACCTACATTACCTTAAAAAACTTCCCAAGTTTAATTCTAATCAGTAAGCAGAAGAATCTAATTATATTTGCTATAGCATATTTTATCTGGGATACCAGTATAGCAAAAGTAACAGAGCATCTACAAGACAAGTTAAACCAAGGACAAAAAGGATACATTAAGTCACTTAAAATATTACTAAAACCCTATATTTAAGATGTTAAATTGATTTAATAGGTAACTGGTTTATGGTTACCTGATACCTCTCTAGATTTTGTTACCTGCTTGACCTACATCTCCATTGAGACAGAGTTTGGGTCATCTGTTGATACCTTCCTACACACTCCTTAGAAGATCTGTTCTAAAGTTGAACCCATACCTACTGTTCAGAAATCTGAAGTGATTCTGCAGCATGAGCCAGTGGACCTAGTGCAAAGACTCCAAGATGGGATGGACAGATATAACAAAGGATTTGTAGGACATCTGCAGCTTTCTGGTGTGCAGTCTGGAGCCCAGACTAGAGTGTTCTAAAGAGCCAAACATGATGCTATATAATGGAATTTACACAACTATGTCTCTGTGCTCCTTAATGATCTCTGAACTCAGGAGAGGTGGAACATGCACTTGCCTGTGATCTGTTCTTTTGCTCTTTAGTTGATGTTTGTTTCAAACATCATTATTCAAATTTCTGTTATGAAGAGCTGTACAACTAAGAGCAATTTGTAGACCTAATGTTAATAAGCAAAATAGCAAAGAAATATTAATATAAATTTTTAAGCTACTAGCACTATGTACTTTTATCATAAATCAGAAAGTAAGTTTGCATCACATTATCAACCAACAGAACCACTCTAATAATTAAAAACTTTTCACTACAAAACTTAAAAACCCCTGTATTTAACAGCAAACTCATTTGTGATAGATATGGTTCTAAAACCAGTTCAAATTGATTTTATTATAAAACTACTATCTGATTGAGAGAAATTATGGTTAATGCTGTTCTAAAAGTGGGAGCTAAATCTCCTCCCACAGCTCTATTCCCCTGCCTTGTATTTACATCATATACCTCATTCAGCAGATACAATTCTGTCACTTGGGAAATAACACATTTGTTATACAAATTTATATAGAAATGTTCAGTTCAAATATTTACAAAAGCACAGAATTGGAGCCACCTCTGTGAATGAAACAAAAATCGAAAAATGAAGAGGTGTTGGAAAACACACTATAAACAAAGCAGCAGTGTGGGACTTTTAATATCTGAAGATCAGAGAGTATCTTAATTTAAAACACTCAGTACAGGGCTGAAGTAGGAGAACAGGAAATTTACATTTATGAGAAGAATGATACCTGATTTAGATATTTGAACTTTTTTTTTATTCACCTTATCTATATTGGTGTATATTTATACACCTTATGTACTGCAAGTGCTTTTGAGTCATTCTGATTAGTATTTTGATGGAAAAGTAATCTGTTATGCCAAAAATTTAAGTTTTTATTCTGTGTTGTTTAGCTCTAATAAAATTTTGAACTTATTTTTTATTGTAATTTGTTGTTTTATTGATATCAATAATTTTCTCCCTTTTTTGACAAAAAAAATATTTTTACTAATGAACCTCTCAGAAAGTACAAGTTACAAGCTCCAAGCAAGACTATAAAATGGAGCACATAATTTTCATTATATGAACATTCAGTATGAAAGATCTGAGAAGCTTAAATTTCCTGATCAAGTTCTCAGTGTGAAAGTCAAGAATTCTGAGCCTTAGTCTTGCTTTGAAACAGAAGAAAATATTTTTGTTTAGCTGAAAGATAGAACCAAATGAAAATAAATTTCTGAAATGCATTCTGAAATAAATGCAGAGACAAATTTAAAGTTTCAGCTTCAGGGAAATGGGAGCAAGAATGAAAAAGCTTATAGCTGAATGAAAAACCTTATAGCTGTTAGTTAAATTAGGATTATATTTGACAATATATTGATAATAGGTAAAACAATTTCTTATTAAAGAGGCATTACAGACATAAGAATGTGTATTTTACATAATGTTATCCTTGCAGTAGAGTAGAATTAGGTAAATGGGCAATAATTTGGAGCAATTGGCTTATTCTCAGTCTTAGAGTTTCAAAATCATTAAAAATAGAGAAAAAAATGCCTAAATAATGAAGAAACTATCATACTTTGTCCTTTTTTATTAAATTTAAACAATTGGTTCATACAAAAACTCCATTAATGACACATTATAAAAATCACAATAGTGAAATATCTTTATGCAAAGAACTCAAAAAAGGAATTTTAAAAATTCCATTTAGTGCCATTAAGCCATCAAATTTGTCACTGCCATTGTGACAGCTGGGCACTAAGATCCCATATGAAAGGCAGGTCTAGTTCTCATTATTGTGTGTCAGAAGTGCTCTCTTTCTGAGCTAGTGGCAATAAGTGTGCATGTGCTGACTGCACAGAGTGTGCATGGTCAGTCATTAGAGAAGGAATGAGAGGGTATTTGTAATCAGAATAATTTCTATGGGACTTAACCTTGCTGATTCAATTAAGAAGGAATACCTGTTCCATAAGTGCTGCAATTGCATTTTAAACAATGTGTGCTAATTCTTCATCTTCACCTCAACTTGCAAGAGTTTAGTGCATTAGTGTATTATAGCATAAAAATGTCAGAAACAAAGACCTCCTTTTCCCTCTGAGGGTACTGACAAATGTTGAACAGGACTCAAAAGTCATGATTCTTTGAGCTACCTAAAACATTCTTTGCTAAAATCCCCAGCATAAAATTGAATCATTGTATAATTTAGGTTGGGAAAAGACCTTTAGGAGTATCAAGTCCAGCCAGTAACCCAGCACTGCCAGATCCACCACTACCCTAAACACCACATCAACACTTTATGCACTTCAGGGCATGTTGCAGTGATCTGTGTCTCTCTGGAATTGCGAGGCTGACAGCATACTTTTTTCAAATATTTTGAGTGTTTTTTCTAGACTCTGCACTTTTTCAGAGGTGAGTTTACAAAGCATTGGAGGACGCGCCCACAGTCCATGCCCATACTATCATGCACATTCTGCCACTCATATCTGTCCAAGCTTGAAGTAGATTTTTGTGTGATATTCTTAAATAGTTGTCTAACCTTAAACAAGGCCTGAACCATATGCAGCAACATGCTGGTTCCTGGCAAAAAAAGAACAAGACTGGTGTCAAGGGTATTCAAAGAATATTCAAAAATGTTTAAATTCTCAAACAGCAAAATGTAATCAGCCTGAAAGAGAAGGAAGATTGAAGGAATAGGAAGGAAGAGGAAGGAAGAGGAAGGAAGAGAGGGAGGGAGGGAGGGAGGGAGGGAAGGGAGGAAGGGAGGGAGGAAGGGAGGAAGGGAGGAAGGGAGGAAGGGAGGGAGGAAGGGAGGGAGGAAGGGAGGAAGGGAGGAAGGGAGGAAGGGAGGAGGAAGGGAGGGAGGAAGGGAGGAAGGAAGGGAGGAAGGAAGGGAGGAAGGAAGGGAGGGAGGAAGGGAGGGAGGAAGGGAGGGAGGAAGGGAGGGAGGAAGGGAGGGAGGAAGGGAGGGAGGAAGGGAGGGAGGGAGGGAGGGAGGGAGGGAGGAAGGGAGGGAGGAAGGGAGGGAGGAAGGGAGGGAGGAAGGGAGGGAGGAAGGGAGGGAGGGAGGGAGGGAGGGAGGGAGGGAGGGAGGGAGGGAGGGAGGGAGGGAGGGAGGGAGGGAGGGAGGAAGGAAGGAAGGAAGGAAGGAAGGAAGGAAGGAAGGAAGGAAGGAAGGAAGGAAGGAAGGAAGGAAGGAAGGAAGGAAGGAAGGAAGGAAGGAAGGAAGGAAGGAAGGAAGGAAGGAAGGAAGGAAGGAAGGAAGGAAGGAAGGAAGGAAGGAAGGAAGGAAGGAAGGAAGGAAGGAAGGAAGGAAGGAAGGAAGGAAGGAAGGAAGGAAGGAAGGAAGGAAGGAAGGAAGGAAGGAAGGAAGGAAGGAAGGAAGGAAGGAAGGAAGGAAGGAAGGAAGGAAGGAAGGAAGGAAGGAAGGAAGGAAGGAAGGAAGGAAGGAAGGAAGGAAGGAAGGAAGGAAGGAAGGAAGGAAGGAAGGAAGGAAGGAAGGAAGGAAGGAAGGAAGGAAGGAAGGAAGGAAGGAAGGAAGGAAGGAAGGAAGGAAGGAAGGAAGGAAGGAAGGAAGGAAGGAAGGAAGGAAGGAAGGAAGGAAGGAAGGAAGGAAGGAAGGAAGGAAGGAAGGAAGGAAGGAAGGAAGGAAGGAAGGAAGGAACTCTTTGTGCTGCACATTGGGCCCCAAAAAAGGGCTGTGATGGTTGAATGCCATCTGTAAGCTTAGTACTGTGCAGACATTTGCTCTCTCACCTGCTATCTGTGGAATGGGAAGGGCAATTGAAAAAAATAAAAATAAAACCCATGGGTTGAGATAAGAACATTTCAGGTAAAGTATAAGTTTATAACCAAACCTTATAAGTAAATTTAATAATAGAAGTAATAATATCAGTAAAATATAATAATAGTAGTAATGCAAATAATAAAGATAATGACAATAAAAATAATAGTAATGTAAAGGAGAGGCAGATATAAATGGAACCCAAGTAAGGGAAGTGAAAGGCACAATACAGCTGCTCCAAATCGCTGACTGATGCAGTCTGAAGCTGTATAGCCGTCAGCCCTTTCCAGCCAACTTCCCCCATTTGTATACTGAGCATCCCACTATATGGCATAAAATATCCCTTTGACCTGTTTGGGTAAACTGTCCTGGCCATGCTCCCACCAGCTTCTTGTGCACCTCCTCACTGGCAGAGCACAGGAAACTGGAAAGTCCTTGACTTACAGTAAGCACTGCTCAGTAACAACTGAAACTTCAGTGTGTTGTCAACATTATCTCATGCTAAAACCAGAACACAGCACTGCACCAGCTACTAGGAAGAAAACTAACCATCTCAGATGAAACCAGAACAAAATGCACTTAGTACTGCCTCTACTCCGAGTTATTTTTAAACTAGAGCAAGGTGAAGGCAGTAGTGCATGAAACAGACAAGTAGAAGTGCTGAGGAGAATGTGCACATGCAAGTGCAGTCTGCAGTAATATGCTCTGTAGTCTGAAATGAGACTGGCATGGCCTGGAGGTACTCTAAGAGCATGTCATGTTACAGTAAAAAGGGCATTGCAGTGTGGTACATTTCCACTAGTGACTTCTGTTTCTACAGTTTTAATCTTTGTGTTCTATTTATTAATTTTATCCTGAAGTTGATAACATGTTTTAAAAACCAAAAAATTATAAGGCAGACATAAAGACACGAATGGAAATTAATATAGACAGAGAGATTTAATTAATAAAATTATTGTATGACACTCAATGATGAAAAAGAGAAGGATCTGTTCTTCCTTTCCCCCTTCACATACAAGGCATTTGAAGTACCTTATGGGGGACTGTCAGACTCTAGTAATATCATTTCTATATTGCTGATACAGAATCACAGACTGTGTTGAGCTGGAAGGGGCCCACAAAGATCATCGAGTTCAACTCCTGGCCTTGCACAGGAACATCCCCAAGAGTCACACCATCTGCCCCAGATCATTGTCCAAACCCTTCTTGAACTCTGTCAGGCTTGATGCTGCGATCACTTCCCTGGAGAGCCCTTTCCAGTGCCCAACCACCCTCTGGGTGAAAAACTTTTTCCTAATATCCAACCTAAACCTCTTCTGACACAGAACTTCAGGCCATTCCCTCAAGTCCTGTGACTGGACACCACAGAGAAAAATCAGTGTCTGCCCCTCCTCTTCCCCTCAGGAGGAAGTTGTAACTGCAGTGAGGTCTCTCCTCAGTCTCCTCTTCTCCAGGCTGAACAGACCAAGTGCCCTCAGCACCTCCTCACACGACTTCCCCTCAAAGCTCTTCATTGCCCTCCTTTGGACTCTCTCCATTAGTTTAGCATCTTTCTTGTATTTCAGTGACCAAAACTGCTCAGGGCTCTTATATTGGTATGACCTGGCTCCTTTCTCCACAGTCAGCATGAAGTGCATATTATAAAGAACTAGCAAGCCTACCTAGTTCTAAATCAAATTGTCTAAATATTGCTGAAATGGAGGTGAACAAAAGGTGAACAAGCTATTAAGGTTTTACCACCTTCATGCCAGAAGGAAAAAGAATCTTTCTTGACCCAAGCAAATAGTCTCACCTCAAGTATCTTGAGTCTGTAGTCCTATAACATGATGGGGATCACAGCATAGGAATAAGCTTTCTTGTAAACCTCAAGCCATAAAATAGCCATAAACTATGAAATGGAAACCAAAACTGCACAACTACTGCATTTCTTTGTCTAGTCAGTATGAATCAGGCATCTTGAGGAACAGAAAGATCCTTTGTAACCCACACCACTGTCAAAGTGGTTTTCCCTGTAATCAAGAACTGCTTTTATTCTGCAGAAATAAATCAGGTTTTGAAATAATTTGCCCTGATACCATATTTTTCCACTTTTGTCAGAAATAGAGTTTTGGGTTAATAATCCCATTCATATCTGTAGATTTAGATCTTTAATATCTGTAACTGGTGAATGGTGAAAATTGTCTGGTTCCATGAGTAGCCAAACTTTTAATGTAGCCTGTCTGTGCTCCTGTAGCTCTGCTGACATCAATAGAATTTTTTACCTACACAGAAAGAAGTAATGAAGTCATGAAACAAGCTAATATATTTATTCAGAATATTCACATCTCTTTCATAGCTGTCAGATCCTTATTGCTGAGTTAAGTCAAAATACTAGTAACAGCCAAATACATTTTAGAGCTATTTCTGTCTTTTTGTCTCATGTAAGTAAATGGGAAATAGGATGAAGCTGAACTTGTAAAAGATCTCATTAAATTGTAATTTTCGTCTTCATTAAAGTCCAATTAATTTCAAGATCTTGAGGAAAGAATATCTTTTTGCATGTTTTGTCTGAACAGGAATCTGCGTAGGACTGAGAGACATAAGTCAAGGGAGTTTGCCATTAACTTTATCTTTCCTTTATTTTTCCTTAATCAGAACTTACTTCAAAACTCAGAAAATTAGCCATATTTTTGCAACCATATGTATAGCCCCTATCTTTGAGTATTCAATTTAACTTTTGAGATTTTTCTAGAGCCAGAGAATATTCCAGTAAAAAGCATTTATAGTGGGTTGCTTTTTTAGTAATCCTGAATAGCTGAGGAACTGATTTCTCTGATGGGGTGTCTTGTCTTGCCATAAGCAACTTCAAAGACAGTGATTTCAAAGCCTTGCTATTTCTTGTCCTGCTCTTATAGTAATAAAGTTTTTCCTTGGCATATTCAGAAAAAACTCATCCCTAGCTGATTGTCTTATTCTGTTAAAAAAGAGTTAAAGATTTGTGGTTTTAATTTCAACTACACTAGTTCAACTACAACTAAACTATTTGTGTTCATATGCTTTGCTTCTTTTCTGCAGAATTTACTTTTTCTGTCCTTTAGATTCCAATGTGGTAAACACTGAAAACCTCTGACAATTTTGTGACTTTTCTAAAAAGTCACAAATGTTATGCAGCAGTACTAAAAACTATAGAAAAAAAAAGCTACTGGTTTTGAGGAGGGCAGTTTGTTTCTTTATAGTGGCACCACCTTAGTGAAAACATCTGTAAGACAATTACAGAGCTGTGAATTTTCTCTTTATTGTTCTGCCTTGATATTTTTTCAAAGCCATAACTTGATCCATGTGTTCCTCTACGTGAATAAACCTTACATTGCATATGCTAAGATATTTTCAATTCTTCAGTGCATTTAATTTGAATAAACTTGAGTTTTCTATTAATTACAGAAGGTGGCTTATTTCTAAATATAGACACATTTGTATTCACTATGGTTAGCAATGAAAATTGCAGTGTGCCATTGGTGCTGTGCACTTGTTGACCAATATTTAATAATGAGCATATCTGCTAAATAGTAATTTCTTTCAGAAAGTAATTTCTTTTAGAAGCCAAATAAAGTTAGTCTCCTTGCACAAAGTGCATTTTGCTATCTAACAGAGGCAGCAAAATCGTAAAAAGTAAACCAGGGATATATCAGATGTCATTCCTCATTAGTCATTAGTCATTATTATTATGTGAAGGGCATGAGTTTTAAGGCTCTTGTAATCTGGAAACATAATGCAGTACATTAGCTGATAAAAATATGTTATTGTTTTCTGTTTATCTAATGAAAATGAAACCCTAGTTTCAGTTCTGAAGACTGTAGACCATTTCTTTAAGACAATAAATGTTTGTTTCATGACCAATTGTAATTCTGGTCGAGCTGTCTTTCACCTGAACACTGATCATTACTCTACTTTCAGTAGAACCATTATAGCAACTAATACGATGCACTTTTTTCCATTAGTATATTCTTTTTTTCCTTTTCAATACTTAATGTTCTTCTAAGATCAAACATTTTATCACATGTTTCTAAATTCTGAATCGCTGGATTAATTATATTTTTATCTATCTGGTTGATAAAGGATTGCTAAATATGCTAAGCATCTACTGGGAAACAGACATTTTTCACATTAGAGACCTGAAAATAATCTCGCAAACTTGGGACATGTTTTTTCTATTGGTTTGTATTAGATTCTCATGGCAATGTGACTGTTCTGGTAGTGGAAAGGCTGCAGAAGTGTCCTTGTGTGAGAAAAGACAGCTGTCCCCATGTCAAAGTCATTTTCAGCCAACTACAAAATAGACATGCTGCTGCCCAAAGTTGAACCTATCAGCAACTCTGGTGGTATCTCTGAGATAACTTATTTAAGCAATAGTTCCAAATGTTGTGCAGCAACTGAGAGAAGTAAGAATAGGAGTGAAAGGGGGACTCCAGAGGCAGGAGCAGTGTCTCCTGAGGGCCATGGAGACGACCATAGTGGAGTAGGTATCCCCACTGTGGGACTGTGGAAGACACCAGAATCGGTGGATGTGCTGTGCAGCCCATGGGGAGCCCATGACGGAGCAAACCTCTGGCAGGAACTGTGGCCCATGCAGAAGAGTCCACCCTGGAGACAGCCTTCTAGCAGGACCTGTAATCCTGTGGGGAACCCATGCTCATAAAGTTCATAAAGGAGAATCTTCTGTGGGAGAGACCCCACACTGAAGTAGGGGAAGAGTGTGAGCAGGAAGAAACATTGGAGGCAAAATTAATTCCCCATCCCCCTGTGCCATCTGAGAGGTAGGAGGTAGAAGTGTCGGGAATGAGGTTGAGCCTGGAAGAAGGAAGTAGGCTGGGAGAGGTATTTTTGGATTTGTTTTTGTTTCTTCTTATGCAACTCTATTTTTAATTGCCAAAAAACTAAATCAATTTCCCTAAAGATGAGTTTATTTTGCCTGAGACGGTAACTAGTGGGTGATGTCCCTGTTTTTATCTTGACCTATGATCTTGTCTTCTTATTTCATTCCCCTGTCCTGCTGATGAGGGGAGCAAGAGTGGCTTGGTGAGCACAGGTGGCCAGCCAAGGTCAGCCCACCACATTGCAGCATGGTGTATAAAGTATACGTAGTACAGTGTTATAGAAAACACACCTTGACATTTTCTAAATAATAGTGTCATCAGAGAAATTAAAATTTGTGTTATTTATACATTAATATGGCTGTCTACTTTTATAAGCTTTTTTTTTAACTGCATTTTAAAAGCTGCAATTCAGTGTCTCTCCTAGGCTTTCTGCAAGTAGTGAGCTCATTTTGTGCTGCCTTGGAAAAGGTGACAGCTGTATGAAAATCTCTATGTAACTTGTCTCTCCTTCTGTTGTATCCCCCATCTTTGATTCTCCCTCGAGTTCTTAAGCTATGAGTTGTTTCCCTTCATGCCATTGCAGTAGGGTCATTTTGCAGAACATGGGTGGCTGTTCAAGGGCCCTTCACCCAGAGCTTCATCTGGTTTTTATGGGATATGGGCAAATGACCTCAGAATGAGAGATGGGTGGCAGGGATTTCCTTAAGAGTTTCAAAGACTTTGGGATAGCTGGCGTGACATTTTTACATGCATCAAGAAGCCTCTGGGGGTTCTGGAGCTTACATTTTTATTTGCAGCAAGTAGCTTGGGGGCATTTTTACATGCAGCAAGAAGCTTGGGGGTCTCTGGAACTTCAGAGAAGTTGCCTGTGAAGACATCAACTACATCTCACCGATTTCTAAGCGCCAAAGAGGGGGAGGTTTTACCATGAATGTCATAGCTTGTTGCAGTTTTCTAATTATTAAAAATGGGTTTTTTTTCAATTTAATGGTACTTTTCAATATGCAGGTTTCAGGACAAATCCATATGGCCCAGATTACAAAACTCATGAATCAGTGCCTACATTTGCAGCGGGCAGCATGGCAAAAGCTTTATATCCTGGAAGCATAACTCCATACTCCTAAGTACATTCAGAGCTGTTAAATGTTTTAAACAGCAAGTGGCTAACTAGAATGAGAATAGAAATGTGAAATCATCCAGATAAGACTTACAGAGTGAATACAGTAGAATTAAGTGCTGGGGAAGATAGACTCCAAACTCAGTGCAGTTAATACAATTCTATTTCATGTATAAAGAGTAAAATACTCAAAGCAAATGCTACTTGTACTCTGTGAGGCATAGTGTTACAATTCTTCTTTGAGGGATTAGGGTCTTGAAAGCCTACTCTGAATTTTACAGCTCACATCCATTTTCAAGTTAGAAACATATAAGTGTAGTCTCTTTTGAGTCAGGGGCAACATGGTACTCACTGTGTTAATGTATTAATACAACATTCAGTGCCAGCAGTACTTGAGAAGTACACAATAATGTCATACAGAACTCCATATGCTGTGGCAATCCAGGCACCTTTAACAATGCACAAAGAAATGTAGTGCAGAGAATTAGTGTATACTTGAGAGGGTGTCAAGATGTTATAGCTGTGCACTGTTTTTTCCCAGGTCAGCCAGCAAACAGAACCCATAGGCATGAAAATTAAATGTGTTAAAAAAAAAATTCTCAGAAGCACCATTGAAATAATTTAATTTTAATATTCAAATTTGAATGAGAAACTTGGGTCTTCAAGATATGGGGGAAGGCCAATGTATTCTGAAAAATTCATGAAAACTGGTTACTATTTTTTATCTGAAGAAACATTCAATATATAACATACTTTCAGCTAGTGGAAAAGTTTGAGTTCCACAGAGATTGTGGGTTGCTATTCTCTGTGACATGTACATTCCTGATGTTCCGCAGGATTTCTCCTTCTGTCAGAGAGCTTGGCCTCCTTCCATGGGAGAGTTAAGGACTAGCATTCCTCCTTAAGGATAGAAAACAGAAGTAAAAACTGACTGACTGAAGCTTATGTGCTTACTAATTCAGTCTTCAAATGTGGGCTTTTATGAAGACATGACTTCTTGCAGAACAAATAAAATCTCTTCCGTGAAGGGTGGTGATTATTTCTCTTTCACTCCAGAGAAAGACTTTAGTAGCTCAAAAGCTCACAAAAAGAAGTAATAATCACCCTTCACAGATGAGATATCCTGAAGGTATAAAATGCACAGTTGTCACCTCTCTGAGTCTTCAGTTGAAGAGTTGACAAACAAAGAGAAAGTCTAAGATTCCCCTTCCACTTAGATGCGTCCTAACTCCTTTCTATCTTTTTTTTCCCCTCCCTTATTTTCTCTTGTAGCCTTTAAAGTACAGATGAGTAGGAGGAGATTTCTCTGTTGTAGGAAAATGTGAGAGACTACCTCCATGGAACCTCATGTGGGCCAGAGCTTCTAAAAAGGTCTGCTGAAGGTCCTTTTGTCACTGTACAAAGTCTATTTTGTCTCACTTTGGTTTCTGTGGCAAGCATGCCACATTGGTCGGACAGTATGTCAGTGTGAAGGATATGTCCAGCCAGGATGAAACAATTTCCCTAACAAAAGGGCAGTCTCACACCAAAATTCAAATTCTTTTGATAGCAAACATGAGCAGAGGGTAGACATAAGAACCAACGCGAAGGCAAGCTGGAGGATGAACAGAATGAGAACAACTCTGCAAAGAAGGATTTGGGGGTGCTGGTCAAAGGGAGGCTGGACATGACCTGGCAATGTGCCCTTGCAGCCCAGAAAACCACTTGTACCCTGGGCTGCATCCAAACCAGCAGGGCCAACAGGGAGAGGGAGATGATTCTGCCCTTCTACTCAGCTCTGGTCAGAGCCCACCCACTGCAGCAAGGCCAGGGGAGGACCACAAAGGTGATTAGAGGGGTGGCACACTTGTCCTGCAAGGAGAGAGCAATTGGAGAATTGGAGCCTTATATTTCCTGAATTTAAATTAAAAATAGTAAAAAAAAAAAATCTTATGAATTTATCATAAGGAAGTTTTCATATTTTATAATTGCAAGTTTTTTGTGACAATACAATTTATCAACGATGTAATTAGTTTTATCTTTTTCTGTTAATTAAAAGCTACTTTTGACCCTGAACTTAGATTAACCATGGCATGTAGATGAAAACCTATGCATTTTTAATCTCAAAATTCTTGGGCTGTTTTGCTTTAACCTTGAGTCAAGACATTTACCATTGAGGAATATTTTTAAAACTTTTTTTATTAGCATATAAACATTTATCACTCCTTAAAAATGATCTTGTGATGATTAGTCTATATTTGTAGGGCACTTCAGAGATTTTCAACACTGAGTACTAATTAAGTGCTATTATTTCTCTGCCTGCCCTTATTTGAGTTTCCCCATTTTCTAAGCCTTTGAGGGAAGTAAATAAGATCAGAGGTTTTTTTAAGGACAAGGCTTTCTTGAGGAAAGACCTTAGGCAAGTTCTGAAGACTTCATGTTTTTCATGGCCACTGCTATCCCACTCTTTTCTCCATTTTGGTGAGACTGATGTTATTAAGATGGAAGAGATGAGTAGTTCTGCATATTCTTTGAATTGCTTCACTTTTCAACAGCTTTTGTGGGTTGTTTATGTTCTTCTTGATTCAACTTTGAGAATAAAATTCAAAGCTGGTCAAATCTCAGAATTTTGCATGAAAAATGTATGTTTTCATTTCAAAAGATAATCTTTCCTTTAAGAAATTTTTAACAATAAGAAATATCTTCTGAGAAATTTTTAATTTAATATAAACTAGATTTGTTTTATTTTAAATTGCATAACTGATTCTATTTTTCACTAATTCTTAAATAGTCTGTGACAGTATTACATAAGTCATAAAATTGTAAATGACTACTAATACACCACAGTATGTTTAATATTTTAAACTGTCTTTTATAGAAATAGAAAATAAATAATCATATCTGTTGCTTACTTTGAAAGAAATAATCTTATTTTCTCCATTAAATTATTTTTGTTTGTGTTGGATAGAAATTAAAAGGAAACAAAAGGGAAGTGAATATAGCTGTCATAGTTTATCTTATATTATCTTCCAATGACTTTTCTATGTCAATGGAAATAGCCTAAATGAATTTCCCCCATCCCAAACCAAAGCCAAGACTATCAGCAGCTCTGATAATTTTGTTCCTTCCAGTAACATACTACTCTGGGGAAGGAAGAAGCCTCTGGTTATATTATTGCAAAGTTAAATAAGCTTCCATCTATGGAAGATATAAAGTTTTCATGAGTATAGCTCCATCTTTTACAGTATGTATAAAATGAGACCTGAGGAGGTTTTTGTAAAGCAAGAAGAAAATCAATGGATCTTGAGGAAGCATGGTTACCAGAGAAACCTCCAAAACATTCCTTTAAACTATCAAGTAAGCATATACCTTGCGCTGCTGCTGATAATTGTTTTTACTTATAACCCAGAGGTTACTCTTGTGGAAATCTCATAACATGTTCTGACATCTTGAAAAATATGTAACTTCACAACAGCTACTAACAGCTGAGGAATGTAATGAGATTCTGAATGATTCAGAGTGTGATATTTGAACTAGAAAATCTTTTCTTAGAGAGAATTTAAGATTTTAGACCTTTTAAATCATGAAAGATCAGCAAATGGAGAGAGAGAACATTGATGTCCTTGAAATAAAAATTATATGCTTTTGTTAGTTTGAAGGATAGGTTCCTCAATGCTTGTATGATACTTGAGTAGACTGGATCTCTACATTCTACAGTGCTTCCTCATTCTCAGCTCAAATAGTCTTAGAAAGTACCTCAAGCATTCACTTCTTGTCCAACTTCTGGGCAAAGAACTGACAGACCTAAAGCAATGGGGCTACTTAGAACACCTCTGTGTGGGCCTTACTCACTGAAAAAGAAATGCTAACTGATTTAGATAATAATCAGATCAAATAATAGTATGTTACCAGGGCTCTTTTCTTCCTAGCACCACACAAATCAGAAGAGTTGAAGATCTCCAACAACCCATGTTTACAGTCATGTTTATTCTAACTTCACTGGTCACCAACCAGCTGCTGAAGAAAAACACGCATGAAGTCCTGATCTCCAGTAAGCTATAATTTAGGCAAGTGCTGTAAATACAACAGCCAGGCAGAACAGGAGGAAGAAGCTGTCATTTCTGAGAGCACCATCATGGTACATCATTGTTACATCACACTAATTGTTCTAGTTTTCTCATATCTGACCTGTGTGTTGTCCTTTTGGAAAGAACTCTTCTCCTGTTTGTCCTGCATCTGCTTGTGCATTCAGTGGGGAAAATTCTTCCCTTTGTTTTGCTAGTTGTTTTTGGCCTCAGTCAGAGACAGCTTCTAAGTTAAATGGACATCTGGCAGCTTTGCTCCTCTTCAGACTTATCTGAAAGGAAACTCATTTAGCAGGTGCACACAAAGCCATTGACAATTTATTGACCAATGAAAGAAAAAGAGGTCAGCCTAGACTGACATGAGCACCCTTCCGAGCCAGAGCATTACATGCCTTATAAAACAGAAAATTGACAATCAGGGAACACAGTGTCTGAAGCCAGACAACATATTTCCAGATGTGCTATTTCATTTTTTTTTAAACTACAGAGATTAGTATGTCAGAAATAGAAACCAAAGAAAAAGATGTAAGAGTACTGTTTCCCATTTGTGCTTCTATATTCTGCTACCAAATGTATTGGCCTAAAAAAAAAAGGCAAAAATAAAGGCAGCAATCTAAATTAGTAATCTCCAGTTTAGAAATTTCAGGTATACAATCTGACTATAAGACAAAATGTGTCCAGTTATTTATGAAATATGAGTAGGAATAGGACACCTGAGTTTGATAGACAAAACTGTTTTAGAACTCTTAAAATGGGAAAAAGACAAAATTTAGAATAATGGTGGGGTTTTACATGATAAGTAGTAATGTAAAGAGTGCCTTTAAATACGCAGGTAGCAGACTCTGATCATAGAAGGGTTTTAGGTGAAAACCTTTATTTCATGATGCACACTGATTTTGGTGTGTGAGTCAAAATTTAACAATAATGCAGCATAAATTTTTTAAGCATGTTAGATCAGATTCTGTTGACTGTTTTTAAATTCTAAGACATTCAGACTACGATTCATACACTTAGCTATTTGATTCACCTAATGAAAAAATCAGATCTTGTAATAGGCATGCATTGACACAGAGGAAATAAAAAAATCATTGTAATGTTCTTCTAGGATGATGTAGAGACATCTACTATCAAAATCCTGCCTAATATAGCTCTCAACTCTGTGTCTAGAACAAATATTTTGAAAATTCTGAGTTGATGAGAACATTTGGAGCTGTGATTCATTCCTCAATACCAAGTATTTAGAATTTTGCACAAATGTCCCCAGATGAGTTAAAGAGAGCAGAATGTTACATAAAACTTCATTAAGAGTATAAAAGTATGACTTGCCATAGGAAAATGTGTGTGTTAGACTCTGGATGATCAAAGCTTATCACAGAATCACAGATTGTTAAGGGGTTGGTATGGACCTTAAAAATCATCTAGGCTTTATGTTTAGGGATAAATGCCATAGGCCTAGGAAAACTTTCTCCTAGATGTAAGAAAACAAAAAAATTTAATAGGAAGCTGATTGTATCATTAAGAAGACATTTATTCCTTTCAGTTATCAGCTCAAAATAAAACTGCAAGGAGCAAAGTAGTAGTAGGTAAAGATGGTAAGAATGCCCCTGTGGAAGTTTCTTCCACAGACAAGGACTGAATGACGTTCTCCAAAGTCAGTGCACACCTAAATTAGTCAGGACTTGATCTAAATTAAAGTAGCCTGAGGGAAATATCTTGTATTTCTGTATGTACACACAAATGTATTACTACCATTGACACCTTTGCTACTAAATCCAAAGAAGAAAGGGAGCAAGTAAGTTTAATAGCCCCATAAATGCACCGACATTCATGAGACAGCCAGGGACCAAATGCTCTTCATATGCCTCTCACTAGGCTGCAGCAGGGGGAGCTAGCCCTAAGCAGGGAGAACATGAGCTCCTCTGTTTCTTTTTTGGGCCTGGAGGACAAAGCATGACCTTCTGGAACCTATACATTTGGCAGTGTAGAAGGCTGGTACATGTGTGGTATGCAGACTCAGAAAAAAATTAAAGGGCAAATCAAATATATTTAGGAATGCACCATTATTTTTTTAGAACACCTTGTGAATTGGGGCTTTGTGAAAGAGACAATTTGAAAGTTTTAGAAATGCAATAATGCAATAATGAAAATTTAAATAGGCGTATAGGGTCCAGACATCCAAGTCTCATCTAATCAGCCTGGACTTCCTTCAAAGACAATGAAGACAAAAAGGGACACTTGTAGATAGTGTATAAAAGTTTGTTCTAATATATCTTAAAATGAAATAAATTACACTTTGGAAGTGTTTATTGTCTCAGAAGTCTACTATATATATATATATATATATATATATATATATATATATATATATATATATATATACACAGTGAAAACACAGAATGCTTGAATAGCCCCTGGGAACAGACAAAGGGAATTAATTTTTTCAGACAATAACTTTCTAGATCGTTTTTCTTGATTACTGTTGAACTGTGATCCTGAAAAATAATCTTCCCCTGGAATTCTTAATGAGTGGTGGCATAGTGGAGTATCTGATGATGATCTTATTACCTGTACCACGCTTGTACTTCAGGTAATTTGCACAAGTTCAGTTGCCTTTCCATTTTGTCTCCACAGCAGACAGAAAGGTTTGGAAAATTTGTCTGGAACATAGATGAAGATTTTTTGCAGGGACTCTTTTAGGGAACCTACACGTGAAAATTCCTCAGAAATTTTCTGGAAGTACACATAACTGAATCTAAAATCTGATGATTTCAGAATGACTGTAAGTCACTGAAGACTGCCTTAATCTCTATCCATGCTGTTATTTTAACGGTATCTAGAACAACTGTGCAATTAAACATGGTTATGGGCTTCTTGGGACTAAATTATTATGTTACCACTTTGCTTTTTTGAGTACCTTAGAAGAGTCTCTTCTCAGCTGTGCAGTATCCCATGTGCTTGTGTCTAGACTTTTCCACACATCAAGATAGCTGATTCCATGACACTGCCAGGATCTTATATAAGTAACCTAGGATTTTTCAAGTAACTACTATTTTTTTATTCATCAGTTTTCAAGTAGCCACTACTTTTTTTTATTCATCACTTTTATGATTTTTCAAGTAGCTACTATTTTTTAAATTCATCTCTGTACTACCTTATTGGACATGTAAATATTTTCTTAAAATAAAATTATTGTATTTTATTTCTAGTTCTTCATAGTGAAGTAAATCTATTTATTTTTATTTATTATTTTTCATGCCATAAACAACTCTCTAATTATGAACTGCAGCTTCAAAGAGTTGAGTGCAGCATTTGTCACATTTTAAATTCTCTTGTTTTGTCTGTAACTAGCTGATTTATATTTATTTGTTTGTGTTGGTTTATATATGTTCATCGCTGATGTCAATAAAAATCAATAAACTTATGTGAAGCATGACTTCATTTGCAATATTGCTCAGTCAGAAATATATCTCTACAGAGAAAGAATGGTCTAATGGAAGAACTGGTTAATGAGTCCTAATAGAGTTTCTGGAATAGAGTACTGCTGATGGACCTTGTACATTTCCATAAGGCTCAGAGTATGACTACAATGAGAAATCTGCCCACAATGTATTGTAGGCAGAGAATCTGGCAATCAGTCTTGTGTCTTGGTAGCAGTACAGTTGCATTTTTCAGAGCATACAGGGGGCTACAAAAGCCACTTAGAAGAAGACTAAATTGGTTTAAGTATCAACCTTGATACTGCTGTAGCTATACAAAGTCATATGAAATAGACATTGTTTGTGCCCTTCGTAAAGGGTCATAAAAGCAAAATATGTAAAGTATTATGTGATAGATTATAGTAAACTTAATTTAGTGAAAAACTGCCAGTAAACTTACAGTGTTAATAAGTTCAAGTAACAGTATGATTGACCATCTAAATTCTATATATCAGTCATTGTCATATTAACTTCATTAGGTGAAAAAATAGTATCTGAAAACTGAGCAACCACAAAGTTGGTTTCAATTAAATATAATTGTTATCAGCTTTCCATGCTTTTTTGTTTCCAGTCTTCATATAAATACTCTATTATTTGTTCTGAGGCAACTTCCTAGTATCACAGTAAGCTGCCTCTGTGGTGAAGGATAGGTTGAGGCAGGGTGAGACTGTCAAACCCATGGTGTGTTAGAAAGTAGAAAATCCAATCGAAGTAGTGTCGGATGGTATCCTGGATTGACTTTCACATGTGTCTACTGAATTAAAGGGGCTGGAAAATATTTCCTGTTAAGGTGCAAAGAAGCAACTTGGGAGCTTAAGTAGCCTGCAGTGGGCTTGTTTCTGTGAAGACATGTCCTGTGCTAGATGTAAACCATTCCTTGTTTTTCTCCAAGGAGTGGGTGGCTGAGAGACAATTGTGGATCTCTGATGATGTACCTCCGATGACTAGCTCAGTCTCTCCTTTTTTCTTGTCTTGTTCTCTTCAGTTCTTTTTCAGTTTTATTCTAATTGCCAAATTCATCTTACCTGTTTCTTCACTCACTGAAAGATTATATGCTTGCTGCAGGGGATTTTTATATTTTTGGGGTTGAAAAATGTGTGATTTACTTGGCGCATATAATACAGAAGCAGTTTCATAAACCCTGGTGTGAGAAGCTGTTTTTTGCATCCTGCACCCTGTTGTATTAAGAGAAAGGATGCACAGAGGTAATTTTAAGGCATTTGGCACATCAGCACATGGCAGGGCAAAACAGAATAATTTCGGTAGCCTCCAATTCTTTGCATCTACTTCTATATGCATTCCTGATTTGACACGGCCAAAACACAGTTCTCCAGCAGATGAAATGTTGAGACCATCACTGACTCCTTATTAGGGACATGTTTATTTGTGTCAGATTACAAACATGGTAATCAGTGGGATAGTGTGACCTGCTATTTGTCAGACTTTATAAAGTGATTGATAGCTAAAAACCTGAGTATAAAGAAGTGGAAGAATTGTTCCAAGAAATTCTGATATTGTACATATTTTTATATATCATCATACTGTATTATTTCTCCATAACAAATCCTCACCTCACTAAGATTCTACTTCAATGACGTTTTCATTATGCTCAGCTTTTTACAAAGACCAGGTTAACTTGCATGCTGTCCAGCAAGGGAAACATGAGGCAGTTATGAGCTATTCCCTCCATTTGCACTTAACATTAATACAATTAATAATAATGTACCCCAAGCATGCATATTATGAACAAAAAAGGATGTCAGGTAGACAAATAGACATCAACCAGATACAATGAGCTTAAACGTCTATGTTAAAACTATGTTGTAAATTTTTGGTACGCTACTAATGGTGTCTTTACTTTCAAAAAAAAAGTGTTTTTTTTAAAAGTATATTCACAGTAGGATCAATAGAACATAAATAATTTGTTTATATAGGACCAGAAACGAAAGTTCTAGCATTTATATTCACCAATTCATTGACATTGTTAGACAAAATTCATAGTCTGTTTTTTGCAATTCCTGTTTTAAAATTTTGGGGGAATTTTTTATTAGGAGCAAACAGAAATCTTTTAATCGCTTGGTATGGAATTCTATCCAAGTTCTATATCTTAGACACTACACATTTCACTAGTTAAATTATTTCTCCCCATATTTTTGTCCATTCAATTCTGATCCAGTGTAAAGCATGACAGTAAGAGAAAATTTTAAACCAAAGAATTTATTAAGAAAACATTTGGGAAATTATGTGATAAAGGGAAAAGATAAAATATTTTGGTATTACTGTAGCTGCATCTTTTTTCTCATATAGCCATTATATCAGTAATTATACATGTAGGAGGCTGCATTAATTTGGTGCACAAATGCTTACACAAGAACAAATGACGTGGAAAAGTTGTTCGTAATGTTAAAATAAAAATGTTGAAAGGAAAGGATAGTGGGGGGCAGTCAAAATATCAGTCTCATTCCTTATTCATCACTGTGAAAATCAGTTTGCTTAGAAATGGTTTGTGAGATGTAAAAAAGGTAAACATAAGAGTTTCTCTGTTGAGGAATGAGAACTATGGTTGCACCAAGAGAAACCAAGTCCTAACTAATAAAATATCTTTATGACAAAGTATTGTGGAGATTATCATGAAGAAGAAATCTGAATCTTGGAAATTAAAATAGCTCTATTTTGGCCATGTTAAGTGATTTGTAAATGGAGAACTAGAATGAGGTATTTAAAGGGAATTCAGTAGGAACTGAAGGAGATAAAGCTGTGATAATGAGGAAAATCTGCAAGTACCCGAAGAAAAACCCTGAAACTGTAAACATGACTTCTCTCGGGGAGAAATCCTGACAATAAAATGCAAGAATATCCTGCAGACTCCCAAACCAGGAGCTGAAGATTGACAAAATATATGCGAGCAGAGGGATATGAGTGAATAATCATATACAAAAACCTTAGATAATCAAATCAACTCTGGCTTTTAAATGTCAATAAAAGAAAATACTATTTTTTATTTCACCATTTCTGTGCTACAGTTGCATGAGCAGTTTAAGAAACTGAAGAGCAAAGAGAAGAAAACAACATGTTCTTCCATCTTTCCAGTTTAACGAAATCTGGTACTGAAAGCCACTTAGTACAGAAATTTTTTTAAAAAAATATGTAAGTAGACACAGTTTCTCACTTTTCTTTCATAGATTACTATAAACAAATTACATGCTCATGGAGATCAGCGAATACTGCAGTCTGCCATCTCTGAATCCTACAAATATCTTGATGACATGGTGTTATGCCTGCAGCAATCCTGTATATCAAATATCACTTTCTTACCTGAAAACGAGATGGCATACATAAATGGTATGGATGAATCTTAATTTATTCAGAAACTAAAGAAAGCAAACTGTATCTGAAATTCTACCATATTCAGATTGTACTTCACATTAACAGTGTCTTGCAGAGCTGAGTTAGAGAACAAGAAGGAGGGGCTGAAAAGGTATCATGGTATTTTCTTCAATTAGTTTATAGGCAGCAATTGATTGCTCCTTGACTGGCAAATCTGCTTTAGATTGTTTGCCCCTTACATACAGCAAGCACACCATTGTAGATACTGTAAATTTTCACCATTCAGTAGTCTTTTCATACTTATTTGTTCTGTCTTGCTCCTTTGGACTGTGCAGCAGAGCTGGAGTTTTCAGATATTTCTCAGAAGAGAAAGTTAAAGTGCTACAAGTCACTTGACTCAGCAATTGCCCCAACTTTCTGTCTTTAGTGAGTTTCTTATTGTTGCCAAAGAAATTGCCAAGAATGTAAAAATTATTTTGGCCTAAACAGATATTTTCTTTCTAGTATACAGAAAGAAGTTGCTGGTCATATTTTTTAAGCCCTGAATGGCCACCTTGTTCTTTTCATGGTTGCCACAGAAATCCCTGTGAGCAGGATAGGGCTTTGTTTAAGTTTCTTGGTCTTTTTATAGTCCAGTGGAATGGTCAGAATATGCACAGAGAATGAGGGAGATCAAATCTCTTACTCTGCCTGAGAAAATTCAAATTCCTCATATTTCCTGGTAGATCAGGTAGTCAGTAGTGTACAGTTTTTTTGGGATGTTCAATATTAGAAGCAATCAACATTTTTCCAGCTGAACCTTTACAGAGAAGAATTGAAGAATAACTCAATGACAAGAAACATGAGGATAAATAGTATTTTGTTGACAAAGTTACTAAGTATTCACATGAAAAGGGGAATAAACCTTCACAGGCTGATCCTAGGATTGTTCACAAGTTTAGTTTGTGCAAATTGCCAGAGCAGGGACAAGCACTCTAAATGAATCTGTAAATAGTAGATTACTGCACTATATATACTTCTATTTGCCTAATGTTTTGTTCTTCTGTTCATCAAGATATGCAACAGATTTTTAGAAAAGAAGCACTTCACATTTTGGCATATTCCAGAGAAGTATTCAGTTGGGGTTTTTTTCCCCTTGGCCATTATTAAATATTTAGGCCAGAATAAATTTAAGAAAAATTTCTTCTGGTTCTAAGGACACAGAAGTCTTTAAGGAAAAAGATAACATGAAACAATTACTATTAGTTGTTTTTGTTACTAATGACTTTAATGTCACCCTCTGACAATGAGAGGATAAATGTGAGCTGACCACACCTGCATAGCTAGAACTAATCAAGCAGGAAAGACAGTGCATCACAGCGATTCTGTGGCTTTATTTCAGCGTCCTGAAATTTATGGATTTATGGCAGTAATCAGCACAATAATATTTATTTAGTTAAATTACTTAAGACTCCCCTTTTATGTTAGGAAGGAATTGTTTCAATGAAAAAAACAGTCCCTGTCTTAAGCAACACCATGCTTCAGTTTGTTCTAACCAGTTAGGGAATTGATATCATAATTTGCTTACTTACACATGAGGCAGAATATTGATAAGGAGTTTTAGAACAGGACAGAGCCTGTTGGTCCTGGCAAGTCTGTGCTTCTCACTACTTCATTTCTTGTGGAAATACCCTAGGAAATATACTGGGTCAAGGAAACAAAGCAAACAAACAAAAATTCCATCATATTTTTGGCACAAAAGCTAGTCTTGGTAAAACAAAACAAAAAGACATTTTTTTGAGAAATTCTACTAAAAGACAAGACTGATTTGGGGACACAGCCTGGGGTATTGGAGGTGGCTGCTTGCCCTTGGGCAATGGGGTTGATGAAGTCTTTGCTGTGTGAGGGCTAGAGACTTCAGCTCCATAGAGCATCTGGATTTTCCCAGGTGTGACATGGCTGAAAGTGTTTCTGTCAGACCTGTTTTTGAGACAAATAATGGGTTCAGCTCTTCACAGAGTCTTCTAAAAGAAATCATGTAGTTTGAAATAATTTTTTTTGAGAGATGGAATATCTTTTACAGAGGCTTTCTTTACAGTTTAAATTAAAGTTGTATTTTGCTTGGTGGTCTGGTTTTTTTCTTTTCCTTTTAAGTTTTAGGTTTCTATTTCCCTTCAATGAGACATTAAAGTTTTTTTCAAAATGTTAGAAATTTCCACACATAGAAATTTTGGCCACTTCTCTGGGAAAGGACAGCATTATCTTTCCAGATTGAATTCACAGACATACTAAAACAGTGATTCAAATTAAATCACAGAAGACAGAGCTTATCCATTTGCAGAGAATGCAAAAAGATAATGAGATCTGAAATGCATTTTTGAAATACTTTTGTGCATTCAATACATACTGGGATCAGTAAAGTTTTAATTAGGAACAAAACCAGCAGAAAAACCTGTAATACTTGGATAGAAGAGAAAAAATGAAAGCAGAAAGAACAAATACCAAAGTAAAATTCTCAGTCAATAGGGGAACTAGTTAATAGTCACACATTCGTAATTTTATGTATACCTTATAGACACTTTAGGAAAAGATAAATGTAAATTTAAGATAGAAAATACTGAGTAGAGAGAAAATGGAGAAAAGAAGCCATTTAGAAATTTTCATCTTATGGTTACTCACTCTGCTTTAAGCAGCAGCATATGGAAATATTATTATATTTATAATATTTATTATAATGTTAAAATAGGTAAAGTAATAGTGCTTTACAAAAGATACTACAAAATCAGAGACGTTTTATTACTCTCCTGCAAATTAGTTACATTAAGTGTCCCTTAACATCTGCTTGCCTTTATTATTACTTCATCCTTTTACCTCTACTATTAGAAAATTATGGCAACTGAGATCAATTAAGACCATAGCTGTTACTAATAAAGGCCACATAATGATACAAGACAATATAATCTTCTTGTGTTCTTAAAAGATTATTTTAATTTTCTTCTATTTTTCAAAGTTACTTGTTTATTTTTCTTCATGGTTAATGAATAGGTAAAGGGCACAACCTTCCTATTTTCTGACTCCTGTGAATGCAGCAATTGTGCATCTACTAAATCTCATTTTTTCTTCTGGATTACTTTCTGCAAGGATTGCCTCTCAGGTTTTTTTGCATGTTCTCAACTTTCCTAGTTTATTTTTTGGTTGATTTTTGTTTTTGTTTTACTTTTTTCTGGCATTCATATTGAACATTTTCATTTCTTCTGTAATCTGTTGTCTTTCTAAATGTCCTAAATCCTACATTACAGGCATTAGAAGCTGTATGACTCTCAGATACAATTTCTCAGCCATGTTTTACATTTCAGGATTACAGTTCTGGCAAATGCAGAATAGGTTTTGCCATCTCAGTTCTTTGTGTGTCTAAGTTTATTTTCAACAGTTTTGTTCATACATAACATTCTAATTGCATAGAATTAAGATTCAGAATTGCACATACTTTTTTAATAGAGAGGTGTTAATACAGCCTCTTCATTTTTATGGCACCTTTACAAATGCAAATCTTTGCATATGACCCAATGTTGTCCAATAAAGTCTAAGACAAAATAAAAAGAGGAACAAAAGAAAAAAACTGCAGAACTCTCTCAAGAGAATTAACAGGCTATTATGAGAGAAAGGAATGAACTTCTAGGTAGTATAGAACTAAATCAGGTTTTTTAGAGTCCTTCACAGGATTAAGCAGAGCTCTAGCACCACAGAGAACTTAACTTTTGCCTCTGGAAACAGTGATGCATAATGCACCTTCTGCACAAAAGGCTGAAAACTAGCCCAAACATCATAAATACAACTTACTGTTTTAACACAGCCAGCTGAATTTAGTACCTTAAGCAGACAGAAGGCTGAGAGGGAAGGGAAAAGGGACTTTGTGTATTCTGCAACAGCATAGGGATATTACTGCTACAAAATCAGCAAATGGGAGTTGTGACTATGGGAGTATTTTCACCATGACTAGTGATTTTCAGACTTTTCAGACCGCATTAAGAGTGTTATAATCTGCGTCTACAGAATACTCACCTTTGTGAGAGACATAAACATGAGAAGGAAAGATACCCAGCACTACAGAAGTTTGGATATGTGCTAAATTCTTGTATGGAGCTGCTTTGAAAGATAAGAATTTGTATTGTGTGAACTCTATAATCTGAAAGTGAAAAGGCTTAAGACTTTATTTAAACAATTTTAATCATAGCCTCTGATAAATTGAAAAGATTTATGATCATGATATGCTAAAAGGCAGGAAAAAAATAAACTTTTTGGAAGAAAAGGTAAATGTTCTATACTAGCTATGATAGGATAAAAAAACTCTACTGTAGTCTCGATCAAATCAATCTGTTAATGACAAGTTTAGGTTGTTTGGCTCTGTGGATATAACTGCACTGGCAATCATTTACCACCTTAGAAAAAAAAGAAAGATGGCAGAAAATAGATATTTCCACTTGTCTAAAAATAGTTAAATTATAGAGAAGAATGCATAGTAATAAAATGTGTTTTATTTAACGAGATGAACTGTGTGACAGCTACTTTGAAGGATGTTTGATGTCTCCTCTAACTTGTTTGAAAAAAAAACGAGTATATAATCTCACCTAAGGTCAAACTTTGTTAGTCAGTATCTTTAACTTGCATGTCCCCAGTTGGATTTCCAGGTGCTAATCATTATGGAAGTGCTTCTTTGAACTGGAAAGACTGTTCATTGTTCATTGAACTGGGTAAGTTTTGAATTCCCCAGCATCTCTGGATCATAATCACTATCTTGAGCACAACCTTCAAATGGCAATGGCAGATGCACAATCATGTGATGATGATGACAAATGAAGGTACAGTCTCTCATGTGCAGGCTTTTTGTGTTAGCTCCAATTGTTGTGCTAGTTTTTAATTTTAATTTAGTGAGAAGGGAACACTGTTCCAAATTTATTAGTCAAGATAATGGTCACACAAAAAAAAAAAAAAACAAAACCTGCTACAATGGTACTATATAAACAACTAATCTTACCCAGAAATTATATTTAGATAGAATATTTATAGTTGAAGGTAAAGCCATCAGTATTATTGCTAAACAACTTCCTCTTTATTGGAAGTTGTTCCTTGAGGTACAATAAACTGAAGTAAAAATATCAGGAAAAGTACAACTTTTTAGTGGAGTTTAAAATACATCTTTCCTCCTCCTTCTGTAAGCATTTCACTGGCTAAATTTTATACCAAGAATCAAAATTATAAGATATATTGAATATACAAAGTGACACATGCTAAGATGAAGTAAGTTACTTTTCAGCTTATTAGACTATTTTTCATCCTTCCACCACTCTAATTTACATTTTCTATTCAGATTTTTTGGTACTTTTCTACTTAATGTAATAGATATTATCAAAGAGTTACAATATGAAATATTTGTCTTACAAGCATACTCCCAGTTCATACAAACAGAAGATACGAAACAAATGCCATAATTATTTCCAGATTTTAGAGGAAGAACTAGAATAATAAAAGGAGCAGATCCACAGTTTCACTTTAGGTTTGGAAGAAGTGGGGTGGGGGTTGAAGTGAAAGGATTGAGAACAAAAACTGACAAAATGAAAAAAAAAAAAATTAGCTGAAGACTTGAAAACTACAATCAGCCAACAGTTTGCACAAAACATTCTTTGCCAGAATCTCCATTAGTGCTATAAAAGGACCAGCATCACTCTTATCCCTGGAAACTCATGACTCTAACCATCATTTTGTAGCAGAATTATCAGAAGTTAATGGAAGACAGATGTCTGTTGAAAACTTTTTTGCAGCTTCTATTCACACTGAGAAGGAATACTGAGAAAGAGATGAAAAAGTAATTTACATCAGAGTATAAAACCAGGTGAGAAAACCAAACAATTTTGGCCTTGAAAGAAAATGTTACAAGAACAAAAAAAAGAACCCTAGAAAAATAATTTATAGGAAAATTAATTAACTCTGTTTCTCTAGTGAGGATTCTGTGTTGTTTTAATGGATATGTTGCCAGGGAATATTTGCTGATGAGAAAGTGGAAAGGAAAATAATAGAAACAGAAAAATATATCTAGTTTGAAGTATCCAAATTGCTAGTCTTTGAAGGAATATAATTTTAAAGAAGGAAACTGTCGCTGTGGCCAGACACACAGAGATAGAAAATTATATTAGTTCAGTTAATTAAGTTTTGCATCCAAAATGATGAAACTGGCAAGAATGCTGCAAAAGACAATATTGTCAGATAAGAAATATAAGATAAATGTATGCCAAAGGAACTGGCTCATGCTTCAGAGTTAAACATCCTGTATTAAAAGTAATTTTTGTGGAAATGCTGCTTAATTATCTCTGGAAGGATGATTTTTATTTCAATGAATTTCTGAAATAGTCTTTTTTGATTCTTGGATAATAATCATGTCTTGTGGGTGTATCTAATTGTGCAGCTACACTGCAATTAGCCTTCTGCAGGACAGTAATTTGAGAAACTGACAATAAAAAAAAAAAAGGCAAAAAAACACCAAAACCCCCCCACAAAAACAGACCTATCCCTTAATTGCATTCTCCTATTAGCAAAGCTTAGCTGTGGAGCTATTTTTCAATACTCTTCCCTCTTTAGTGAAGACTCTTGGGAACTGCACATTGGAACCTCTCATACCTCTCTATGAACTGGAATGCTCTCACTAATGCTTTCAACTAGAATTTCCCTCAGAGGTTTAGAATTTGCCTCACCAACATCCTAACAGTGCTGGGCAGGTTAGTATGGAGGAATTGCATTCCCCCTTTGGCATCTTGTGGTAGTTGTTGTGACAGCCAGTAAAATACAGTAAAATACACATTTCCAATCGTACCCCAGGAACAGA
Organism: Fringilla coelebs; assembly: GCF_963513975.1. Taxonomy (NCBI): domain Eukaryota; kingdom Metazoa; phylum Chordata; class Aves; order Passeriformes; family Fringillidae; genus Fringilla; species Fringilla coelebs. The sequence goes on along the minus strand of NC_140029.1, from coordinate 22,323,579 downwards.
AAGTCTGCAGATATACTTGTCACTGCAAACTGGAAACATCAATACCTGATGTTACATCAATACCTGATCAACACAGCCATGCAGAGCCGTGTCTCACAGGTGACAAAAGAAACTGTCACTAGCTGGGGTTAACTTGGCTATAGAGAATAGATTATACACTTCAAATGGAATGTCTTCTGATGAGTGAAAGCAAATTAAAGCTCAGTATTTACCTCTATAATGAAAATATGTTTGCTCCAGATAAAATTTCTCAGTGTGTGTACACTTCGCAGACATACGGAGTGAGTAAAAAGATTTATCTCACTCTTGATTCCCAAAAAAATGGTAACTTTGAGTTTGAGATGAATGACCTAGCTTTTAGGATTAAGGAATGTCCTGATGAATATCTAAAACACTAATTTAGAAAATTCTTACTTGTTCTAATAACACAGTATATATGCATTACCATGAAGACCAAACTAGCAAAATGGTGAGCTCTAAGGGTAATCTTGGATTTAGATTTCTTCATTCCCCCTACTTAGGTTGAAGCTAACCTCTTATAAACATATCATCAGTCAAGTAAATATTTATTAATTATGCTATATTGTAGAAATAGCTACAACTTTTCAAAATCCAATATATAGAATCTGCATGTCTTTGTTTCATTTTATTAGACATCCTATTAATTATATAAATAAATGAAAAGTTAGCATTCTTTATCAAAATCTCACCAGAACAATGCTTACTATGCAGTTAATTTTGTCTAGTCTACTTCTGCTCCTAATATGTTATTTAGGAAAAATACACACACACACATATATACATATACAGATACAGATACAGATACAGATACAGATACAGATACAGATACAGATACAGATACAGATACAGATATATATGTAGCATTTGTTCTAATGCCAAAGGAAACTGTGTTTAGTATTTTGAACAACAACTTCCTTCCCATTTAGTTCATGCTGTCATTCAAAAAGATAATCAGTTTTTCAATTCACTTTTTAGAAAGGTTTGGTTTGGTTTGGTTTATTTTTTTTAGTCCTATTATAAAATATAGTTTTCCAGTTTTGCTATAAAGAGGCAAGGGAAAAAAGAAGAATGATCTATGATAACAGTGAATGCTTCAGACATAAAGTACTAAGGAGTCTTTTAAAGAGTTGCAAATCAATTCTTATATGAAGATTTTATTTTCTGATGCAAAGAATACGCTGAAAACACCAAAACATTATAACAGAAGTCAAAAAAATAAAAACATCTGCATAATACATAATAATTTTCCTGTAGAGGAGTCAAATCCATTGGGTTTTAGATGCAAAGTACTATTCATTTAACAGTGTTCTGCGTAAAGTCCACAAGAAGTAAAAGACTCTATATTAATTATAGACCTGGTATCAAGAAAGATCCAGAAGCATGCTAAGGTGGCAGTGTAATTGAATGTGGGACCAGACCCTTGTTTGGTTTTGATTTCTATTTATTTATGGTAAAGCAGTGTAATTCCAAACTCCGTCATTTTCCTTGTGTAGGGACAACCTTAAACTGTATCCTTCTTCTAGGAAATAGATGCAGGATTTTTTTTTAAACTATTGAGTCTTAAGAAATGAAAGTAACAGCTGTGCTGCCTTTTTATTTACCTTTTTTTCTCTTTTAATTACAGGCAATACTTTTTTAGAGTGAAGATATAACCTGAAGTACAATATAATTTGATTAATTTGATTAATTTCAGGTGTATTTTATATATTTCTCCATTGTAAAAAGCACTTCAATATATGGTAATGAATTTTCTTTAAGAATGCATTGAACATTTGACAGAAATTATTTTACATAATTAATTCAATCTGAATAGAAGAAAAAAAAAAGAGAAAAAAAAAGAGAGAAAAAAATCTGGAAAAATACACCAAAAATTCTATGCCATTGGTATAGAAAATTATTTTAAACTTTAAACTTTCAGATTAATCATGCTTAAATCTCAATTATCTCCTCCTGCAATGATAATTTTTTGTGACCCTATGTGGAGTTAGTTACATTTTCTAGAGATTTACTGAAATGTCATGATACCTTTTTGTAATCCTATGTCCTCTTTTTGACTGCTTTCAAGCTGAACAGTTACAACAAACTAAGTTTTTCCTAGTTACTTTATTTAGTGACAATAAAATCAAGTGGTTTGGACATTAGGCTTCCTCCCTTAAGATCAGCCATTTTGCTGCAAAACAAAGCAGAAGAATGAGGCTTTTACAGAAGAAGTTTATATCTAATTAAAATTTTTAGTATCATCAAGAAGAAAAAAAATTACAGACATGTTAGTTGAAGGAAAGATATGATCTCCTTCACCTAGGCTGTTGAATTTTGTCTGTAGGAGAAAAAAAAGTATGTCCAGAAGATTTATCATTCTCTAGCATTTAGATCTACTGTTATGCACTGGCCTATGTCTGCATAATTAATTTATTAAACTTCCCAAAAATGACACTTGTATGCAGACTGATATTGAAAATTATATGTTGTCTTTGCTAACTCCTGTGAGTCCAGAACACACCTATGACAATGCCTTTTGGTCCATTGCAAAAGTCATGCCAGGGACCTTTCTAACAGTAGGAGACCATGGATGGCTGAGTTTCAGCATCCAGGAGCACTATCCAATTCACTAGTTTAGAGTAGCCAAAAAGTACAGCTAAAGGACAAGGTCTGCTCTCTCAGGTGTAGCTCTGGGAAACTTGATTTTAATGGGACATGGAATGGTTTTCTTTGTGGAAATGTGAAGGGTTTGTATGTTCCTCAAAAACCATCACATCAACACAGGAGAAGAGGCCAGAGCCTTGTCTCATCCTATTTAGAGCAATATAATGAATCTCTCATGGCAAGCTATAGAAATCTTCTCACTTTAGAAGAAGGCAAAGGAAATCAGTAGGATTTTTACTCTTTACATGTTCTATCAAAGTTAATAGAGGAAGAAACTAAGGCTTTGGATATCACTCATCTGGTTAAACAGACATCTACTTTGAATAGTTATGTTATTTTCCTGTTTCAGCTAGCAGAAAGAGTTGTTATAGACTGGGTTTTCAATCATCCTCAAACAGCCATTTAAAGTAGGTTGTATGAGTCATATTCTAAAATTGTCAACATATCCCCCATTGACTATAAAGGTAGCTGAAGTTTCTGGTTCAGCAGACACTTTTTAGGTAACCTGAATTCCCACCTTTCCTCCATGACAGTGCCTTGTCTGAGCTTTCATGAAAAACAGCCCACATTTCATCTCTGCATGCTGTTTCAAACTGTCAGAGCAGGAGAGTGACACTGTGGGGGTTTTTCTGTTGTATTTTTCAGCCTTGTTGTATTAATGTAAAAAGCATCTACATTCAGGGTTGCGATAGAAAACTGTGTCAAGCAGATTTATTATAGACTGCTTAAATGAAGTAAGAAAATTAAAAGCTACCCAATAGATTTAAACAAAATTTTATCGTATTTTTTATTCTTTAACTTTTTAATCAGGAACATGTATGTTATTTTCCTGTCAAATGACTTGTAGTTCCATTAACAAGTATTGTCACATGCAGAGCAAATAGACTTATTAAAATGAAACATGAAGATTCAAACAACTAAGACAATTATAATCTAAAAACTAGAAAGAAATAAAGCAAGAATTGAAATTTTGTTCAGCTTATTATATAAGTATCATTAAATAATAGAATATACCTTTAAGCTATCATTGGCATTATTGCTTTGTTTAGTTTCTCTGTACTATCTTTTAGTCTTACAACAGATAGTTTGAGTTTTTAAAATTTTAGAAAGAGGAAAAAAAATAGATTTAGAGCCCCATATAATTTTTCAATCTGATGGGTTTTTCCTGCCTTTTCTTCTTTTGGTGAGGTGTTTTTTGGGGTTTTGGTTTAGTTTGGTTTTGGTTGGTGGTGGATTCAGGGGGAGGGTGGGGCTTGTGTGCATTTTTGTTTTTATTTTTCCTGGGTTTTTTTATCTAATGGTTTTGATGTTTTATCTGACAGTTTAAGCTAGAAACTCTGAAGGAACAAAAAAATAGGTTCATGAGAATTATAGACCTTTATTTGATACAGAGTTAGGAAATTATCTTTGATACTAAGAATTGTCTGTTTTCCTTAGTTTTGCTGTTTGGATCTTACCACTCATGAGTACATGCCTTCTAAAGTATTTCTGGTTTGTTCTTACCAGCTTTAGATCATTACCAGAAATTAGACCTTGGAGAATATAATGTCAAAAAACCACAATGAACTCAATGTATAGGAAGTGGGAAGCAATTCTCTGCCAGAAGTTTCAGATAAACATCAGAGAAATGCTCATGTCACTGTGAGAGCACTGGGCTCAGACTCAGGTAGCCTGAACTCAACACTAAATTCCCCACTAGTCTCTTGGGTTGTCTTGGGACAGTATTTAACATTGATAATTATGCTTGCCCTTCCTATTTTCAACAGTTTTAGATATATTCCCAAAGAAAATTTTCCTGGCTTTCCATGATATTTTTAGACACATCTGAGCAATATTTGGAGCACCCAGGAGGCCTCTGTTTGAGTGTGTGCTCCAGGTCATGCAGAAGTCATGAATGGCTTTTCCAGAACGTGTCTTAGGACCCATAAAGGTATGATAAGAAGGAGGTACAATGGGGTTCATACTATGCTGTCATGTTGATAAGGCAGAAGATTAAACTCTGTTTCATTTACAGAGCGTGTGCCTATGATTTCTGTGCAGCAGGATAATCCCCTCCATACTGTGAAGAAATCATGTTCCACATAATCAAAAAACTGTGAGCATAATCATTATGCTCACATTAGAGCTTTCCCTAATAAACAGAAAGCTGCTCACACACCTCAGCAACACTTCTTTTTCCCTGATGTTGTGGCTCTGAGAGATAGGGTACCTCTCTTTCTCTGCAAACCTTATTCCACTGCCAGCATTGTGTTGAGTCCTGGGCTACCCAGTGCTGCAGACTTTCCTAACAAGGAGTAATGTCCAAATATCACAATCACATAACATTTTGGAGGGTAGTGAAGTGCAAAACTTATATGTATTTCTGAAATCCTAGTTCTTTCAACATTTACTGTAGGCTGTGGGCAGTACAGATGCAAAATGGAGAAAAATCTAGACATCTTTACCTGGATGTGGACATTCCCTCGGCTGCACAGCCTATGACTCTACTGCTTTTCCACAAAATTGCCCCATGCTTCCTATCCCCTGAGTGCCCTGTCCACAAACTGAAATGCTAAGGAAAGCCTGATAATCACATGACTTTTTTTCCTAGGAAACTTTTAACATCCACTCCATGCTGACACAGAAAATTCTGGACTATGCTAGGTATACAATTTAACAATTGTTAAACGTTTGTGCTGAAAGGACAAAAATGGAAAGTGCCTTGGAGGATCTACTATGCAAATACCTATAAACAAAAACTGATTAGCTGATGACAGCTTTGACTGAAGTGACTATGAAGTGGCAAAATTTAAGTTTGAGGAACTGCAGTAAGACCAGCAGCAGATTGGAGACCCCAGATTTCAGACAAGCAGATTTTGACTTGTTTGAATGGAAGTCTTGCCCTCCTGTTCTTGGGAGCAGCTAGAGCAGGGCTCCTCCCCAGGGGTGGTGACTTGGAAGCCAGAGGTGACCCAGTACTGCCCAGGCAGGATGATGCACTGCTGAAACAGAGCACAGTCTGGGCAGGGCAAGCACAACGGGGATAATGATAGCAAGAGATGCTTTCAGTGCTCCAGCCATCATGGGAGAAGTCAGTGAGGTCCATAACAAAATGTGGCAAAGAAAAATGGCAGTTCACCAACAGCTGGATGCAGCTTTCCTTACAGCATAGCTCCCTGTGTCCATGCAGGAGGGGGCCTGGCTGTCTGAGGAGCTCTACAGAAAGAGACTGCTGACTGAATCCCCAGTACATCTTGCAGAGATGAAGGCTAATTGAATATTGGACTGCATTATAGGATTACAGCCAGCAGGGTGGAGGAATTTTTTTTTTTTTTTCCCACTTACCAGTTGAGAGTCTTCATCTTGAATATTGTACCACTTATGGGCTCCCTGCTGCAAGAGAAATATCAATAAGTTGGAGAGAGTGGGTATAGAACTTACCTCTGAGGTAAAAAACACTAAAGCAAGATCTAATTGCTCTTTTCCATTATCTAATGGGTGACTATAGAGAAAGAAGTGCTGAACTATTTTCAGGCGAAATTAAAAAAGCAAATGGTGCAACTAGTTGCAAAACCAGAAATTCTGACTGGAGAAAAAGTCATCAAAAAACCTGTTAAACACTGCAACAGATTGTCCCAGAAGGTTGTGGAATCTGCCCTCAGAGATATTTAAAACTTGATTGATTATGGCTCTGAGCAACCTGATTTAACTTCAAATTTAACTATGCCTTGACTAACTGACTTCCAGAGGTCACTTCTAAACAGTTTATGGTCTTGGAGCAAGGCAAACAGCTAGGAGTAGATTGATGAAATCCACACAGAGCTGTCTCACATCCAAGCCAAGTTTCAGCTAATTTATGAGTACACACAAGAAAGCTAATCCAGATATGTCATGTACCTGCTGTGGGTAACTCACAACACTTGTAGGTCAATACACTCATTCCTAGCCAGGATCTGCCATGTGCCAGCTCAGTTCTCCTACCTCTGTCACCCTCCTGCCCAGCAGCATGTAGCCTGGCTTACATACAATATCCACCATCCAGGAAGACTGAAAATACTGCTACCCTCCTCTTTATGGTTTCTGGGATGTATGCCTTTTCCAAGGGCCAAAACAGGAGCAGATTTGGCACTATTTGCATGCTAGGAGTATCTCTTCTGCCACTGTGTAATCATTACTGAAAGTCAGGTGCTGGGCCAGCTAGAAGATTTTGCTGGCTGCTTCAGGGAAGTTCTGGCAAAAATAATGCATTTAAGGTGGGTGATCACTGCTCACCTCATCTTCTCTTGATCTGTGTAGATACCTGCAATATTATGAAATTACTGTCTTGCCAGATTTACCTAGAAATTCTGAGGAATGCAAGACTTTGCTGACTTTTCTAAAAATGAATTAACGGAAAATATACTCTCAAAGCACATTTTATCCTGGGGTTAGCTTAGTTTAGGTATATCTGTGCATTAAAGCAACTATTTACTTTATGTACCATAGTGATGTCTGAGAAAATGAAGCTTATCCGTTTTTCATAGGTTTTCTTGAACACTCACTCCAAAAAAGACCCTGAGAAATCAGAAACTCAGGCATTGAAAATACCTCCTGAACCTGCCTTTATGCCAGCTATGCTTTGTGAGTAACGATTTTGCTGTACTAATTTTGGGGCCTGAGGGAGGTAGAATGGAACTTCATTTTCTTTTTGAAAGGGGATTGTCTTGAACAGCCAAAGAGATGGTATTTACTCTCCCTTCTATGTTATTCTTGCTGCCTTTTCCTATATGGAGGTACTTAGAAATATTCCAGGAGAATCTGTCTTTTAGGTAAGTTCTGTTAAGACTTCTGTCCTGAACAGATAGCATTGTGTCCCAGAGGTTCCTGAGATATGTCTTCTGTCTAGTTTAAAAGATATGTAGATGAAAACCCAGACACTCACTCTGATGGGAAAAATATCTGAAGATAAGTTATGGGAGTTTGCTTGGGAAAAGACATATTCAGCTGGGAGAAGTGTTGGATTTGGGCAGAATGTAAGTGGGCATTAAAAAAATCTATATGCAGTGAAAATAAAATTGGAGGGTTCCCTCTAAATTCAGTAGTAGTGGCATGACCTCATTTGGTCATCTGTGCCTTCAGGTATGTCTGGTTTTCTTGCTTTAAGGGAAAAACACTCCCAATTCCTCTTTTCCCCTCCCTCATGTTTATTCCTTTAATGCATTTTTGGGGGGCTTTTTTCCACAGAAAATACATAGGAGTTTGAATTTAAATTATCCCAGAATGCAACTCTGAAGTGTACACTGGAAATTCCTTCTGACTCCACTGCAGTGAACAGCTTGTGCCAGAGGCATGCTATCTAATTACCATACACTTTCTTGACTAGTATTGTGGGGAGGGAAAAGGCAGTGTGCGATCAACTGAAATATGAAACAATAAAACAAATTAAACTGCATGAAGTAAGAGGAGGAAAAATGAGATGGGAGTTGTTTTTGTTAAATGTTTACTGTTCGTACACTGCCTGAGGCTTAAATTCTTGACTGTTAGAGGATTTTACAGTTTTATGGATACCATCAGAAGATTTTAAAGTATTGTGGTTTGTACTGCAATTCTTGTTGAAAGTGCACGTTCCTTGCTTCTCAAATGCTATATCTAATTTGGTGGCTTGTTGTGTGTTTCTTGAAAATCATCCTTCAGCCATTCTTAGCTCTAAACCCAATAATGACTAGACTGATTCATCTAAAACCAAAATGCTATCGGAAACTCTCCATATTCCTTTTCACTTTTGAAGACCTTACTCTTTTCTTCTCCATAATTCACTTAGCAAAATCCTTTGCAAAGCCTCTGGTTCCCAATAAAGGAATAATTGTCGTTGAAGACTGAGAAAAAATTCTGCTTCTAGTCACGACTCTCTAATTATTTCCTCAAGCTCTGTCTTCTATTAATTATGAATTTATTTTGAAAACAGCCTGCTCATCAATAGTTTAGTAGCAAAGAAAAAGAAAGAATCTTTATAAAAAGAAAAACAGATCTCAAAAATCAAATTTTAAAAATAATTTTTTCTGTAGTACAGATATAAGTCTCTGTGTCCCTTTGGAAAGTTAATGCAATCACAAGCCATTAGTAGAAGACTAAAATTTTCTTTCATTCACCTACTTTCTCTCATCATATACATTTCAGCTAAAAGATTGCCACATATTAACGGATACACACAGTATGAATGCAAGTGAAACTAAACACACATAAAATATTTTGCATCTCTGCAGAGAAGTATGAAATTGCTCTCAGAGTTTAATCTATATTTGGTATTCTTTGATGGGTCAGATACCTCATTTCTTACATGCAATAAGGGAAAGTGAGTGACTGCGGACCCTTCCCACAATAGTCAGTATTGAACTTTGTTGTTAATATGAGCAACTTTGCCAGTATGATCTATCAACTTGGGTGCTAAAAATTCCTGAAATTTTAAAATTTGGACTAAACTGAAGACATTGTTTCTTTTTGTGCCAATATTTTTCTAAGCTTCCTCGAAATCCTAGACAGAAGTCAGGATTTCAAGCATGTTACCTCACCACCTCACCTATGCAGCAGTGATGAGAGCAAGCACATCAGGGGCAGGCTTAAAACTCAGTTACAAATTGCCTGGGCTAGACAACATCTGGCAATAAAAGCTTCTTCTTTTTTTTTCCTTTTTTTTTTCTTTTAAAAAACACGGAACTTTGCAATTTCATTTTATGGCAGAGTAATGATCTGCAATTCATTCAGTTATATGACCAAGCAATCCTTTCCATTGTGAGATGCCTAATAGAAATATTAAAAAGAGAAGGATGTGGACAAGAAAATGTAAGCTCCAATTGTTACATAAAATACTAATCATAAGTGTTGCAGTGTATCAGGATTTTTTCTGAGGGGGTCCCTTGGGGCTTAGTCTATTTAACTCCAAACCACCACTGTAGTTTCATTTGAGAAGCTGAAACTTTTGAAGCAAACCTCTGCCTGTTAAGAAATCAAAAGGAAAATCAGGGGTCATGATCAGAAGTAGAATAAATAGATAAACCACCTGTGTCTGTTTATCTTTCAATTAATCTGGTTAACACTTCATAAGTTATGGGTAGGAAGGTTGAGACATTTCATAGAACAGGCATACCATCAGGATGGAAAATCTGTCAGCCCAAGAGCTATCAGCCTCCTGAAGCAATAATATAAGGGAAAGAGTGATTGTTACTTCTTGGTCTGAAGTCTTCTTCCCAACAATAACTACGTAACCAGTCTGCAAAGAATATTGTCCTCTGGATTAAAGTTTCTTTCAGAGGATGAAGCAAACCCATTCTCTTCTGGTGACTTAGGGCTAAATGACCCCATGATGGGCCATGGCAGCATACTCACCATAGGCTGATAGTAAAGACAAATTAAATCTTCATTGATTCTCTCAATTTCATTCCCTCTCTCCCAGAAGAGGTTCATTTAGTACATTTATAACAGCAGATCTGAATTTTTAATTTGAGATATTCATCAGTCCTGCTTTTCCAGTATTGTTCAGACGCCTATAGTGCACTGCTAGAGGGAATAATTTTAGGGAGGACAGGGGTCTATTGAATTTATTGTGTTTTTGGGGGATATTTATTTGCATGGATCGCCCCACTCCACCCAACTTGCTTGACATTTTGCAATCTTCTGAATAATACTTTTTTGTATGAATGTTATTTATGTATGCTAATGTATGATTATGTATGTATGGTATTTATCTAAAAGCTAAATAGGAACTCTCTTTTCCTTTCTGATTTTCTGAAAATGAACTTAGTGTGTTCTGTGCTCTAATATGACTTTTTGAAAGTATGAAAGTATTATAGTCACTTTCTAATTATTATACAGTTTCTTGAACAAAGCAATCTGGTAAAATTAGAATTCCCTCTTATGCTGATAAATCTCTATCAATAAAATTAAGCTGTTACTATATTCCTCTCAATTTAAGATATAAATAACATGTTTTCTGAAGCTTTTAGATGACACGTAACAGGCATGAAGTATATAACTGCAGAGAACAAAATGGAATTGCTTACAAAAGATTGCCACACAATATTGCACTCAAATATTAAAAAATATTGGCATTGTTTGCTTGACACAAATTTTTAATTATTAAATTCAAATCTGCTATGGGAAACCAGGAATGTTATTTTTTAATTTAATTATTGAATGTTTCACTTTTATTTCTTAGCAAGAGAATTCTGGATAGAATTCTGGAGAGAAGGATAAGGCCAGAAAATTTTGTTTGTTCCCAGCTACACTCCTTAATTTAATGTTAGTTTTCAAAATGTTGTGGAATACTTGTACACAATAGTCATTCTTTTAATAAGATCTCTCATATCAGTGAACAAACTAGAATCCAGCAGGGATTTGTTTTCCTTTTATTTACATCATTAGCAGCACTACAAATTTGGCATATAAAGTCAGCTGGAAAAGCACAATATTTTTGTATGCATACCTTCTTCTTAATGAAGCCACAGGACAGTATTAAATTAGCTATGGAATCTAGTACTTTTTATTGGAGTAGTTGATAGTCTGACACTCTCTCTTCTAAGCTAAGTAAATAAATTAGTCTTCCATCTGACCACATTTAAATACCCTACAAATACGTGATGAAAGATTAAACTTACATAAATTATTTTAGATAGCAAAAAGCTTTTCATATGGAATTCTATAACACTAATATCAGTCTAGAAAAAAGTCATATGACACTGTAATTTATATTAATGGGAAAAAAAGAAAAGAAAAAAAAGTATCTTCCCTACTTTGATAATAAAGGGATGTGGTAAAACATGTTCTTTTATGTAGAATTCCTATTAATTTCAATAAGGACTTCTACCTCATGATAGTAAGAAATGTAGATGTCATTGTCTCTACATTAATTTCTGTAAAAATCAGCCAGGTTTCTAGGTTTTACATCAATCAGATGAGGAAAAAACCAATTTATTATAGCATGTATCAAATAATAGAAAAACTTCTATTTGTTGCCCAGCTATAGTACAAACAGAAAAATTAAGTGTAGTTCTTCAGAAGAACTGAAGAAATCAGGGATTTCATCTGTTTAAAATGGAAATAAGCAAGGAAAGGTTGTGTATGAAGCTCTTAAAAATAACGTAGCGAAGATCACAGCCACATGCCCACTTCTTAAGCTCTGCTTACCAGAGTGGATGGAAAGAAGAGGACAGAAGAGGGGAGTGAGAAGACAGGCTGCAACTTCTCACATCTGGAAAGGAGTCAATGAGCAGGACTCCCCCAGGTAACCATCTACCACTCTGCCTGCCTCCAAGTATTGCTAACAACTTCGAACCTGAAATCTTAGGATTGTTTTTAAGTCTTCTTTAGAACACAAGTTCTAAGATTTCCCATGAAATCAATTAGAGAGTGCTGGTTACCCCCCCACACAATATGACAGAAAAATTGACAAGAAGAAGATGAAAATGCCCAGCAACCAAAGGGACAATTGTCTCAAAACCTCACAATATGGTTAAGCTTAACTCCACACTTCATGCTAGCATGTTTGCTCAGGAAAAAGACACTTTGATGTGATTGGTGCTGAGCTCTTTCTTAAGTGCCCGCAACAGATCCGTTTGGTCAGCTTGCAGCTCAGTGAGCTTGAGTATCGTGAGCTTTTGGTTCAAGCCAGATGCTATTGAAAATGTAAGGCAGGAACTATTCCATTTTCCAGTCTTATCTATCTTTCTATCTCTCACAGAACATGTCCAAATTACTTCTGTAGTGCTGCCAAGAAAGTAATGTATCCCTACACGTCGCTTTCAAAATTAACAATGCAGCAGGACTTCATGTCCTAGAAGAGATATGCAGTCATAATTCTATGTCTTGGCATAGTCAGAAGCATCTTCCTAACCAAGGAGTTAGGGCCAGCACTGGAACACATGTCCAAGCTACTGCATCTTTCAGCCCTTCCCTTGGTGCACAGGATTCACCTTTCTCTAAAATTATGTTAAATTCTCCAGAGATACTCCAAGGTTGCCCCAGATGCCTGGAGGCAATGTCACTGATTTTCAGGATGACAAAGGCCTGTTGTCTAAAAGACCAGATCCATTGGCATACGCCTCTGAATGAGTCAGATCATGACTGAGTTTGGAAAGAAAGGTTGTGGTCTTTAGTGGAAAGAGAGAAAGAAGGTGACAAAAAGAGAGTTTGGATAAAAACCCTTCATGTTTATAAACTACGTAGATCAAATTGTATATGGCATGTACATATCATCTGTAGTGGCCCATTGTGTTTGCTGAGACTCACCAGCATGGCTATGTGTACTGCTCTCACCAATGAAATATCGAGGCATTCTTCCTGAGAGGCCAACAGCCTCAGGGTTTGATGAGGTCTGGTAAGGACTATGTTGACAGTGCTGGCTGGTCAGCCTCAGGAACTGATTCTAATGTCTACAGCCCTTGCCATGGACTGCAGCTATTTCAGGATACATTCACCTGTGCCAGCATGGAATCACCCATGGACTGCAGCATGAGTATCTGCTCTGGGGCAGTTCTTTCTCTCCTCTAACCCCTGGAGCACTTCATCCTTTTTTTCTTTTTCCTTGGTATTTGCAGGGCTGTCTCACACATTTTTCCTCACATTTTTCTACTGTGTGATGTTCTGCTATTTCTTAGGTATATTTTTACAGAGCCACCACCATCTTAGGTCTGTCAGAGCCAGCTGGAATCTGCTGTGTCCTGCTTAGGGCAGCTCCCGACCTCTTCCTCACAGATGCTACCCTGCCACCAACATCTGGACACCTACACCAAAACTATATTTTATATATTATATATAGGTACATATGTTATATATAGTATATATAACACATACGTATATATACATTATTGCATATATAATCTAATCTATATTGTGTTATTATTTCTAGACCTATATATATTAGATATAGATCCCATCAATCCTTATCTGCTAAAACTTTTATTATGATATGCGAACATTTTATAGTGTTTTCATGAAAAGTTGTCTTTGACTACAAACCTTGCTCTTGGCTAATGGAGTTTTGCTAAACCTAGAGATTAAACAAATGTATTTGGCAGTGCTATTTTCAGATTTATATTGGAAACTCAATGTTGTCTTGTGGACCCCACTCCAGAAATGCTTGAGAAAGGGAGTGCTTGCTGATCCACAACAGTTTTAAGCAAGAGCTATCTATGTGGCAACATTATGCTGTAGATATGACAAAGTGGTAAGTGATTTAGTCTGAGAGATTCGGGCTGTCCTTACTGATCATGTGGAGCAAGAATGGCAATACTGACATATATCACTACCTGCTAACTGAACTTAACTGCCTTGTGAATGCTGATGCTACACATAGTCCCAGAGTCTGAGGGAGCTGTCAAGACTGATTTCTGCCAAGCACTGGGATGTCTGAAACATCACAGTAGATGGGAATTATGGGCTGCTACATGAAGATCAGTGAATTATAAGACACTACTAAAAGCAATATGCTCAGCACAGAATTAATAAGCAACCTAAGGACTGAAATATAGTTGCTTAAAATTTTATATCAAAAAAATTAAAATCTCAGATAGTTTCTACAAGCTGAAAGCTTTGTGTTTGGAGTAGGAGAGAGGTTAAGGTGGCTGTGGAAATGGCCTGCAGCAAATAAGTGTGTAGTATGTACTGTAAAAGATTGTTTGTCTGCAGATGTTGAGGGCTGAATCAGCCATCTGCAAATTAAGGCTTTAAGAGTGACTTTTGTCTGAGGATGTAAGGTGCTGGAAAAAGTCTGATATGCTGCTGGAAGTTACTTTGTAGTGTTAACTGCTCTCAACAAAAATACAGGAGTTAAGGAAGCAAAAGCTCAGGCGTTGTTAAAAGAAGTAAGAGGCGTGAAGGGCAAAAGGAAAGGATTCTTTTTAAAAATGGCAGCCAAGAAAAGGCTTAAAAATTGAGACAGAGATTCTCACTGCCTGCTTTGTCTTAGTTTTCATTGGTAAGGTGAAATTTTGCTTACAGGTCTAGTAGTAGTGCATAGGAACAAGCATTACACAGAGCAATATAAGATGGAGTGAGGAAACACTTTAGACTTCTGGGCATACTCAAGTCCATGGGATCAAATGGGTGCATTCAAAGGTGCTGGGGGATGTGGCCAATGTCACTGTGAAGCCACTATCTGTTGTCTGAAAAATCGTGGTGACTGGGGGAGATTCCTGAAAATGAGAAAAAGGAAATGCTCCCACTCATTTCAAAGGGCAGAAGGGGGCATCTGGGGAAACAGGCTCCTCAGCCTCACCTTAATGCAGGAGATGATGGAGCAAGTAATGCTGTAAGTGCCTGCCAGCCTTAGGAAAGGGAAGGAGGTGACTGGGATCAGGCAACATGGTTTTATGTAGAGGAAGTAGTGCCTGACAAAACTTACTACATTTTTGCTGTTAGATGATGCACTGAGGACCAAGGGAGAGCTGTGTGTTGTTTGCCTGGAGTTCAGCAAAGCCTTCTATATGGTTTCCCATAGCACTTTCACAGACATATGAACTGGACAAGCTAGCCAAAAGGTGAATTGAAAGCCAGCTGGATCATTAGGGGCAAAAGGTTGTGATGAGCAGTGCCAAGTCCCAGTGGTGGATGGTTAACAGTGACACCTCCCAAGGATGAATGCTGGCATTAGTAGCTTTGGATCTGTTTATTGACAGCCTGGGTGATGGGGACAGTGAAAGTCTGAGCATGATACAGAACAGGGGGAGGGAAGGGCTGCTATGTTTCTGTGATTTGGAGGCAAGTAAGGAAAATCAAGGAGCAGCAGGAGTCTAATGGCTGAATGAGGAATCAGATGCCGGCATGAGCATCTGGGGAGAAATTTGTACTGCACAAAGGTACTAGATTCAAGAACTGTGAAAACCCAAAAAAGAGCAGCGAAATGGGTAATTGTTCCATTTACCTTGATTCTACATGAATTGTTCATTCCACCTTTACTTTTACATTTCCTAATTCTTCAATGTTTGATACAGTAACTTTAAAGAATACTTTCATTGTCTTGTACAATTTGATTGACACAGGTTTTCTTTCTATTACATGTAGTAGAAAATACATATATTTTAACATGACATGGAACCCAAGCATAGTCATGTTATTGAAATGCTTATTTGATACATGAACACACCCCCTCCCCCCCAGCTGTAATTTGGAGGTGTTCATCTTTTATTTTTTCACCCAAGTATGTCCTAAACATGCAACAGAAAAAATAAAAAGCAAAGCTAAGCTATACAAAATGCTTATAAAATACATTAAAAGCAGATTAGTAGGTGGGAAAAAAGAGCTCTTGTTCACTCAGATCATATAAATTAAGTCAGAAATACTGTCTCTTGAAGTGGTCTGTGAATATCATTGTCCTATAAATGCATTTCTTGGCAGGTGTTTTCCCATAGTTTGTAGCATCCACCAGATTTTGCTGACAATAAGGCATTCTTTGGAGGAATCAACTTTAATACAACATTTAAGTTCAGAAAAGGTTTTCCAAAAATTACTTGAATCAGAAACAAAGAAGACAGCTGGTAGATAAACAGGTCAATTTTTCTCATTAAGGTACAGCAAAACCAGCCTGCTGCATACAGCCTGCCCTTCTCACCTACTGCAGTGAAGGCAGAACAGTCTTATCAAGTAAGGTCATTCTGCATGGCAGCTCTACAATTTCTGCCTCACCCTTCATTAATCCACAGAGGTAACCAGTGGGAATCCAACAGCTCTTCATCACTTCAGTATCAAGAGGCATGAAAACAGATTGTCAGGAGTCTCATTTCCCTCCACCCTATGTGACTAAGTAGAAATAGTAAGAATACAACAAAGTAAAACAAAAAAGTACAGCCCACAACCAGTGGAAGTTTTACTGGGGAGAGGGAAGTGTTATCTTTTTTTATTATTATTTGTATTGTTTCTTATTTTTATCATTGATAGTATAAGCCATATGTGCATTTTATCTAGGAGAAAACTGAAAAAAACCATACAGTAACTTCAGCTCCTTTTTGCTACTCACAATTTTTATAGACTTATTGTAAAGAGCTTTCTGCTACAAATTCAAAAAAAGAGTGCATTTGGTTGCTGAAGTAAATAGATACCTCTTCTTGTAAGAAGAATAGGATAAAATATGGTCATTTAAATCACAATCACCATCATGCATTTTTATGAAAGAGTTTCTGGCATTTAACATTTCCATGAACTAATAGTTTAAATTAAACTTTTGGCACAAGATTTTCCACATCAATCAATATCCCTGGTATGATGCATCATATCATGTGACAACTATTCTTAAGACTAAAATTTCATACTGGTAAAGACGTAGCATTGTTCTGGACTTCCCTGTTTTTAGCATTACAATTCAGAAGAAATATAAACAAGATAGTAAGAACCTGCAACTCTATTTGGGCAGAAATTGTTGCCTGGCACTATTGAAGGAAAAACACTAAGAGTAGGCTGATAAATTCCTAAATCATCTGCTGTTTGTAGCAGAGCAGTGTGCTCTGTGTGTTTCTTCCTTCCATGATGTTTACTTCATCAGCCTGATGCTCCCCAGTGATAGCACATGAATAAAAGACCAAGCAGTAAACTGACAATTTATCACAACTCTACTAATGCAACCTTCATGTGGTGTTCTTGCACTGTTTTCTTCCTTGATGCTTTTTATCTATGTTTCAAAGAGCTTGCCAAAAGCTGTTCAAAACCCTGCTATCCCCAAATATTATGTAGCTTACCACAGACCACAGAACTCCAGTGGACACTATATAAATAGAGTACAATTTGGCATCCATTTAATAGGACACAATGCAATTTTACAGTATGAGTTTTAAACTTTTTTTTCTATTGATAAATACTGTAAAGTATAGTTTAGCTAACAATAAAAGTAAAAAGAGAAGCTATATTACATGGGGGTTTTTTAATCAAAATTGGGGAAAACCAAATCAGTAATGCAAATGTAGGAGACTTGTTGCAAAATGTAGAACCTGGATGAGAAAGATGTCCACACCAAACAGTATAGGATTATGTGGTTTGAGAGAGTATGCTAATAGCACCAACACAAAGCCAAAACTATTCAACTCTGACCTGTATGCTGTTATCTCTTTGCACTGAGTCTTCTGTGAACAAGTGGAAAAGAAGGAAAAATTGAAAAAAAAATAACTCTACGAGTGAAGAAAGATAGAAAAAAAAAACAGGCAAAGATCTTGAAGTAAAATTAATCATGGTTAAAAGTCTATACCTCAGCCCCGGTACACAGATGTTTTTCCTGCTTCAGTAGCAACAAAGAATGTGTCAATAAAACTTCTTATGACTTAATATTGCTCCAGTGAAAAGTCAGAGCAGAGAAAGACTCAAAGTGGATATTTAGAAGTTTTCTTTAAAAAATCCAATCACTACCACCGTCTTTTCTTTAATGATCTTACCATAAATAATGCACATGAAAGAATGCACATGGTGCAGGGGTACATTGCTCACCAAGTTTCCTTAGTGTGAGAGTTGGTTTTCTGACAGTTAGTTTTGCATACTAACTGTCCAAACAGTTTAATTGAAGAATAATGGCTACCTTACTAATGTAAGATTTAATTGGACTCTGTAAAATATTTAAGATTCTCTTTTTCTGTATGGCTTCATCCATGGTGTTCAAAACCTGTGCCTTGATTTCACCAGAATTTCCACACCTCTGGCAATAAACCCCTGCAGAAACAGTGACTGATGGCCCCACAGCACTTTGTGGCTAGTTAAACAACTTTCTCTGAAAACTGATGTTGACTTGATACTTTCATCTCACCATTAGTGCATGGCAATCAGAACTTCTTTCATACTCTTAAATTGTTGATTCATTCAATAATTCAGTCTGTTAGGGAGTTGGTTATTTTGTTTAATTTAGAAATCACTTTAAATTGGTTTCACTGATGAAAGCTGTGATTATGAGCATATGGTTTTTCTTTGCTTTCATGATCTGGTGCTATTTTTCATCATTTTCATTAAAAGCTGTATTTTTTCATTATTACAGAATTTTCATTAGTGGTCTGTCATTTAAAGCTTGGCATATAACCCCTAGTTTAAGAAAAGCAAAAGGAAAAAAAATCTTAGCTAAATGACCTCAAATTAATATGATTTAACCAACTAAAACTTCAGTAGTCATAATTTTAAAACAGCAGAGACAAATATTAGCAGGGCCCCTGGTCCAGATGCCAACATGTTCTCAGGTTTCCTGAACCTAGCTTTGCTGTGTCAGAGAGTCTGTTGTCCCACACTACCAGCTTTAGTGTGTAGACAAAAGCAGGGAGTAAAGTAGCAGGGAGTAAGAGCTTATGCCAGCTCATTGCACACCTAACATACTGCAGAAAGGGGAGATTGAAGATGTTACTTGTAACTTGAATGCCAGCCAGTCTTTTGGTTGTGGGTATTCCAGATCATCCTGCTTTGAGCAAGCAGGCACACCTCATCCTACCTTACCTGGATGCTATTTTCAAACTATCCTAGCTTACCAAAATGGAAGATGAGAGCTGCAACTATGGGAATCTTTTTCTCTGTGAACCAGCCCTTCTCTGTTGATCTTATGCTATTCAAATGTGATTACATTTGAGTCAAGGAAATATTTCAGGAAATTTGTTTTGCCTATTTACCAGCCATTCCCTTCTCCGCTACTCATGGGCTTTGGAAGGTTATGTTGTAATCACAAGTCCATATACATCCTGCTCCAAGCAAAGTTGTTTCCCACATTTCTTTTCCTTTTTAATAACACATACACATTCTTAGGAATAGAAGATTTTTTTTCCTTTAATTTAAAGCTCCCGTGAACCTGACTTGTGTTTAATGAAAAAAGAGTCTGAAGATACTTCTTTTTTTTCCTCTCTGCCCTCTAGATTTTACTCAACATTTCTGTTAAGTGGATCAGCATGTCTATTTTCAGGTTTGTAAAATGCCAACATATCATTAATACCTTTTGTGATTTCCCTGAGGAAAGCAAAATTTTCTCATCTGATTTTCCTTTTGTATTACTCTTGAATATGCATCATATTTTCATGATGCTGTTTATTTTTCACTGAGATAAACCTTTTAATAGCCTTCATAGAACTGTAAAAACACATTTCCAGAATGCAATCATTCAATTTGTAGAAATTGATGGCTAGAGTGCCATATATACAATATGAATGAGAAAAAATTTCTAGACCTCATAGCAATGCTTTAGCAGGGAAAAAATAAATGAATACTTGAGCTCTCTTATACAACATCTTCTAATAAAACTCTGTCTCTAAAAGACTGTTGTGGAGTAGAAAGCCTACGCTACTAGCACATTATCATGAGATGAAGTGAAATGACAGCAGGAATGTGAACAGCATGGCTTTAGAGGATTGTCTGGATGACAAGAGAACCATTTCAAAGTGTTTCATGGAGGGTGCTCTGCTTTTCTGTTTTCACTGTAACATTTCAGGTAGGGGCTCCCCCAACAGGGATTGAGTGGCAACAGGGATAAGGGACATTGACTGTCAAATCAACTGTCTCCATCTCTGTCTCTGTCTGTCTCTGTCTCTGTTTCTGTCTCTGTCTTGCTTCTTCTAAGAATAGAATAATCACATCTTTTCATAATACAGTGACATTGCTCAGATTTTTCATTATGCCTGGATTAAGAATAAAAAACGGGGGTGGAGCTGTGAGGGGAGAGAAACTTCAGTTTGATTCTTCTTGTTCACCACCTTCTCTCTTTGTACTTTCCTGCCTCACTTGGGATGCAAACCAACTTCACCTTGGGTTCTTTTAGATTTAAAGGTTATTAACTACTGCAACATTAACCTGCTCAGACCTTATTTTCATTATCTCCAATAGGATGGCAGGATTAAGATAGCTAGAAGGAGCATGATGTGATTTAGCTCTGTTTGATGCTTCTGCCTTAGTAAATGTCAGAAGAAGGGAACAGAGTATTAATAATCATTTGCATCCAGTATGCTAACAGCAGATCTCAAAGAGAATGCACTCTGTAAAATCAAGCTCCAAGGTGGCAATTGCCCCTCCTCCAAAAAATAAATGAAAACAAGGCCCTTCGAGACATATCTGACAAATGCAGGGTTAAATAAAAACACTAGTATCTATTTAAAAGCCGAGAAGCAGTTTGCTGGAGCAGTTATTTCATGTTAATCACTTTGTATTTACTGCAGCTTGAGAAAGACACATTTGTTATGCAGACAGTGTTCATTGTCGTAGCTTCATCATTAATGCACTGCTGCCAGCAACAAAATGAATTAGCTCTCTGAATACTAAACTGGGAAACCAATGTTGAACCAGAGAGTGACACAATGACACTTACAGGATTAAAATACATTACCCAGCTATGAGAGGGTGCATTTTTGGCATTTGTTAATGATTAACTATTTTTAAGATTAGTATTAGTAGGAAACCTCTCTGGAATGGTTGAAAATTGTAGGACAAACAATAGTGATCATTTATGTTCCCCATGGGAGTTTGTACTCTTTCTGGAATACAAATTTCTCATGGATTATTTCCCATGCTTGACCACAGCCATTTTTTTCCCCATCAACAATTTATCATTTATCCCTTTACATGCATACTTTGAATTTCTGCAATTCCTACCATACTGTAGATCCATAGCAGCACTGTAGAAAGTGCATGAATATAAAACACGAAGGAATCAAAGCCCCACTGTGTCTGTGAAGAGATGTCACAGGCATGTGCAAAAGCACAGTAACAAAGCAAATGCCACCTGTCACTCTGAGTGTTTTTATATGCCTTTTGATGTCCCTATGTCACAAGAATAACAACATTAATCTCAGAATGGTACATTGTTACTGTTAACTATAATCTGCTCTGCACAGGTCACTAAACTAGTAAGGGTTAATTGTATATTTAAAATAAAAAGGGGGAGGGGCAGGGGGTCAAGAAAGAAGAAAAAAGGAAGAAAAAACGGAGGAAAAATATGTCAATCAGCAAAATATATCTATTGTTGTGGGAGCTTGGGACTTTCCCTGTACTAAAATGTATTGAAGTAAGAGCAGAAGGCAGCTGCCTCCTTTCTATCCCCTAAAAACTCTGGGGTTGATTCCCTGAGATGTTGGAAGCAGAACACCCCTAGACATTTAAAAGGGAGGAAAGGAGCTAGAAAGCTATAAAACACTTGTTCTATCTTTTAGTAAAATTGTCACGTGCATAAATGGGTAATAAATTCAAACCTAAGTATCAAAAATCCTGAACTAAGTTCTATAGGAAAAAAACAGATTCTTCTTGAATCTTGAGGTACTCATGTTCTCCTAGAAAGGAAAACAAATAAGCAGTACAATAACCCCAACTCCTTTGGGAATTCTTTCCCTTCCAGTTGGAAATAGAGGTTGTTTTAACATTTATATGCAAAACAAAGCATCCCAGAAAACTCAGCTTAGCCCAATCACCTGATGGAGAGAAATGGTTCTGTACAGCTATTGTATGGTGGATGCTGATGGCTGATTATTTTTGTGCATTGGTATATTTTAAACCTAATATTTTATCATTTAAATTGTAATGGACTCTCTTGTTCTATTTGCATATGTTCTTTTAGAAATGTCCATTTTCAGGTTTAGAAAGTAATTATTCAAGATTAATCTCAAGAATGAAAATAAGCTCTGGGAGTGGGAAACTGTCATCACCATTATGCAGCTTTCTGACCTCAATGACTATTATCTGGAATAATAATAGTATTCATTTACTAGCAAAGTAACACTCTGAAGTTAATTAAATGTTTGTACAGCATTATGAAATTACTAAATAAGTATATTTCATAAATACCATATTTTCATGAAAAAGCAATGTCAAGCTCCATGGAAGTTCATTTATGTAGTTTTTCACAGTGTTCCATCCAGTTTTCTAGTTGAATATATCAGCTGATTAGCAATAGAAGGTGTGGCTTGAAGCAACAGAGGACAATAGAAAAATTACACTTTGGCTAAATTAAATCTATAAGTAATATCTGTAAAGAGAATGTAGCTATCAAAATTTGAATTTGACACAGTTGTAGCGACAAACTCTGAAAGAGAGACATTTCATAACCAATAAACTGGGGTGAAAAATATATGCTGAAAAATTCTCAAAGGTGAACCTTGTGGTTTAACCCAACCCCAGCTGGCAGATGAGCCCCACACAGCTGCTCACTTGTTCACCCCTGGTGGTGTGAGGAAGAGAATCAGAAGACTATAATTGAGAAGATTTGTGGGTTAACATATTTAAATTTAGTTTAACAGGTAAAGCAAAAGCTGTTCATGCCAGCAAAACAAAACAAGGTATTTATTCACTGTTTCCTGTGGGCAGGTGGATTCTCAGCCAGGCACCACCACATGTAGCAGCATCTAGGGAAGAAAACACCATCACTCTTAACATTCCCTCCTCCCTCCTTCTCCCAGGCTCATATGCTGAGCATAATAATGCCATATGGTAAAGGATATCCCTCAGTTTGGGATATCATTTGGACTCATTTGGAGTCACCTGTCCTGGCTGTGTCCACTCACAGCTCCCTGTGCACCCACAGCCCCCTCACTGGTGGAGTGAGAAGCAGAAAAGGCCTTGATGCTGTGTAAGCACTGCTCAGCTGTAATGAAAACACTCCTGTTGCCACACATTCCAGCACAAATCCAGAACACAGCCCCATCATGGCTACTATGAAGAAAACTAATTCTGTCCTAGCAAAAAGCAGCTGAGTGAAGCAGCCCATTTCATGGTAATAATTCTACTACACTGTGTAAATTACACAAGGATTTATCTTTACAGCATTATAAGGTCCTGTACATGGGCTGGGATAATCCAGGCATAGAGGATGGATGGAAAATGGATTGAGAGAGACTCTGAGGAAAAGGGCATGTGTGTGATGGTTCACAAGAAGCTTGACACAACCCAGCAATGTGCATTTACAGCCCAGAAAACCAACCATGTCCTGGGCTGCGTCCAAAGAACTGTGGCCAGCAAATTGAGGGAGGTGATTCTAGTCCTTTACTCTGATCTGCTGAAACCCCACCTGGAGTCCTGTATCCAGCTCTGGATGGCCCAACATGAGAAGGACATAGACATGTCAGAGTGAGTCCAGAAGAGGCCAAAAAGATGATCAGAGTGCTGAAGCACCTGTCCTACAAAGACAGACTGAGATGTTTGAGGTTGTACAGACAGGGGAAGAAAAGGCTAAAGTGAGATCAGATAGCACCTTCCAGAACCTAAAGGGCCCTACAGGAAAGATGGAGAGGAACATTTTATAAGAGCAGGTAGTGATAGGACAAGGGGAAATGGCTTCAAACTGAAAGAGAGAAGGTTCAGATTAGATGTTAGGAAAAAAATCTTTATGGTCAGGGTGGTAAGGTGCTAGAACAAATTGAAGTTATGGATAACCCATTCCTGGAAGCGCTCAAGGCTTGGTTGGATGAAAGCTTTGACCAATCTGGCCTTGTAGAAACTGTCCCTGTCCATGGCAGGGGGGTTGGAAGTAGGTGGTTTTTAAGGCCCCTAAAGGTCTTGTCAATTGGTAATGAAACACAGCTAATGATAAATAAGTAACAATTTTCTTCACTGAATAGTTTACATAATTTCATAGTGGTGGTTGGGCTTTTTCCCTACATTTTTTTAAATGCTCTGAAATTCAATGAGTCATGTCTTCATTTGCCTTGTAGTTTTAGTTATATATTGTTACACTTCTTGAGGCATTGAAGTCATGATTATAAATGCTATTAAGAAAATGGACATCATATTTGTCTTTCTCCAGATAGACTGAGTGTTTGAAAAAGAAAAATAAGTAGTGTCAAACTTCTCTTTTTGTATCTTAAATCAGAAATTAAGTATTACATCATTTACAAAGGCATGTGCACCGAAAGAAAAGCAATATAATGCTGGAGGCTATGCCACTGACATTTTGTGGAGAGAAATATCCCTGTATAGTAGGGAACAGGTTTCCTTATCTTAAAGAAAATTAGGCCCCCAACTTAACACTACCCAGAGCTGTGTGAAATAAGAGAAAATATGTATAAAATCTATGGAGCCTATCATGCAGTACAAGAATGATTTCTTACAGATCTTTCTGCATATAATGCTGGAGCATCCACTGAAATTCCTGAGATATTCCTTTGGATTATTTGTCTAATTTCAAAGTGAATCTAAAAACCATTTTGTAAATATATGTATTTTTAATTTTTTTTTTTTTTTTACGTAAAAGCCTCCATATTTGCAACCTTAGAAAAAACCTCTTCTATCTTCAAATTAAAAAAAAAAAAAAAAACATTTTTGGGAGAAACACTCTTGAGTTTCTCTTATTTTTCTTCACCTTTGTCAAAAGCAGCAATCCAGTAGTCTACATATGTAGTTAGAGGTTGTGGGAGCCTTTTTTACTCTTTTCCTCCTCAATTTCTAATTCTTGGCTTTCATTCATTCTAGAATTTTTAGAACTCTTAAAGAGGCAGAATAGACTACTGGGTGAGACAGTTCAGGTCTTAGTCCTTATTCTTTCATTTACCTTTCTTTAACACATTTACATGTTTGCCTTTCTTGGGCTTTTCAGACTGTTGCTATGGGTCTGCACAGTATCAATCTATGTAGTATTTTGAGCTTCATCTTTAAGTATTCTAAAATATAGTTACATTGCATCGATTTTCCATTGAGTTTATTATTTGCTACCCTTTTTTTTTTGTACTGATATAATAAAAATCCTGATAGATTTTTTTTTGTTCACAAAAATAAAAGGTAAAAAAATATTTCCTTTAGATTTCCCATCCATACCCAAATTTTTACCAGTTACCTTCTGCCCACCTTCTTTTTTAACAGCTTCTTGTTTAGCAGAACTTGTCTTTTCTGCTCCATTATAGAGTTTTATTTAGGGGATTTGTAGATTGTCCTATCTTTGCTTCATTAGGTACTCCTAAGAAGATCTTTCAGTGTGTCTTCAGTCTCATAAATTTTATTAGTTTCTCTCACTGCCCCATTAATTTTGCTCTTAATTTTGCAACATTTCTACTCATGAAATCTAACTCACTTGTAGAGCTGCATGAAAGAAGTTAACTCCTTCACAGGAGGAAAAAAGTTAAACCAAAGCTATCTCCCAAACAACTAAAAAAGTTTTAAATTGAAGCTATTGGGTAAATTCCAGCTGTCTTAGAAATATCAGAGGAAGAGCATTTCTGTAAGTGGTTACTTCACAATGATTACTCAATCTTACACACAGAACAATCACATGGTATCCCAACAGTTTTATTTTATGTGCAGATTCTGAGAATATCTGCACCTTAGCAAATACCTAACTTCTACATCCCATTTTAAAAAGTCTGTCTGGAGCAGCTGCTGCAGGGGTACTGGCGTGCTGGAGAGCCATTATTCATCTTCTCTGCTGTTGTATCCCAGTGTTTATCCATCTCCACTGTAATAATAGAAGTGCTTGACTGAAAAGAGAGATTGAGGGAGAAAGTAGAAACAGATATTAGAATTAATGGAAACATTAAGAAATAGCTCCCACTGAAACAGTTAAGAAGGATTATTTTTATTTTCCCTCTATTTTTCATCACAAATTAGGTGACTAGTATTAAGCATACCACCCATTTCCTTTTCAAGCTGCAGTAATGGGCTGATGAGTAATTCCTAGTGAAGTTCCAAGCATTCAGTTTTAGAGGAATTTCTTTAAATAACGCATATTTTTATAATAGAGAATCAAAATATTGTTTCACATTAAGAGACAGAAATGATCTCTGAATTAGTCAAATAAATACACGGACACGTGTTTGTGATTATGTGTGGGATCCTTTTTCTGCAAGAAAGAACCAGAATAGAAAAATTATAAGAAGAAAAATTGAAGAAATCAAAAAATTTCCTTGGATGAATATTGAAAAGATAAGAATATTTCTATGACTTACAGCTCTGTACACACAATGTCTTACTTATTACAATATGACCTAGATCCTAAGGGTTATGTTTATGATGTAGCAATTAGGACATCACATTGGCAGCAAATCTATACAACTCACACTTGATATGCACATTGTATGCATTCACTCTTTGGAATGGCCCAGTAGTCCCTGGGTCTACTAATAAAATCATTGATCACAGGCTCAGATGTAGCTACTTGCACTGTAGATATGCAATATTACAAGAGATTAAACCCACCTACTGCCCACAAAAATCTAATCATCGCATCCTCATTTGCAAAGTGAACCAAAATTTCTATGTAGCTGATCAAGTCTACATTTCATGCTAGGCATGCACTGTGCTTTCACTAACAACTTTTATTGCTACAGAATATTGAGTTCAACTTGTACTGTTTGTGTCTAGCAGTCTCCTGCTACTGAACATCACAGAGGAAATGTCATCCTCAGCAGATAATAAAATTGTCAGGTGTAGTAGTCCTCAACACCTGTACAGGCATTTTATTCTTCCAGCCTGTTTTCCCTTGATATATGTTAGTTCACACCTCTGACTTATTTATTGCTTCAGTATCAGCAGTATTTATGTTTTCTATCACCATCACTCTTATAAAATATAAATGTAGTTATGCTAATTGAAAGTTAGACTGTTTTTCTTCTTTTTACACATAAAACCTTAGGAGAGGGGAGACTGTGATCTCAAATAACAACATGTGCTATTATCTGTTAACCTTTGGGATTCATTTAATAGATGTGTTGCAATGAGTTGGTCAAATTTTTTAAAGAGAGAGAGAGAGAATACATATTTGCACTGCAAATACAACTGTACCTTTATTTGCGTAACGGAGACTTGTAGTCAAATATCCCTTTCTCATAAAAGTACACTAGTTCCTTTGAGAAATGTGAATAGCTTCACATATTTATATTATTTAAGTGATCCTCTGAGCCAAGTACCAAGTGAAAATCTAGAAGAGACAAATGGTAACAGAACAAAAAGCTCCTTTTTTTTATTGTTAGCTTAGACAGTCATCCTCAGCATTAAACCTCATAAATCTATACAGCTGAGTGTTCCTCTTTTTTTTTTTTTTTTTTTTTTTTAATTTTGATTTTGCATCTGTCACCTATTCTCACTTAGGAGCACAGCCCTACACAAGTACTTATGCTCTGCTCATCAGTGCACAGGTCTAATATTTTTTAGGCATTTTACCCAGTGAGGTAAGTAAACAGAAGTCAACAGAAACACAAAGAAAGGAAAGGGATTATAGCATTCATTTCATACACTTTCATTCACATGGCAATTTAAGCCATCCATTTCAGTTCACACTTTAGGCTGCCTGTAGGGACGCTGAGAAGCACTGCTGGACAGTGGTTCAGACCTCCAGTGATGGCTGCTGTGGAGAATTCTTCTCAGTTCTGCTGAGCAGGACCTGGGAATCTTGGTGGGTGACAAGCTGACCACAAGCCAGGAGTGTGCCCTTGTGACCAGGAAAGCCAGCAGTACCCTAGGATGCATTAGGAATAGCATGGCCAACAGGTCAAGGGAGTTGGTTCTGTCTCTCTACTCAGCCCTGGTGAGGCCACATCTGGAGTGCCCACTTCTGGGCTCCTCAGTACAACAGACACAAGGAGCTGCTGGAGAGGGTCCAGCAGAGGCCACAAAGATGATTAGGGGTTTGGAGTACCCCTCCTGTGAGGAAAGGCTGAGGGAGCTGGGCCTGTTTAATTTAGAGAAGATAAGACTGAGAGGGCATGTAATCAATATATATAAATATCTCAAAGGTGGGTGCCAAGAGGATGGTGCCCAATTTTTCTTCTTTGTTCTCAGTGACAGGATGAGGAACAATGGACATAAACAACGCCACAAGAACTTTCATCTTAACAGAAGAACTTTATGTTGAGGGTAGTAGAGCACTGGAACTGCTACCTAAGGAGCTCGTGAGGTCTTCCTCTCTGGAGACCCTCAAAACCCACCTGGACACATTCCTTTGTAACTTGCTCTAGGTGACCCTTTGACTGGATGATCCCCAGATGTCCCTTCTAACCTTAATGCTTCTGTGATTCTGCGCTTCTGGTTGTAGATACAACGTCCCCCACTCATCTGAGTATTGACTTTGGATGAAACGGGACTACAAGGCATCTCTCTTGGCACTGAGTGTGTGGGAAAGTGGGAAACTGAAGCAAACCCTAGATGACCAGCTGAAAGGAGGTGTTTAATCTCAAAATATGAGGAAGTCTACTGTTTTGAATAATTTCTCTGGCTTTAAGAGTCCCCTCTCTGTCCTGTCTTGTCTTTCAGACCTCTGTGAATGTTTCACCTCTGGAAATATCACAAATAAGACACCTGTGTTTGTTCTATTGAGTGGTTCCCAAGAGTTAACTGTGCTGAATTAGTGAATTTCTTGAAATAAGAAAGTCTAGCTAGGATGGGGGAATTGAAATCTTACTTTAGTATCTAATCAGAGAACTATATTTCCATACCTGATGCTGGTTTATAACATCCAAAATTCCCGTATTACTCTACCTAGGAGTAATACTCTTAGGTAGGTCACTTAATCTCTCAGGAAATTTTGATTTCTTGAAACAACTCCTACAACAGAATAATTTCTCACCACTTGCCATTTTGTTCTCATGTATTATTAGTCTGTGCTGTAACAGCTACATCTAGAGAAAATAAAGAACAAATGACATGGATCTGTGCTCTAAACATTCCCCTTTTTTACTTGCTTTACCTGACCTGAGGACTCAGGGTTTTTCATTCTTGGTTTAAATTATTTCTATAACCTAAAAGATAATAGTTATTTACTAAGTACATTAAATATGAAAATTGCATGATGGTGAATTTGAAAAGAGCCGAGTTTTGTCCATTTTGCCTTTGACCTTATTTTAAGAATAAAATTACTAATCCCATTGAGAAGATCAAACTTATATTTATAACTATTATTTCATTGAATAGTTAGAGAAATAAAATGTGTACTTAGGATGGTACCAAAGAAAATCAAAATGCACATTTCTTGACAGTGGACAATAGAATAATCATAGGTGAAGTAGAAGAAACAGACTGAAAATTAGAGCAAAGAAGTATCAGGGCTATTGCAATACAATTCTGTGGTGATTTAGTTTGCAGTTAGAAATAAACAGACCAGAAGGGGCAGAAAGAGCATTCAAGATAGGGAGTGGATTCTCACAGAAAATAAATGAAAAATCTATTCATGCCTTTTTAAATAATTTGTAGCTCAACTCATCAGAGTTTTTTGATTAACACAACTGATAATAGTAATAGCCTAGACAAAAGTTAAATCTTAACACAAATTATGTCAGTCCTTTCATAACTACTTATATGTTGCTGCTCTGACATATCAACTACTGAAAAAATTGCTCCACATGCTATTCAACTGAATAAGTAAAAATTAAGCAATACATTCAAAAGTCTTTCTGTTCCTCAAATATAAATCAAAATAAAAATATTTTCCATCAAAATAAAATAATATAGTATTCTGGGGGGAAAAGCCTTAATTTCCAAGAAATCTCTTCTAATAGATTTTTGAAAATTGTTTTAGAACTTAAACATATGAAAATTCATTGTATGATAGGGGTTTGTTTTTTGTTTTTTTACATAACTGCTGTAGTCCAATACTACACAGTGCAATGAGAAATGAAAAAAAAAAAAAGAAGAAACCTTATGTCAGACATCCTTGTAGCAATCATTTATTTTACTTTCAGCCACGATCTCACAGGAACCAGTCTTGAGAAGTTAGAGAATGTCTGAAAAAAAATAGATTAATAAATTATTTTCTTATGTGGAAATATTTGATGAATACATGGTAAAACTGCTGTTATCTTCATGACAGGAGACTTCTAAGTCCACTAACTCTATGCAGCAAATTTCAGGACAGAATCATGCTTCAGTATAACAAGAGAAATTCAGCATTTAGAGGTGTTATCTAAACTGTTCAAATTTATAATAAAATACAGTAAATATCAATATTCCAGTAGCAAAGGACAGAACAAAACATTATTTCAGCCAGCTTCTGACTGTCCTTTGCATGCACCCAAAAAGGTTAAAAGATGTAGAACTTCTGTCTTAGCTCAACACTTTGCAAGATAATCAGTCAAAATATTTTTGTTTAGTGTTTATGGAGCTGAATCCTGTGGGTTTTCACGTGTTCCCAGGAACAGCTTGCAGACAATGGTGTGCCTACACATTCTTTTATTATTTTAAATGCTCTTAAAGACTACAAAGGTATAGAATGCAGCAGCACTAATTTTGCAGTGCATACCCTTCATCTACTTTCTTGGTGTTCTTCCATTTGATTGCTGTGAGTTACTGAACACCATGGCTACTGCATGATTTAGAAAGAAGTCTTTACCAGGAGTTTTCCATGTAAACGGTAACGAGGGTCTGTCCTCAGTGGTAGTTCAGGCACAGTAAATTAGGGTGCAAACTCTGAAGAATATGTTTTAGGCAGATAGACTTATCTTGGCTCCAGTGATGATAACAATCTTTATACAAAGATATAAATACATTAATTTATTTGAACTTGCTCTTCTGCTTTATTGTCTTTCTCCATGTGATTTGTTCCTTTGAGGAGATGTTCTGTCAAGCCATCTAGATGGACTCCAAGGCCAATGTTAACCTGTCACCAGAGAGAAGTTTCCTACGGGTAGCTTGGTAGTAGTGGTAAATACTTTTTGAAAACTGTTAGGATATAATAAATACCAGCCCATCAAGGCTAAAGGAGGTCACCAAGATAAACACAATGAAAGAAAAATGTATTCTCTTCACTTTGGTGCAGTGAAATTAAAATCTTCCATTAGAATAGACCGGAAGAAAATCAGATGGGATTGTTCTCAGTTTCATTAAAACCTTTACAGTTTTGTGTTAGTAACCAATCCTGTATCATGGATGGTTCTACAATGCCATACTACAAAAAGAAGATGAATGAAGTCTTCCGTGTGTGAAGTGTCAACACAAACTAAGCAAAAAGTGTGTGTAAACTGAAATTCCTGTGAGGAAAAAGTAGTGCCCAGAATGTATGAATAAATACCTATAAAGTATTGTATTTGAAACACTATGTAATAATTTAATTCTGTTAAGAAATAAATATTTCATTTTTGCATAGTCAACTGTCGTAACTTTTTTTTTATGATACATAGCCTCAATAAAAATTTTATTGCATTTTCATATACTGTGACATTTTAGGAAATCTAAGGAATCATATACATCATATACAGGATTATTTACATTGCAAAAGACCTTTAAGCTCATTGAGTCCAATCATTAACCCAGCACTGCCAAGGACACCACTGAATCATGCTCCTAAGTGTCACATACACAGGTCTTTTAAATGCCTTGAGGGATAGTGACTCCACCACCTCTCTGCGCAGCCTGTTCCAGGGCTCCCTTTCAGAGAGGAAATTTTTCCTAACATCTAATATTCTACAGCAGGAGCTTGATTAAGTTCTCATTGGGCTTTGGCCCTTCTCATTATAAGCCTCCATAATCTCATTATAACCTTGTAGCCCTCCTGAGCTGGGTGCTCCTTCATAAAATGGTAATAAACTGCCCTGGTTTTTCTGTTCTTAAGACAATGCCATTCATACTAATACATTTTCATTGCTTGTGGACAAGCTCTTAAAACCTTATTCATTTAAATGCAAGAGAAACCAAATAATGATATGAGAACATGCTAATGTTTAAGCATTCATTGTCTCAAATATAGTGTGGTTAACAGGTATGTGTGCAATACATATATGCTGTGGCTTTTCTGAAATTAAAAAAAAAAAGATAATTCCATTCCTAATCTACCTGCAAGACCACATTGCCTCCTCACGTTCAGCCTCTCCTCCACCAGCACTCCCAGTGATATCAAATGTCCCAGTTGATTCAATTCAAATAATTCCTTTTATAAAGTAATGTCAAGTGGGTAGGAAAAAAAGAAACACTTGGCAATGAAAGGGCAAGAATTAGGAAAAAAATACCCATAATCATTTTAGATGCTGCAATTTATTCAACTACTGTGAGCTGTGAATGGATACAATTTTTTAATAAAAAAGGTGAACGAATGGAGCTTAGATACTTTATTAATGAAGCTTCAGTTATGCTCTGTCACATTTCCCCATTACTTAACTCATGTTTGCTATAGAACTGAATTTTTTTGCTGATTTTTTTCTATATCTGTGATTTAAACACAAATTAAAAAACTTAATACCAAGTAACAAGTCTGCTTTCTACACATATTTGACTTACTAATTGTTTACTAAATGATGCTTTAAGGATAAAAATTATATTTTCATGCCAATGGTTCTAGTTTAAACTCTCCAGATTGTATTCTTATTGTCACTGAACATACAGTAAAAATATTTAAAATACTTTCAATAGTCTACTGTACTCACAGAACTGAAATGTGTTAAATCCATTAGGCAACTGGAAATTGGTCTGTTTCAGCCATAGCTACTTGTCATCTTCATACATAATCTTCTCAGGAAATCAATATAACAGAAGCAGATTTTTAGCTATTGATCTAAACCACTTTACATATAACAAACCCTGATTCTGATAAATGATAGTAGAAAATAAAGAGGATGTGTAATTTGCTGTCATTTGACAGCTAGCATCTATATAATTCCTCTACTTAAAAAACAAACCGGATCATTTTTCAAAGTGTTTGAAACACTATCTGGTGTTTGAATGCCTCTGGGTATTAAGCAAACTGGTGTGCATTGCTTTACATAACCTTATAGTTTATGTCACCAACCCTGTGAGCACCAGAGATCTACTGGCATGGTTCTTGTGCCATATTTGATAGAAACTAATCTAAGAACCTCTTAGATTCAAAGCTTATCCTTTTGTCAATAGTGAGGTCTTTCTCTCAAAAAGTCATAGAAAGGCTGAAGTGACTGAAATTCTTAGCTCTATGTTTTCCAGTAACCTGTCACAAAGGCAGATACTTTCCATCAAATTAAGCTTTGAGGATTTTACTTTTGAATGCACAATGATTACAGACAGAAAATAGAAGATATAGATCTTGGCTAATTATGACAGACTTCAATTTCCAAATTACATTACTTTCAATTTATTGTATCTTGAAGATGATGAGACTTTGATTTCTTTCCCTCTCAAAAGTTTCTCACTGAAAGCAAGTAACTACTGTAAACTGGCAGATACTTATCATTTAAGACATTTCAGCTTTCATTAACTTTTACCAAAAACAAGAAAGGGAGAAGGAGAGACTAGTTTATAGCTGGTAAACTTTGGGTCTATCCAGTGTATACTTCAAAAAGTTGACTTCTGAAAGCATGAGGTTCTGGGGCATTCTGCCAAATAGTCTTCTCTGAAGTATAATAAAAACTTCAGCTGCTGTTACTGGATATCAAAGTCTGTTCCAAAGCCAGAGTATTCCTGAAGAAACCCTTCAGCCATTCTTAGCCTACAGGTCTCTTTATTTCAGTCTTTAGTATTTAAACTAGCCTAAATGTAACTTCTATAAATAATCTTACTAATTTTCCACATAATATTTCCCTTCCCCATATATAGTACATCTATGGATTTTTCCATGACAGCAGGATAATTCCCCGGATTCAGGGAATATGGCTTTGAACAGACATTTTCAGATCTATGCTCTACCTCTGAAGACTCTCATCATCCATGAGAAAAGAAACATAGCAATCTCAGAAGTCCAGGTGTTGTAGTCTGATGAATATTAAATAAATCTAAGTGAAAAAGGTTAACTATCTTTAAAAGTACCATAAATTAAATGATGTTGAGATATTTGGCCAAATATACCCTGAAACTATGTTAAACCACACTTGAAAGCACTGTGGAAGAGCCCATGTTTTAAAAGAATGCAAATGTGTATTTGAGAAAAAAACAGCAACCCTGAATTCAATCAGATAGAAAGGTTATTTGAGAAAATAAGAGTCCATGTATAAAGAGGCTATATAGAAACAGGTTGGATCCAAAATAAGCAGTTTATCTAAAACATAAACTGCTGAATAGCCCATATTAAAGATAATGAACTGGCTTAAACTGAGTATGTGAGCATTACAAACCCCACCTAATTTTGCATATGCCAAGTCTCTTCTGCTCTGTCATTTTTAGATCCAGTACTAGCTGTGACATAATTTTTGTTATTATTAAATGGATTTACTAAATATCTTGTTTAAATTTTTGTTGGTTGTCATCAACTGGTCTACATAGGCTCCTCTGAGAGCTGATTTATAAATCTGGCTGTAACACAGGACCTTTATATCTGATTAGCCAACACGGGATTAAGGCTGAAGAACTCAAAACCATACTGGTCCTGCAGACTAAATACAGATTTAATCCTGGTTCTGCTGTGAATACAGGACTCTGAGCGTGAAAACATCGGTGTTGGTGGCTTCAGTGAAACCTTGTCACTTGTTTAAACTCAGTTTTTTGACCACCCAGAAAGGTGATAGCCAAATATATGGTGGGTGGTACAGCACAGCCAAGAAATTGTTTCATTTTTAAAAGCTCTTATGTCTCAGTCTCTGCTTCTTCTTCAATTCAGTGATTCCCAGGGAAAAAAATATAATTTTTTAGTTAAATAGCATAAATGCTATTAAAAATATAACAAGAATGAAGAGGCACTTTTTAAGAGAGTGTCTTTGAGCCTCACATTGTCCTTGTAAAACTGTTGTCTTAATCCACTTTTCCAGTCACAATTGTTTTAGTACTTAACAGGACTTCCCTCGTTTCTTCCACTTAAACTTGATTTTCCCTTAATAGTTGAAGGACGCTTAGACAGCATCACATTAATTTCAGTGGACATTGAGTTTTATCTAATTCAGTAAGCCAGCCTTTGTTAATTAGGCCTCACAGGGCGAGTGATTGTAAAGAACATCTCTAACTGTCACTGATCAATACCCAGAGCAGAAGCAGTTCTAGCAGTCAATTACTTGTGTTTCTGAGAAGGAAGAAGAGTCCTATTCTTGTTAACTCCCTGCACTTTTTTGAAATCATAAGGCCTCTCAGCCTACCTTCCTATCAGGTTCAACTAGATACATACAAATTTTATTTCCTCCTCCTAATGCTGAGGCAGGTTCATTAGGAACAAAGTCTGCAGCCTAGCAGTGCTTTTTAGAAACTTCTTGTGCTTTTAAAACCATGAGCTTCACTGATGGGAAAGTCATTGCTCCCACAATGCTAACAGAGATTTCCTGTTTAGGTCTAGAGACATGGTCTCTCTGTTTGCTTAGATTCCAGAAGAAATAGTATATGGAAAGCAATTTAACATAATGCTACACTGCAATCCTTCGAAGATAAAGAGTGAGAAAGGAGAAAAACAGATCACAGCTATTAGCATTTCAGTGAGGATATATAAATATCACAGACTCTCTAGGTTGGAAGAGACCTTGAAGATCATCGAGTCCAACCCATGCCCCAACACCTCAACTAAACCATGGCACCAAGTGCCACATCCAGGGATGGTGATTCCACCACCTCCCTGGGCAGAAAATTCCAGTACTTGATCACTCTTTCTGTAAAAAAATTTTCCTAATATCTAACCTGTATTTCCCTTGGCAAAGCTTGAGACTGTGTCCTCTGCTTCTGTCACTTGCTGCCTGGAGAAAGAGACCAACCCCCACCTGACTGCAACCACAGGGAGCTGTAGAGAGGGATAAGGTCACTCCTGAGTCTCCCTTTCTCCAGGCTAAACACCCCCAGCCCTCTCAGTCGTTCCTCACAGGGTTTGTGTTCCAAGCCCCTCTCCAGCCTTGTTTCCTCCTCTGGAAGTGCTCGAGCGTCTCAAGGTCCTTCCCAAACTGAGGGGCCAGAACTGGACACAACACTCAAGGTGTGCCCTCACCAGTGACAGTGCAGGGGAAGGGTGACCTCCCTGCTCCTGCTGGCCACACTGTTCCTGACACAGGCCAGGATGCCCTTGGCCTTCTTGGCCACCAGGGCACACTGCTGGCTCATGCTCAGCCGGCTGTCACCAGTGTCCCCAGGTCCCTTTCTGCCTGGGCACTGTCCAGCCATAGCATCCCCAGCCTGTAACACTGCAGGGGGTTATTGGGGCCAAAATGCAGGACTCAGCACTTGGACTTACTAAACTTCATCCTATTGGACTCTGCCCATCCATCCAACCATTCCAGGTCTCTCTGCAGAGCCCTCCTACCTTCCAACAGGTCGACATACACTCCCAGCTTAGTGTCATCTCAAATTTACGATGAAAGACTCAATCCCCTCACCTATGTCATCAATAAAGATATTGAACAGAGCTGGCCCCAGCAGAGAGCCCTGAGGGACACCACTGGTGCCTGGCCCCAGCTGGGTGCAGCACCATTCACCACCACTCTCTGGGCCCCATCCAGCCAGTTCTGAGCCCAGCACAGAGTGCCCTGTCCAAGCCATGGGCTGCCAGCTTTTCCAGGTGTGCTGAGGGAGACAGTGTCAAAGGTCTTGCTGAAGTCCAACAGACACATCCACAGCCTTTCCTGCATCCACCAGGCAGGTCACCTGGTCATGAAAGGAGATCAGGTTGGTCAGGCAGGACCTGCCCCTCCCAACCCCTGCTGGCTGGGTCTGATCCCTGGCCATCCTGTAAGTGCTCTGTGATGGCACTCAGCATAAACTGCTCCATTACCTTACCCAGTACTGAGGTCAGGCTAACTGGCCTATAATTTCCAGGATCATCCTTCCCACCCTTTTTGTGAATGGGTGTCACATTCACCAGCTTCCAGTCATCTGGAAGCTCACCAGTGAGCCAGGACTGTTGGGAAATGATGGAGAGCGGCTTCACAAGCTCATCTGCCAGCTCCCTCATCACCCTGGCATGGATCCCATCTGGTCCCATGGATTTATGAACATCCAAGTGTCTCAGCAGTTCTCTGACTGCCTCCTCCTGGATAATAAGGGGGACCATTCTGCCCCTTGATACCATCTACCCACCAAGGAGCAGTCATCCTGAGGTCTTCCCACTAAACACTGAGGCAAAGAAGGTGTTAAGCACTTTCATTTTTTCTTCATCTGCAGTTACTAAGTTCCCTCCTCCCAGTAGAGAACAAAGGTTGGTCTCACCCTTCCTTTTGCTGTTAATATATATGTAAAAACATCCTTTACAAAAGTTGCCAAATTAAGTTTGAACTGAGCTTTGGCCTCTCAAATTTTTTTCCTACATGCCATAGAAGCCCCCTTTAATACTTCCTGAGAGACCTGACCCTTCTTCCAAAGATGATACATCCTTTTTTTACTCCTAAGTTCCTTCAAAACCTCGTTGCCCATTCCAGGCTGGACATTTGCCTCATTGACTCATCTTTCGGCACACAGGGACAGTCTGTTCCTGTGCCCTCCAGATCTCCGTTTTGAAGCTCACCCACCTTTCCTGGACTCCTTTGTTTTTAAGGGCTGCTTCCCAGGTAACTCTCAGAATAAGTCTCCTAAATAGGCTGAAGTTTGCCCTCTAGAAGCCCAGTGTAAGAGTCTTATTGATATTCCTCCCCATTTCACCAGATATTGAGAACTCTATGATTTTATGAGCAGCCTCCAACAACCACATCTCCCACCAGCCCATCTCTATTTGCAAACAACAGATCTAACATTGTCCCTCTCCTGGTGGGCTCACCCAGCAGCTGTGACAAAAAGTTGTCCCCCACTCACCCTAAGAACTTGACTGCCTCTTTTCTGCTGCATTAAGTTCCCAGCAGATGTCTGGTAGGTTGAAGTCACTACAAGAACAAGGGCTGGTCATCCTGAACCATTCTCCAGCTGCTCACAGAGTAAGTTGTCCACCTCTTCTTCCTGGCTGGGTGGATGATGACAGACTCCCAGCAGAATGTCAGTCTTGTTGACCTTCCACTTAATTCTCACCCACAGGCATTCAACTTCATTGTCATTCGTTTCAATACCCATGGCATCAAAAACCTCCCCAATACAAAGGGCCATCCCTCCACCTCTTCTCCCTTTCCTGTCTCTTCTGAAGAGATAGGAAAAGGAGAAGAGTCCAGTGCAGCACTCCAGCTGTGTGAGTTGTCCCACCATGTTTCCATGATAGCAATTACATCACAGCTTTGCTTTTGCCCCATGGCTTCCAGCTCATCTTGTTTGTTACCCATGCTGCATGCACTAGTGTACATGCACCTCAGCTGGGCGACTGATTCGCATTTGAATATAAATAAGACCTTTAGGCATTTCCAATGAAAATATTCTTTTCTGCCCTCTCAAACCTGTTTTTTAATAAGCTCCTGTTCTTCCCTGGGGAGATCATGAAGTTGTCATTCTTGTCATTGAGGACTTAGGGTTAAAAACACCCAACTTCCTGAAATCACCACTGAGTTGTTTTAACATATGATAAACAGCTAATCACTCCAAAAGAAATGGGTGGGAAAGTGTTTTCTCTGTTCATGAGAGAATCATGAGAATTTAAAATTTTCTTATTGTATATCATGAATTTTCAAAACCAATTGGTGACATCCCAAAGTGGAGAACTAAAGAGACTGGCTTTTTTTTGTTTACTTATACACTGTAATGTTTAAAAGTGAATTTAACAGTAGAATGATATGTTCATTTTCTTTACGAGTCTCCTTTGTTGTCTCCTCTTAACCACTATCATTAAAGGCATAAGAAAAACATAGCATGATAAGTTGTAGGTAAGAAATTTCATGTTCTGTTGCAATACTAAGTGTATCTACTACCAGAAAAGCTAAATTTTCAGTGGAAGATAAACACACCTAAGTTTGGATGTTTACATGTGAGTGTGTCCAAGTGCCTTACAAAGCCAAAGGATAGCTAACCTTATTGACTTTAGAGAACAATTCAGCCAATAGACAATTTAGTTACCTGTTGTCTTGTTGCTTATCTCTCACTCATGTCTCTCTTCAGCCTTTTTTCCCAGTCTGATGTCACCCATTCCCTACCACTGGAATGATCACCTATCTCTGATAGAGCCCTCAAGATCATTTTCTCTAAGAATTCCCTCAGCCATTTTCTCCTTTATAATTTTTCCTTACAAATCATCTTTATTATGCCTTTTAGAGACTAACCTATGCACATCATGGAGGAGCTTCTGACATCATTGTAGTAGGTTTTATATGCAAAAGAAAGAAAATAAAACTGGAGACTGTTATTTAATTTTTTAGTAGTTCTAGTAGTTCTCTATTAGTTCTAATCAAAGCATTTAAGAAAAAAGAAAAACAAGCTGTTCATCTAATGTATACTTGTGAGACTAATTAAAAATATTTTTTTGCAAATGAAATTATTCACCCATGTTTTATCTATGTTTAACTTAAGACAAGGGTCGTTTTTTAATTTTTTCAATGGTTGAATCTTGAAAATACCTATAGTGATGCAAAGAACTGCTTTCCTTATTTTATATGTTTCAACAACACAATTTAGTCCTGAAATTTAACACAATCCCATCCTTCAAAAACTTGAAACAAAATGACAGTTCTCAGCAATTAAACACTATATTGAAAAGTACCTGTAAAGAACTCGAAGTAAAAAACCTATCTTTATACTGTACATTAAATTTTTCAAATCCAAGTTGATCCTAAATTGCCATGTATTATTATAATTGCAAACAGAGATATTACACTATTTACAATACTTACCAAGACAGAATACATGATCTTGAGAGCCTGAGAGATTTTAAAAATTCTTTGCCAAGTCACTGCTAGCATAAAAAGTTATCCTAGAAAAAGAACTAAAAAAAGACTGCTATTCATGATGATAATGTCAAGTGTTTCGCATCTAATATAAAATAAAAGCTTCAGTAATTCCCCCTTTAAAACAAATCTAATTGTACTATTATTATGCAAATTAGCTCTATTAAAAGCACCATTTACAACTCCAATACAAAATCTTAATATATAAAGAAGTGAGAAAAATTAATGTATTATGTTCCATTGTGTCTTAGAAGTTCAGTGTGGTAAAAGCA
Organism: Fringilla coelebs; assembly: GCF_963513975.1. Classification (NCBI taxonomy): domain Eukaryota; kingdom Metazoa; phylum Chordata; class Aves; order Passeriformes; family Fringillidae; genus Fringilla; species Fringilla coelebs. Next base: position 22,283,207 of record NC_140029.1, on the reverse strand, counting down.
AAAAAAGGTATTCAAAGACATTTTAATTCAAAACAATATATCCTTTTTACACTTTCAAGAACAATAGGACCAGAAAAATGAATATAATAAATAGCAAAACATAAATAAGTAATAGTGATTTTAAAAAACTGATTCTTTGGCATTCAGTTTTGTGTATGAGATAATATACAAATTATGACTGGAAAAGTATTCCAGTACAATTATGAAGTACTGAGTTCTTAAGAACATTGTTTGCATCTAGCCACAGATAATACAAGCTTAATTGTAAGATGTTGGCTTCAAATTGAAGGGCTAAATTTTTAAATATTGATTTTCTATAAATAAGTATTTAACAACTAAATATATGCACTTAAAACAAAGGGATTTTCATACCATTTAAAAATAAGATTTGTCAGTAAATATGGTAGAGTAGACCTTTATTTTAATCAGGTCTCATAAATTATCAGAGCACTGTGACATGAGCCAGAACATCATAGCACTTAAAATATAGAAATAAAATATGTAATGTAGAAACTACACATCCCAAAACCCCAGTCAACTATCCAAGAATTTTTTCTAAAGGAGTTCTGACTTTCTAAATGCATAAATAGTACATATAGGCTTTCATCAGTATGGTCCAGAACCTGTGTAGAATTCTTGTCAACATTTAGTTACCCTGAGATCAAAGACAGTAAATCTCAAAATTTATATAATGCAACAAATGCCTTTATGGGTTATTAAATCAGAGCAAAGTAGATAATCACAGTAAAAGGTTTATACTAAGTAAATCTAAAACCCATGAACATTGTAACAGGACATCAAAAAAAGAAAATTCAATAAACACCAAAATCTGCTACAATAGTTTCCTTATCCTTGAAAGCAGAATATAAAGGTTCAAACAGCAAATCATCATTCAACAGAAAGGCCTTTGTGGAAACTGCTTTGTATGACAAACCAAAAAGTAAGGGTGCTGGCAAGAGTAGGAGGAGCAGAGAGGTTTGGCTCTGATGATAAAAGATTGTGTTTCATAGGAAATGGGCCTTGTTTTCAGGGAAGGTGTGCCCCTGCAGCCCATGGGGGACCACTGGTGTGCAGAGATCCACCTGCAGCCCATGGAGGAGACCCACACTGGAGCAGGTGGGTGCCTGAAGGAAGGCTCTCACCCTGTGCAAAGCCTGCGCAGGAACAAGCTCCTGGCAGGACCCACAGACCCTTGGAGAGAGGATCCCACACAGGAGCAGGTTTCCTGGTTACCCTTGCGACCCTTTGGGAGACTCACATTGGAGCAGCCTGTTCTTGGAGGATTGCACCCCTTGGAAAAGACCCATGTTGGAGCAGATGGTGAAGAACTGAAGCCCATGGGAAGGGCCCATATTGAAGTTCATGGTGAGCTGTCTTCCAAGGGAGGGACTCCGTGCTGGATCAGGGGAAGGATTCTTCTCCCTGAGCAGCAGCAGAAACAGCTTGTCTTAAATGGGCCATAAAGCCCATTCCGTGTCCCTGTGCCACTGAGCGAAGATAGAGCCTGGGAAAGAAGAGTGGGTGGGGTGCCAGGTGTTTTTATTATTTATTTTACTTCTTATTATCCTGCTGTGATTTTGATTGGTAATAAATACAGTTATGACCCAAAGCTGAATCTGCTTTAGCTCGGACTGTGTTTGGTGAGTGATCTCTCCCAGTCCTTATCTTGACTCATAAGTCTTTCATTACATTTTCTCTCCCCTGTCTAGTAGTGGAGTGGAGTGATAGAGAGACTTTCCTGGGTGTCTGGCATCCAGCCAGGGTCAACACAGACCTTAAGGCATTTTGATTTTAAAAAAGTGTTTACCACTATGCATAATGTGGCTTCTTTATGGTATGACATTATCTTTCATGGAATCACGCATAAATAAATCAGAAAATTACAATCATAGGTCCAAGCAGCTGATGAATTGTGTTAAGATTCATCAACAACATTTTTATAAAGAAAATATAATCTTTTGTTTGAGAACTCTAGTAGCATTTGTTCTGGGATAAAAAATGTAATTTGCAGAGATGTTACTAAAGAATTATATATGGTCAGTAACTATGAAGACATTGCATGAAAAACATCTTATTGCCATTATCTCCTTATTGTATTACTTTCTTCTCTGAGGACATAGGAACTTATTTTTCCATCAGTTACTGCTTATAATGGATTTATACTATTGAATGTCCAATTTGAAAATAAAAACATTGCAAATAGGTAGTAATTTTATTAAAATAATGGAAATTGTCTTCTTTTTATAAGATTGTGTAGAAAGAACATAGATGAGAAAATTTTCCATTAGAATAATATCCTCAAGTAAGGTTTCTCATTCAATACTATTCATAATTCTAAATTATCCAAAAAAATTATCATAAAGATTATTACCTACTCCACATAGCTTTGATCAACTCAGAAGTTATAAGAAAACTAAGTATATATTTTTTATCCTTGATGTTATTTTTTAATATTTTTTGTTTTAAACCATTTTTGGAAGTTGTTAATATTCAGTGGAAAAACTGCCATGCAAATAGACAAATCTTTGTCATTTTCTTCAATAATATTTAACAAAAACACAGTGCAACAAACACTTGCTGTGGAGCAACAAGATTATTTTGAACAGTTCTTGAAACTCAGCAGTTCCAAATGCACACATTGAGCAAATTCTAAATAAGGTTGACAGAGGGGAAAAAGGTCTGCAAATATTATCAGTCTGATGACCTTATTTACACTTTGTTTTCCTCCCAAAATATCTGTGATGCATGAAGTTAGTAATACAATATAATATTTTTCCCTTACGCAGCAGTTTTCATCTGAGGTGTCAAAGAATTTTACCAACATAAAATTCATCTCTGTAACATTGCTTCAGTAAATCTTGTTCCACTCAATTACTTCAGGTGAACTGAGCCTCATATCTACTTTGCAGACAAAATGAATGGAAAACAATGTATGAAGGAATTCTAGGATGCAGCCATAACTCTAAATTCACTGTCAACTATATCTGCATATTCCCAAGAGATATTTATTTGTTCCATTTTATTATACATGTATATGTTTCCTGTAGAATACTTTACAACATCACTGGATTAAGTAATTTGCTGATTAATTAGTTTTGATTAGGAGGTTTTACTTAAATGTCAAAACTAAATACCTCTTGGAGTGATTGGTTTCAACAGCTACTTCTGTCAACTTCAAACATGAAAAGTAACTTATATTTTAACACCCCTTTTGCTTATTGAAACCTGTTACATCCTATTTTGGTCTTTTGCTTCCTAAATATCTGTTGCTGATTCTTTTTGTTTTCAAATTTTTGTGTCGTGGTTTGACCCTGTCCAGATGCCAGACACCCACAGTCCTCTGCAGCATGACAGAGGAGAGAAAATATAATGAAGGCTTTATGAGATAAGGTCTGGGAGAGAGATCATTCACTAAAGACCATCATGGGCAATACAGGCTCAACTTAGAGTTACTAAGAGAATTTTTTACTAACAAAATCAGAGCAGGATAATGAAAAGTAAAAAAAACCCTTAAAAATACCTTCCCCCTGAACCCCTCCCTCTCACCAGCAGCGCAGGGAGCTGAGGCTCACAGGTCAGTTCATCACCCCTGGTTTCTCTCGCTGCTCAGAAGAGGAGTCCTGCCTCTGCTGAGCTATGGGAAACAGTTCTCCGTGAACTTCTCCAATGTGGCTCCATCTCACAAGCAGCAGCTCCCTGTGAACTTTCAACATGAGTCCCTCCCACGGGCACACAGTCCTCCCAAAACTGCTGAGCTATGGGTCACTCTTCCACAGGGTGCAATCCTCCAGGGACAGGCTGCTCCAGCCGGGAGCAGGATCCCTCTCTCCACCGGGCCTCCCACGGGATCACAGCCTCCTCCAGGCATCCACCCACTCCAGCATGAGCACCTTCCCCACAGGCTGTGGGTGGATCTCTGCATTCCCCATGGATCCCCACGGGCTGTGGGTGGATCTCTGCATTCCCCATGGATCCCCACAGGCTGTGGGTGGATCTCTGCATTCTCCATGGATCCCCACGGGCTGTGGGTGGATCTCTGCATTCCCCATGGATCCCCACGGGCTGTGGGTGGATCTCTGCCTCCCCTGTAGATCCCTATGGGCTGGGGGTGGATCTCTGCATCCCCCGTGGATCCCCATGGGCTGGGGGTGGATCTGTGGATCCCCAGGGGCTGCAGGGGCAGAGCTGCTTCACCACAGTCTCACCCTGGCCTGCAGAGGAATGTCAGCTCTGGCACCTGAGCACCTCCTGCCCCTCCTTCTCCACTGACATTGGTGTGTCCATGTTGTTTTCCCTCACACGTTCTCACCTCCCTCTCTTCTCTGGCTAGAATTAAAACTGCTAGCCAAACCTCATTTTGATTTCTTCTTAAATGTGTTATCACAAAGACGTTACCAATGTCTCTAATGGGCCCAGCCTTGGCCAGTGGCATGTCCATGTTCAGAGCCATCAGGAATTGGTGGAAGGTTCTAGGATCTTTTCACAGAAGCCACCTCCATGGCCCCCCCACCACAAAGAACCAGGCCGTGCAAAACCAACAGAGTTGGCCTTTAGGCTTATTCAGATATTCAGTACAGTCATGGTTTAGCATACATTTTTCAACAATATTTGTATTTGTACATGTATGATTCAGGTGATATTTGTTTCTACACAACAGCATAATATTGCTTATATTGCAAATTACTATAACCATTGGATTGTTTTCTATTAGAAGGAGACTGACAACATGTAAGTGGTAACTACCATGACTAGCTAGCTATTTTTATATCCTTTTAGAAGTTTAATCTAAAGTATGCTCCTGCAACCAAAAACTGTAATTTTTTTATTTAGTACTCCTAGTACTCAAGGGTGATTTAGTGATATTGACCTGATTTGAGGTCTTTTAACTTACCAGAGGACTTTCATACCAGTTGGTTTTGCATATATGGCTCAGACCCCTCACTCTCTTAGCTATCTGATCGCATCTGAAAGTTACCTCAGGAAAGGTAAAAACTCACTCAACCTTTTGGCCACTCAGCATAATCTTCAACTGTTTTTCACCTTCAGTGTGTAATGAACTGCCTTTTGGGTTTTGTTTCTTCAAAAACCCTAAGAATGCCCTTTTGGTTCATTATGATGTCCTTGGCTGGAGGTACCTAATTTTTTGCCTCAGTCTTTCTGATTTTGCTAACATTTTGTTACTGTTCAATTACTAATTATTATCCTTTCATTACTTCTATTTTGCAATTTTATTCCTTTAGTAATTTAGCCTACTACCTAATTTTTGTCAACTTTTATTTTATAGTTTCAGGTCATGCAAGAACCAACACTTAACTCTATTTAATCTCATTACATGTACTATCATTCTTCTTCACAGCAATTCTTTGTCTTTCTATTCCTAATATTGCTTTTTAAGGAATCATTGACTCTTTAAAATACCTGATTTTTTAGACTTTTTTTCTAGGGGACCTTGTGTCCCAACATTTCTTTGACTCTGCAGAAGTCTGTTGTCCATTGTCACCAGTTTGCTCTTGCTTTCATTCCTTTATAAAAATTAGGGGTTCTTTAATTTCAAAATTATTCTCATCAATATTTCTCATATTTACAATTTTCCAAAATTTCTTCCCAGTAATTTCAATTAAGTCTATAAAACCAGTATTTTTAGCCTCCATTTCTCTTGTTTCAGACTATAAAAGGAATATTCATGCATTATGAACGTCAGGCTTGGGTTATTTCTCTATGGACAGAAACACCCCCAGAAATGTGTAAGATGTATTCGTTCAGCTGAGAAGATCTTCAGACTCCAGTCCATATGCCTCTTGTGTAAATGGAAGCATTGATGCTTGTCTTTAGGACAGCCTTCTGTAAGCTACCAGGTGTTTATTTACCTGCCTTGCTATTTCTGCTGTCCCTGGACAGGTGTCTTGGACAGTCTTGGGTGCTGCTTCAAATGGCAAGAGGTGCATATCTCAAAAGCACAGAGTCAGTATATCACTACACTGAGTAGATCCCAATAACAATTCAGACATCTAGCTCATGCAATACTTAATCACATGCTGACAACTACATTATAAGTGTATAAGCTTCATCCATTTCCTCCCATTGCACAATTTAGCTGTGGAAAAATAAGTAATTAATCTAGCGTTATTTCTGGTGCCCTTGACTGCTGACCTTCAGCGGCTGCCTCAGAAGGGCAGGGTAGTTCCTATGTCATGTTTAACAGTCAAATGCTGCTGCCTCACACAGCAGACTGGTTTCAATGGCACTAGATACAGATATCTTGGGAAATTTATCTATTACTTATAATAAAGTGAGATAAATATGTCCATTAGTCTTAATCAAACCAAGTAAATTCTAATATTGATTATATATTAAGGATTCTACTTTTTTCTACAATTGTTCTTCATCCCTTTCTATTAGTAAATAAAGAGCTAAGGTTGGCAGCAAATTTACTGATTAACCCTTCTCTTCCTCATCTGCCTAATCAAAATGGCTACGCCTCTTTTCTTGTAAGACTTTGTCCAGAACTCTGTAGGTTTCATTGCAGTATTTCCTTATCTGGTATACTTTTTGTTATCTCCTTATTGGGTTCATCTGCATTTATGAATGGTACAGCACAAAAAGGAAATGACAAGTGTTAGACTGGTATTTGATGCTGTTGGACCCATTAAGGTTCTAACATCATGTGTAATAACTGCAGATTTACTAGCAGGGAAATCTACAACAGTCCCCAGGACTAGATACATACCACATGTCCTCAAGGTGCAAAGGGATGAGGCTATAGATGGCTAATGCAAAACAGATTTCCATGGTGCCTGACAGGTTGTCTCGCCATTACTGCCAACATCAGATCACCTTTAGTTGCTGATGTTGCGGTAGACCTCTAAATTAGCTGTCTGTGAAGTGCTCCAAAATTTCCTTTAAACTCATAAAGCACTCATATTTCCCAATGCTACTCGTACTGGCTTCATGCTCTGATTGTGCTCCAGCCCCTGATTCAGAGAATCCATCACCAACAAGTACATCAGATTTTTGGAGGCCTATAAATTTTGAAAGACTGAAGTAGTTCTTCCTACATAATGCAAATATTAATAAAAGTAACTGGAATAAAAGAATCCAGACTGGATTTTTTTTTTGTCAGTTACTACTTCTGACATATTCAGACTTGAATATGAAAAATGCCTCAAAGAACAAAGTGAAAATAGCACCTCTTTTTTTCTTTGAACCACTCCATTGCAAACACAAAAGTAGAAAATAAGTCTAATTCTTCTTTCATTTATACTTAGCCAGTATCCATGAATCTCACTGGTGTTAATCTTGGCTTTTTGGATACCAGAGAAAATATGAAATGTGAGGGTGAAAAGAAGTTCCAGCAAGTGATGTAACATTTGTGAAGATGCTAAGATCATAAGACCATACTTAAAGAACATGTTGTCTGCGGCTATTTCTCTCTATGCAGCTACCAACTTTGAGTCATACTTGGGTCATGAAAATGTTCTCCAAATCTCTTCATCTTCAGTGACACTTCCCATTTGCCGTGGTAAGTGTGACACTTGTGTAAGTTAGGATACCAGTTTCATACTTCCAAACTAAAGTTGTGTAAAGAAAGAAACAAACACAAGAAAAATGGTAAAGTTTACTTTGCAACTACTCCATACCTTCAACTTTAGGAACAGTCAAAATACAGGGAATATATCTAGACTAATTCTATGTCTACTATCAAAGGAACACTGTGTTATTGTAAACAAGTCCATACCCCTTGATTTCAGAGACAGAAACTAGTATTTATTACATACAATAGACATAACTTAAGGAAAGTATCATGGTTGTAGATTTGGTTGTGCAGTCCATTTGTATTCTGGCTCCATATCTGATGAAATCATACAGCAGCCTGTCTTCTGCATGATCCATTCTATATTGTTCAAAACCATCGCAGAGAATATTGCATGATTTTAAAATACAAGCAATTTAGATTTGCTTTGGTTTTGACAACTGTTCTGTTAGTCCATAATTTATTTATCTGTAGATTCTTCAAGTTGTGTTATAATTTTTGCACAATTCTTGTTTTCCTTCTGTTCACATAAGAGATTTTTTTCTGATTTGGATATGGGAGTTTTTCTTTCAGCAGTGAAGAGGCGCAGCTGTCTAAATATCTTACAAAACAAGCAAGCAAACAAAAACCAAAATAACTTTTGGTTATCCTCAGTTTTTATTTTACTAAAAGTGAATCATTTTCATTTCCCTATCACAGAAGAAATGGACAGTTAATTTGGCATGAGCTTACTTGTCTCATCATTTAATCATAGAATGGCTTGGGTTGAAAGGGGCCTATGATTCCTGTAGGCTCCCTTTACGTACTTTGCTGAAGATTGCATTTAGGTCATCCCAAAGCCTTCTCTTCTCTAGGCTGATGCATCTCAATTCTCTCATCTTTCCTCATAGAATAGATGCTTCATCCCTCTAATCATCTTGCAGGCCTGCTCTGGACTTGCTCCAACAGACCAATGTCCTTCCTGTGCTGGATACCCCAAAACAGGGTGCAGTACTCAAGGTGGGCTCACGCCAGAGGAAGGTAGAGGGGCAGAATTCCCTCTTGCCCTCCTGGCCATGCTGCTTTGGATGCAGCCCAGGATACAATTGGCTTTCTGAGCTGCAAGTGCACATTTCCAGCTCATGTCCAGCCTCTTATCTGCCAGAACTCCCAAATCATTCTCAGCAAAGTTGCTCATGATCTATTCTGAAACATACATTAATTTGCAAGGGACATGCAAGTTTTGCAATCCATAAAATGACAGCTTATGTGGCCACTTGAACTCTCTTACGATTATCTTTAATGAGTTCAGTCATCATTGCTTCAGCAAGTTTGAAGTGTTTTACTTTTAAAGTTCCACTAGTTTTCCCAAAGATTTACTCAAGATTTCCCACTCAAACCCTTTATAGAATGGTTTGAGTTGGAAGGAACCTTCCAAGATCGGCTAGCCCAACCCCCATGTCACGGAAAAAGGCATCTTCCCCTAGATCAGGATCTTCAAAGCCCCTTCCTATATGACTGAACATTTTCAATGAGGTTTCCATGACTTCTCTGGAGAATGTTTTCAAGTGTGCCACCAAACTTATAGTAAACAAAATTTCTTCCTTACATCCAACCTAAATATGCATTCTGTCAGTTTAAAACCATTGCCCCTTATCCTGTCACTACAGGCCTCAGCATCTCTGTCTTTTTTGTAAGACTCCTTTGCATATTAAAAGACAGCATTAAGATCTCCCTGCAGCCTTCTCATCTCCCAGCTTTCCTGAGCTATGCCATCTTTCTCAGCCTATCTTTACAACCACTTCTCTCAGCCTCCTAGTCACACTGCTTTTCATGCAGCCCAGAATATCACTGCTTCTATGAGCTGCAAGCACACATTGCTGGCTCATGTCCACTGTACTGGAAGTAGTCAGTGTTTTTGCAACCAAAACTTTTATTAAAAGGTTTTCCAGATGGATAAATTTTCGCTAAAATTTCATTTTAATTAACATTTTCTGAAGGTATAAAAATAGCCATTACTTTTTACTACACCAATTGTCAATTTGTTTGTGCAAAATAAAATAAAAAAATTACCTGACATAATAATATTCCATAACTTATCTTTTAGGTGAAGTGGTTGCTATTCTCTCATATCACAGAAAATTAATAAAAGCAAAAACTTCTATTTACCTGAAAGTTAGATCACCAGAGAAAGAATCTATAATGAGTACACATTTCTTTGCCAAAGTACCAATTATCCATATGTAAGTTTGAAGATATTAATAAGAAAGCTCCTTTTCTGTCTTTGCCTCACATTTCACTTGGTTTTAGTCTCATTTTTCTCTCTGGAACACATTGATAATGTGTTTCCAGCATGCCAGTTAGCAAGAATTTCACATGCACACCCTATGACAGATGTCCTTAATGATGCATGAACTTTCCAGACTCATTTCATTAAAATTTTAGTAGTAGATCCTCGTAAACCTTAAATTATCCTCATTTGACCATCACACATTTACACACCTACCAGAATGCAGATTCAGACACTTAAACATTTCCCAGTGCTCATCTCTTCCCATATGTCTGTACGTTTCTTCCCCTTGAAATTAGGTTTGAGCAAACAGGTCAACATGTGTTGTCTCTGGAAAGCACCGGGAAATAAAACTCTAAAGTAGCAGCATATTTATTCACCTGTCCTAAGAATATTTAAAACTGGTTATTTAAATTCTGTTAATAACCTAACACCAAGGTTTTTCCCTATGCATAATTCTTGAAATCTGACAAATATCCCTACTACAAAGTGTGGTTTCCAAAGTGTCACATAGGACCTTGTCTGTTATGCCCCGTAGCTACAGCTCAGAAAGGACATTCTGAGGGTTAAGTGCCTTGATGTGCACACCAGCAAGAAAAGATATCAAAATACTCTAAATCAGAGGAGAGAGACAACAGAAGACAAGGCCTCAATTTATTACCTTAAAAGAGCTTGTTAGACTTTTCCTTGGGTACTCTGAACAGGTTAGGCCTAGGGAACTCAAGAGGGGTGAAATTGAGAAGAGTGGAGTTATAGAAAGAGTAGAGCAGCAAACAAGGGGATGAAAGCTCTGCTTTCATTCACGGTTTTTCAAGAGAGAAAAAATTATCTGATATTCTAAAATGTGGACAGAAGTATAAGAATCATAATTTCTCAAAACATGCAATGACAGAATTTATTGCTCTTACTGAAACTTGTGAGACACTGGTTCAGAAAAAAATCCATGAAAGAACTTTTTCTTCCCAATGGATAGTGGATTTTCACTATTCACTGCTACAGGAAGCTGTGGAATATAAGCAGGTTTATTAATTACAAATCCAAAGGAATTAGGCGGAGTCATACGTATTAGAGTCTCACATCCAACAGTTGAAGATGGAGGGGCAGTTAAAAGGAGATGGATGAAGGAAAGTGGCCAAATTTACAGATTATTCTGAATTAGTATCTCTTTCCAAAACTTTATGATTCATGGAATAATTCCTGTATCCACATGTCTGAGGGCACAATACTGAACTATAATCTCAGTACAGCAAAAGCCTTTAACAAGCTCAGATAAATGGAACTGAAAGAAAAAAATGGAAAAGACAGAAATTGACATAAATTTGAAAGATAATTGGAAGATTTTTAAAAGAAACTTGGTCTATAAGCAATACATATTAGATAAATGGAGATGAGTCAGATGATAGCCTGAAAAAAATTATAGCAACTTGGTTGCTTAAGAGTTGGCATTTAGTCCCATCTTAGATTCTCTGCACTTCCTCAGGTGCTTCTACTGGCCTGGCAGATATGTCTCAGTGAGCATCTCTGCCATCCTAGAATGATATATGAAGAGCGTAAGGAATAATGTCCTACAGGTATTTAAAATTGAACAAGAATCGTGTTTAGATACATCAATCAGTTCTCTTTCATCTTTAATAGATCACTAACAATAAATCTGCACTGCAAAAATTTGAAATATTGACAGTCTCTGTAAAGATAAAATATGTGAGCAATGTATTTTTAAATAGAGAGAATGCAAAAAAAATCTGAAAGCTTTAGCGACTCTAACAAGGAGTAACTGTGGTGGTGCTTGAAAAGCCACTCACTCTAGAAGGGTACATGGCCATAAATTCCTGCAAAGAGCTTTTTAGTAATACTTTGAAGTCTTCTGGTAATGTGTTTTACTCTGTACACAGTAAGAAGGAATGCTTTCCAGAATGCTGAGGAATGTTTTGTGATTGCTATATGCATTTTGCTATATTTGATACATATTTTGCCTGTTTGTGGCAGTAACTTGTGTAGCATAAGCTGTCCCAGCATGGAGGCAAAATACAAACCCAGGAAATGCAGCAGGAACTATAGGGAATCAGTTGTAGAAATCCCAGTTCCTGGTTTTGAACAAACTTAATGATTAATTTGGAAATTTTGGAAGTTAATTAAAATATTTAAGTCAAGTTTAGCAGAAAAGAATCACCAGCTGTTAATGGAAAGGCATTCCAGAGTGGAAGACTGAACTATCTTCTACAGAACTACATGTTCAAAAAGTACTATGACAGCACTTAATTCCCTCAAGTGAATTTAGGGAATGCTTTATGGAGGAATTTTTTTATTACAAAAAAAAAAATATTTTAATCAGCTCACAAGTTGGAAAGGGTTTTTTTTTAGTTAATTCAGCATAATAATTTAAAATTGTTAAGCAAATCAAGAAAAAGGGATTGACCTTCACCATTCTGAAGAAAGTAAAGCAAAACTGTATCTTTTACTTCAATAAAAGGGAATTAAACAAGACTGAAAACTTGTTTGCGCAGAAAGTGATATGAAGGAAAAAGTTTAGAATCAGTGTTATTTCTTAAAAATCAGTAACATCAAAAGCTTTCAGATAAACTATTTGCATACAAAGGAACAGTAAGATTAGGAGGACAGAAAAAAATGTAGTTGAATGAAAAAACTGTTTAAAAATCTGAAAACCAAAAGGCAATTATAGAAAAAGTGAAAACAGTAACATAAAATGCTCTATGAAAAAATAATCAAAGTATATAGTTGCATATTCAGAAAACCTAAGGAGTTAAAACTAGCAGAGTATTAACAGCAATATGATGTTTCTCAAGAACAGTACAATTTTAAGAGAGATTAAGAGAAATAGTGAGGTGAGCTACTGAGTGAAAAAGAAGACATTTAAATGTTCAAAGGCTTTTTTAACTTAAGCTCTAACAGAAAGAGTATCAAGAGCCAATACTCCAACATTTACAAGTAAAAGCAAAGGCATATGAGAAATGAACATGGCAAAGAGTAGCAGGACAAATCTAGTCCTGGAAACATGCTAACGAAATTATATTTTCACCTCAACAGGAAGAAATCCACATTACATCATAATATAATTTCCCAGACAGCCAAAAGACACACTGTTCATTTATGTTCCTCCTTTCTTCCCAAGTGTCCATGAAACTAACATTTGTGGGAGCTTGGTGACATTAAATTATCTTACATTATATGTTGGTCTCTTTCACTGAGAATAGACAGCTGATGAGAATTATTTCGTCATCACGTTCTTGGAGCCTCAGTTGTTATCAGAACACTTTTCGGAAAAAAGTTGGGGGCCTTTGAAAGCTGAGACAGAAATTAGAGATCCCAGGTACTTGTCTATGAAGTCAATGGATTGAACTTGTTGCTGTGATCATCGGACTATGAAATGCTGCAAGTAAAAATCTTCCTCCTGAAGGAAACAACGGGATTTCTGAGCAAGAAAAACCTTCTAATCTTGTGATTATGTTGCTACAGAGCATGTTTTGGCTAAGACTGTGACTAAGACTGTGTCTGGGGAACTTTCAGGCAGGAAGTCCTGTGCTGGGTTGAGAATTTTGGTACACTTCATGACTGCAAATGCTCTGAAGAAAAATTGTATTTTAGAATTAACAGTATTAGAAGAATTATATGAAATTTGTGCCTGAAGGCACAGTTCAAGGAAGAAAGAAAGCAGTAAAGGATGAAGATTAAGTAATGGATTAATTGAAAGTCCAAGGGACCTGACAGACTGCACCTTGCAAGATCCTATGATCCTTGTAAAATCACTCTCCATTGTCTCTGAAAAAATGTGGAGATTGGAAGACACTTCTTACAAAAAGAACAAAATAAAAAGTCGTAATCAACTTCAAAAAAAGCTCAGAAGGTCAATCTAGGCAGCTACAGGCTAGCCAGTCTTACTTCATCCCTGGAAAAATCATGATGTGGGTATGATTCAAGCCCAGTGGAAGTGGGAGTGACCAGGAGCATACAGCATGGATTTGCTAAACGTATATTGTGCCTGACCAACTTGATTGCATTTTGTGATAAAATGATTGAACATATAGATGGGTAGAGAGGAGGGTGTGTCTAATATCTTGACTTCAGCAACATTTTGGGCTTTTCCCCCCATAATATTACTATGGACAAATTAGGATGTTATAGTGCATGAGTGAACAATTAGATGAACAAAATATATTTTGATGGTTGGACCAGGATGGTAACGGATTGTACTGTATCCAGATGCTCCTAACAAGTCATACCAAATGTGTCCATCCCAGATCCTCTTATACTGAAAGTCTTTATCACCAAACTAGAGACAAGAATAGAGAGCAGATTCATCAAATTCACAGCTGACCTCAAACTGAGGTGATCAGTCAATATGCTTGAGAACAGGTCTGCCATTCAGAGAATTCAGACAGAATGGAAAAACTGAGCTGCTCTGTAAAAAATATCTGGGATGGTGGTAGGAACATCTATCATGGTATGTCCTGGCAGTTCCCAAGATTGTGAACATAGGCAGAGCCCATAGATCAAGGGAAAGAGTTGTCTGCCTCACTAGGTTGCTTTTGTTATAATGCTGGAGAAATAACATTAACACAGAGATGAGTGGAAGCACGGATGGATGGATGGATGGACGGACGGACGGACGGACGGACGGACGGACGGACGGATGGATGGATGGATGGAAAAGTACGGTCATCGAGTGCCTGCCTACAAAGCCTACAGCTACAGGGACACCGGGGATGGAAAAGATATTCCAAGGGGATCATGTCAGGGCACCAACATTGCTGCCTCCACTTTCATAATCTGGGCCACCCACAGTGATGAGGTCCTCAGCTGAAGCGCCGAGTTGCCTTTATGATTATGGTTGGAATTCAGAGAGCCAGAGAACCTAAAGCTCCAGGGACAATGAGGCTGACAAAGTCAAAGGGAATCACTACAGGGCCAACATTACTACTTCTACCCTTTATAATTTTGGCCACCCATGGGGATTGTGACATTAGTCCCAGTGCCAAGCTTTCATTACAGTTAGGGTTAGGGAGCAGAGAACAACAGTCTACATCTCCAGAGACCCTGGGGTGGAAAAGGCATGAAAAGGGGATCACAGCAGCGCCTCGAAATAGCTCTCTGTCACATTTATATTGTGGGCCACCTGTAGTGATGGGGACCTCAGCCTCGGTGCCAAGCTTCCTTTACGGTTAGAGTTAGGGTTCAGAGAACCAGAGAGCCAGAAAGCCTAAAGCTCCAGGGACAGTTGGGCTGGAAAAGATAGCCCAAGGAGATCACAGCAGAGCATAAACATTGCTTCCTCCAGACCTTTCTAAACTGGATCACTCATGGCCCAGCAATAAGGCCCAGGTGTATGAGAAGTGACTGAGGTCCCTTGCCTTGTCCAGGCTAAAGAAGAAGAAACTGAAATCTCATTATGGTCATTCCTCATGAGGCGAAACAGAGGGGCCGATACTGATCTCTCTGCTGACAAATTACAGGATCCAAGGATCACGTGGCTGTGTCAGGAGAGGTATTAGGAAAAGGTTTGTGACTCAGAGGATGATTGGCATTGGGGCAGCTTCCCCAGAGAAGTGGTTACAACACCTAGCCTGATAGACCTCAGGCGCGCTTGGACATTGCTCTCAGGTACATGGTGTGATTTTTGGGGCTATCCTATGCAGGGCCAGGACCCAATGACTCAATGATCATTGTGGGTCCCTTCCACCCCAGGATTTTCTATGATATTGTACTCTGTGATAACTGAGAAATATAACTGTAGGCATCTCTCACTATGTACGTTTCAGAATAAATTTAAATATATTCACCTAAGTTCTCAAGGATTTAGAAAGGTATTTTGAAATAGAATTTAATTTAAGAATACTGTTTGCTGCTGTAATAAACCATATAGTTCATAAACTGCTACTATGATGGTGAAATATACTTTGCTATGGAGCCATAACAATGAAAAGGTCTTTAAAAGGTCTTGTAGTCTCTTCTCATACTAAGAGACACATGAATTAAAAATAAAGCTTTCCTGACAGATATTTGTCAAAACTGTTCTTTAAATTTCTCTCTTTGACAGCGTCCTTAAACCATTTATTCTGATGTTGCATTAGAGTGTTTTTCTTTAGGTGAACTTTGATCTCCTTTACTTCAATTTAAGAGCACCATTTCTTTTCCTATCTCAAATCCCATGAGATGGGTTTGACCTACAAGTATAACAAATCATTTGGAAAAGCCTCACACTTCTAGAAAGCAACAGAAAACACAGATTGGAAAAAAAGAACCAAACCACTTCTATATTCATAACACTCTAAAAAGTAACGTTTAGACCACATATAGAATGCAATTTACAATCTTGGTTACCTACATTAATGAACTTAAATTGAAACAGGTTCAGAGAAATGTCAAAATAATTACAGTAATGAAAAACCAAGCTTATGAAAAGAGGTCAAAGGACTTGACTTATTTATATAAGGAGTCATTTAATTTTGTTAAGCTAAATATTTGGTGCTTTGGAAGATGTGAAAAAGAACTAATTAAATTGGAAGATAATGCTGCTGAAAAGCAAATGGCTACAAATAGATTATGAGTATAATTCCAGACAGAATAAGAAAAAACATTTACAATCATGAAGCGAATTTTCAGATAAGCCTATATACAGGGCTGTGGGGACAATAAATTTCATTGCTCTAAGAAAGTATTTGATAAATATTATCTGAGCTGCATTAAAAGAGAGGTAGGTTTCTGTTCAATATTAGAAAGAAATTCTTCATTATGAGGTTGGTGAGGCACAGGAACAGGTTACCCAGACATGTTGCAGATGCCCCATCTCTGGAAGTGTTCAAGTCCAGGCTGGATAAGCGTTCAAGAACAGGCTCGTTGTTTTGGACGACCTGGTCTAATGGGAATTGTCCCTGCTCATTGCAAGAAGCTTGGACTAGATGACCTTTAAGGTCATTTCTAACCTATAATATCCTCTGATTTTTTTGCAGATATATTTCTGGGGTACATTTTGCCTTAATGACCACGTGTAATAATTTAGTGTTAGTGACACCACACTGATTCTCCAAAGTTTCCCCATTTCTTTGCATTACCTCTTGCTTGTAACTAAATTGCCCCAAAGATGAAGTCAAGAAAAATCCCTCCCTGCCTCAAGAAGAAGTACACGGCTACTTGAAGTTATTGAGCTATTTCCAGCAGTCAGCTGATGTCTTTGGGGTTTTTGGCATGCTGTGGGGCTGGCAGCCATTCAGGGACTGGGCAGAGGCTGACTGAGGCTCCCGGGGCAGGGTGTGGGGCAGGGTGTGGGGCAGGGTGTGGGGCAGGGCTCTGTCCCACCTGCACAGAACTCACCCTGCCCCCACACATGCACTCCCCACCCAGTTGTTCTGAGCCAGTCATTCCACTGAGCACCTACAAGTATGTGACCTCCTCCAATGTTGAAATGGCCTGATATAAGGAAATAAAATGGATTGTTAATATATAGTGACTTCATTCAAAATACATGAATTCTAGTGGTTAATCGGAGGAAAAAAAATCATAAATATGTTTGTCTGCCTCAAGGGCTAAGTACAAATGAAAGAAACCAAACTTCTAGCTGTACATTTTCCATAACTGCAGTATAACTTAGCTAGTCCACTCTCTTAATGGATGCTTTTTTAACAAAAAAATTCTAATAATAGGTAATCTTGTGAGACATGTTAACAAACAAAAAAAATTTCAGAATTATGTAAGAGATTGAAAAATTAATATTTAAAAGATCTGTTTTGAGAATATACCTGCCTGGTGAGATTTAGTATACTGAAAGGGGATAGATTTGTTTGTTTGTTTATTTTTAAAAACCCTAGCTGAGAAAAAAACCTGAATTATTCTTTCAAGCATCATAGAAATTTTAATATGTAAGTGCTTAGAAATTAGCATTTTGGATTTTATAATCACAGTTTTTCACTGATCAAATTTATAACATTATTTGTTTAGAAATATGAACATCTAGTAAGTCAATTTTAGAGTCAGAAATTTTAATGGCTAAGCAGAAAACATAAAGGTTTTAGGTCTAATATTTAACTAGAAAACAGCTCACAACATTATGTCCCATAAAAGCCCATGTTATCTCAAAATACACCATCAGAAATTGGTATTTTATCACTCTAATCTGTTTTCACTAAGAACTGCAAATAACATCATGTAGACCTGAATCTTCACTGATGACCTGATAAAACGGGTAGTACCTACCAGTTCTCTCAATTGCCTTTAGTTAGCTGTGAATGAGACTGAAGTTGCCCAGGATTTTTAATTCCTTTTTCCCCATCAGAAATTGTTTTTCATGCCCTGTGAAAGAACACACTGAATTTTTTTACAGGGTAATCGGAAGGAATACTTTTGAGATCTGGTGTTAACGCCGCTTCCTTTGTATTTGATAAAAAAACACCATTAAATGTTCATGTTATCAGAATTACTCTGAGACAGTCTTTTAAAACTTTCCTGCTACACATCTGAAGTAATTCTGTAGCCTCCAATATCATCTTTTGTCTTCTATGTTCCTATAGAAATCTGCATACAGATCTATGTCCTCATCATTCCCTTGGCATTACTTATTCACTCACATTCAGAAAGAAATGTTCAATTATATCACTGCAAATATTAATGTAGGTCTCTACTGTCTCTTTTTAGACAGTAGTAGTGCATTTAATTCTCTTTTATTCACTATGCAGGATGCCAACATGTACAGGTACTTCTATAGAACTTTTTTGTCCTATAATTCATTGCAAGGAGTTAAATAGGTTCAGAGCCTGAAGAAATAGATTCATAGCTATTGTAGTACTATCCAAGGAGCCTTACAGTTCCTACCCACTTCCTACCCACAAATCACCTAGTAAGGGTAATGAATAAAATATTTAAATGACACCAGCTTCCACATCCTCTTTTCACCCACGAATTAACAGTATTTGACCCTGGGGGAGGAGGATGCACATGAAAGACAGGAACCAGACATATTTTACTTTATTTTTCATTGCTCTTTAACAAAAGTTTACTTTCATAGCAAAATAACTTTCTTCAGCAGACGATATCTATGATCCTGAGATATGTCCATTAGCATTATATTTTCCAAAGCATTAACTCATAGTAGTCAGCAAGGAGTCCTTTTACTGGCATGAGGGGTCAGGGAAGTGTGAGAGAAGAGTGAAACAGAGGGAGGGAAAAACAATGACATTTACTTTAGAAAGTCATAGAAGCCAAAAGGTATGTGACTACAAATACCAGATTTTTCTTATTCAGAAATAATGAAATCAGAGAATGGCTGGAACATCATTTATTTCCTACCCTCCTCCCATTGGTAGAGATGCCAAATACTAGTACTAAAATAGGGGTTTTTTTCCTGCTTCAAAATAAACATGACTTTTAATGAAGGACCATTTGTTCTGGACCAGTCAGAGAAAACTCATTTCTATCACAGGTTAATTTTTGCAATTGATTTGATTTAGTTTAGTCAGAGGTTTATAGTAATATAATATATTACCAGAGCATGACTGAGAACAGTGTGATTATTGACAAATTAAAATAAAACCAAACAGAAATAAATTACTCTCCTAACTGTAAAAAGAAAACACATTTCATATATTAGCTTACTAGTATGTTATCCTTTAATATGAAGGGAAGATGTAATAATTGAAAACCTCTTGGACACAGATGGCTGAATCTTAAAAAAGGTTAAAAGATAAATAACACAGCTTTCAAGGTGCCAATGAGAATTATATTTCAAGGTAAGCTTAACTAGACAATATATCTGTAATAGTTACTAGAAGAATAAGCACCTAATAAAAGAGACCACTTACATGAAAGGGATATTCCACTCTCAGCAGGGTAGATTCAGAGAACAGATTATTAGGCATTATGAAAAATTAATTCCTAATCATTAATCTTTGCAGGGCATATTGTGTCTTTTCTATTTAGAGGAAACAAGAAAAGCATATCTGCCTTTGAATTTTTTTCAAAATATACCCAAAATATACCTGAATACCCTATTTTTAGGGTAGCACAGGAAAAGAAAACTAGCCAAAAGTATCTCATTTTAACAAAAATTAAAGTCATCAAAAATAAACCAGATGTCAAAAGCAGAACCTGGAATTACAAAATGATAAAATTTCTTCCTCCATGAAAACTTGTAGGTCTTCCAGGATACAGTACGGTTCCAGATGTTAAAATTTATCCAAGAATCTCTGGAGCCAAAAAAAGCAATTATACTTTACCCTAAATCTCTCCTGTTTCAGAATCTCATTATCAGTGTTTACAGAAATGTTTGTGCTGTAAATATTATAGGTGCTACTTTAGGAAAAAACTTTGATTGCAGAAAAGTTTTTCCAGTGATGAGAAAGCTTTGATACATACAAACAGTATAAAAGTAGAAAAGAAAATTAACATTTTCCTTATGTGTCTGACTTGTTTGTTGATATTAGCCTTACTGTTTCATACAGTTTTAATGTTCTTCCATTACAAATCTCCCCAAAGCCTTTGCCTCGCAGGCATTTATATCTGTGGCTCGTTTCTTTGAATAAAGTCATCCTTTAGCAAAATTAGGAAGATAAATTCAGGTACTACTGAACAAATTAAGTGCTTGCATGCTCATACTGAGCTCTGTTTCTGCTGGACTAGTAAATCACTCAAAGGTATATTATGGTCTGTGGCCCAGAGAACTAAACATGGGTCCCCTCCAGAAGTAATGTGACTTCCAATGTACAGAATGACCCATTTGCATCACACCTCTGGAAAGCCTTTAGCTTAAGGGTAGCAAAAAGATAGTTGATGAATTCTGAATCTCTTTATGGCATATCAGTATGTTAGAAAGACATTTTATGTCTTAAAATTTGAACTTTTTCAGAGCAGATATGGAGTAAGAGTTATGCACACAGTCAAGTTTGCGGGTTAAAAGCTGGAATTCAGAAAACTGACCATAACACATATACATGAGCAATTGTTTTCAGTAACAACAGTAGAAACCTTGTAGCAATGATTAGTGGATTTCAAGGGGAGGAAAAGGATTTCCTAACTCTTATCAACATAGTGAGTTTGACTTTTAACACAAAAGGCAGGGTTTTTTACCACTCATGTTCTACTGAGCACCTACATGGAAGGCGCCCTGCAGAGCCTGCGCACAGTTCAACGACCTCTTTATATTATTTCCATGTCCTGGGGTATATGTTTTTCCATAAATAGACACAAATTAATTTTTGAATAATGCAGATATTAAGGATACTTTTAATCTAAGATATAGTAAACACATGCAAAATTTCTGACCTGCACAGTTGCTGTGACATTAGCTTTACCATGAAAGCTTTCCTTGGTTCATTCCAGGACAGATTCTACTAAAATTAAATTCCACAGTCTATTGCTAAACATTTGGTTCACAATATACATTATCAGGTTAAAAGATGCACTCAAAGTCACTGCTACTCTTCCACCCACACAATTTCATACAGACTTGTTTAAGAGAACGCTTGAATTTATTTAGATTTAATCTAAAATTGTAATTCACATCTAATTACGTAGAAAAAGTATTTCAATAAGCTGGAGAACCAGTGAGGGGGTTGAAGTCTCAAAATTTTCTAAAAAAATTAGTTTGGCTCTGACCCAGGTGATACCAACATCCAGTCCCGTTTTGCCCTTTCCTTTACTGCCATATCGCAATTTCATGGCTGTGAAATTCAAAGTGTTTATTGCAAAACCCACAGAGTGCTAATCAAGTTTAGCCTTTCAGTGGTGGTCTGAAAGTGTTAACATTGCCTCTCTCTGAGTAGCAATGCATGAACATTGGTTGTACTGCATCCTCCCTTGGATAAAGACCAGTAGACTTCTGTGGTAAAAACAATGGCAGGGTTAGGCAGAAAAGACCAAGGAAAGACCATCTTATATATACTTTACTAGAAAGAAATACTAGCTGTGAAGTCATAAAGGATTAATCAGGTTTGATTTCCATAATAATCTACATTTTAAATCTTGTGGTTTATTAAGAGGAAACATTAGCGGTACGTGAAGTTATTTCACTGATGAAATTCTGCTTGAGATGGATAGTATTCCAACAACTGTAGGAAAGAAAGAAAGAAAATATTTTCTGTAAAAGGTCTATATCTTCTTTCAGTTCATTTTTCAGTTGGTGTGTAATTTGACAAATCCCTCTAGACAACAGATATATTAGATCATGGATGGGAATAACTCCCAATCAAGACAGATCCAACACAATGCAAATGCATAAAATAGCAAAAGGTGTCTAAATCCAGTCATTGTGGCTAAGTCAGCAGAGATCTAAATAGAAGAATATGGAAAGTTGTTTTGTCATCCAGAAGTAAATACCTTATTTTGCCAGATGAATGGCTTTCTAGGTACTCATTATCACTTGACTACAAGGTGAAATTAGTGGGCTTAATACAGCTATGTAGTACCATTCAGTAAGTATTTAGGTGTATGAGATACTTACACAGTACTAGCAGATAGGAAAGATGTGGGAAACCTGTATACTTCTGAAAGCTGTTATGAGGTGAAGGTGGGATAGCTTGCACCATCTAAACTGGCACTAAGGACCATCAGAGATTTCCACTGACTTTGGTGAGAGGTAAAGACACTGGAAGGACCTGTAGAAATCTGTACTGCAGACACATGAATTGAGGTGATTGAATCTGGGTCTAAGTCTGACCCCACATGAATTGAGGTGATTGAATCTGGGTCTAAGTCTGATCCCAAATATAACTTCACCCTGAGACTTTTTCTGAAAACCCATACTTCTACTCCTATTGCCACTCCTGTGACTAAAATGGGCTTGTTTGGGAAAGTGACACAGCTTTTTATCTTGCTTTCTTTGTCCTCCTTCTTTCTGCTGGGATAGTTTGGGGTAGCACTGCATGGTCAGAAGTCAAATGAGGGGACAGGACCATGGAAGCTGTGAATTTATGAACAGTCAGTTCAGCTGAGCTGATTCAGTTTCTTGCTGTACTTAAAGGAAGTCTGTTAGGCTAACCCAAACATCTTATAGAACTGCCTCTGATCTCTTTCAGAGACACTTTTTGTCTTTCCTCATCTTTGGCTTTACACTCCTCATTCCCAGGCAGAAGGTTTCCAACATTTTGCCTGTGAATAAACAGAGAAATGGTATAATGAGTGTGTACCCATATGAATGTGCATCTCTTTGTCCCCCTCTGGAAAAGTAACATTGTTTTCCTCCAAGTACACAGTTCATGTGTCCTTTTCTCAAATTCCTCCTAATAGTTAAACAAACAGAGGCCCAATAGCAAACCTAATTTGAATTTAATTTGAAAAATTTTAGAGACATAATACGAGGCCTATGTAAACAAAAATTAATGGTGTTCTGCAAAACCTGATTTTTTAAAGTTATCTGATGAAGGAAAGTTTTTTAGCTCAAATACAGGAATTACTACAATAATTTTTTTTTCATATTGACAGTGTTCCTATTCCACTAGATATCATTCTCATTTTTCTTTGCAATTTTTTTCTATTTTATTAAAGAAATAAATATTTAGCTAAACTTAATCAAAATAAAATTTTAAATACCATTAAGTATTGTAATGAGTGTATTTCTACTTTTCTGGAATTATTTTTATCTGCAAATATTTATCAAAAATTTATTGAAGCTCAATAACATGTTTAGAATTCCAGTTCTGCTTTCCAATACGTAGCACCCAAAATTTAACATCTTACAGGAACTGCTGCATGAATTTCTATTAACACATATAGTATTGTTTTACATTAGCTAAAATTCACAGCACCATTTTCTTATTACCTAAATATTTTGCCAACATTATGATAAAATAATAATACACTCTTGTACAGGGATCTGTGAAATTTTTTAGGAGATCATAATTTTTCCCCAGAGATTTAGAGTTAACTACTACAATGACATCGCTAAGAAAGAACACAGTTTCAAAATTAAGATAACATGTCCCTAAATACTTTCCTTGAATGGCAACTTTTCTAATTAGATCTATTATACCAGCGCTGAAGTTGGTAAACCTGAGAGCTAGCAAGAAGCAAAAGAATTTTAATGATATCATAAACCCTAAATTGGCTAGGAACATCAACAAAAAGACATGAAAGATATTTTTGACAAGTGAGAGACCTTATATACAACTACAACTCTAGAAAACAAAACTTAAAGAAACCCTCTAACTTCTGCATCACTACTTGTTCTGAGAAAAGAGAAACAATGCCATACTTTGGTCTCTCAAATTTTTCCTTAAACTGGAAGAATTAGTGTGTCTTCCAAAGTATTTTTTCCAATGTATATAGCAACACCACCTTTGCCTTTCTTTGGGATTGTAGGCAGTAATGACCTGTAAGCAAAAATGCAGCTGCAACTTCAGTGTGGATGCTTTAACTTTTGGTATTTAATTTTACATATACTATTTTTCTCTGCCAGAAAATTAATGTCCTTGTTTTCAGAGTAAAACTATGTTTATTAAGGTTTACATCCAAATTTTTCATAGCCATTAAAGAGCGGGAAAAATCTAGTTCATAGGTAATGCGATTAATAAATTATTGGTTTATTATTTGTTTCATGTTTATTAGCCATCATCTCCTCATATTCTCCACATATGCCCAATGTTCCTCAAAGATACTTACGGCACATTGAAGAAAAAGTCACAGTAGGAAATCTGTTGTATGACAAAAATCAGTTGTATGATGAAAAGCTATATTGGAAACCTGGTTTCACCAGGAAGGAGGGTGGGGGGCTTATAGTGGTAAAGAACAATTAATTTTTTAGTTTACAATATTGGTTATAGCTGAGAAACCTTCTCATTACATTCTTTTTCAGATGCTTATAGCTTTGTGAAATGAAAGCTCTTTGGGCTAAATCTATATACTTGGTTTTGTTCTTTTTCAGTTCTTTCATTTTATTGATAATCATTTGCTATTAAGAGTACATTGAACCATCAGTACATTGAACCATCAGTGCATTGCATGTGCTCACAGTGCTTTTGATTTCCTTTTCTAGTTTTTAGTAGATTTGTGTAGTTACACATTTTGGGTGGAACTGAGTACCATGTACAAAAATGCAATAAGTACCATTTAGGTGTGTCATGGTGTCAGCTAACCCACCAACTGACCCTATCTCATCCCTGCTACTTTTATGTTCACTTAGTACCAACAGTTAGTCACTAGAGGTCCTATTACCACTTATTAGTCACTCTTTTAGCAAACAGTTGGTCAAACATAAGCTTCTAGATCTGCCTTATTCATCTGATCCTACCTGGCCTCTACCTGCTGCTCCAGATGGGCATATGTCTCTAAGTTCTATGTCATAATAGCTATGCAGATGTCTCAACCTGCCTTCATGTGGTGTTCTGGTTCACATACTCCACATCCACTCAGCCAAATAACTTCCAGGCTGAACAAGCCCCACTCTCCCAGCTTCTCAGCCTTTCCTCAAGAGCAAGAACTCCAGCCCTTGATGGCCATCCTCTGAGCTCACTTCAGTTCACAGATGTGTTCCCTGTATTGGGAAGGGCAAAACTGGGTGCATTAGTCTGCATATTTTCTATGTTTATTAGAGGAGAGTAATCACTTCCTTCATGTACCAGCAACATTTCTAACACACTGTGCCATTAGACTTCATTCCTGGGAGGAGGCAGGGCTCACTTATGTTCAGTTTGCTGTTCATTGGGATTCACAGGGATTTTCAGTAAGCCTGCTCCCCAGTCCAGCTACTGCAGAAGCTTAGTTCTAATAATTCTCCTAGCTAGACCATAATAACATGGCTTAGATACAAAGATGCTTTCAGAGATCATGCTAATATCAAGGTAGATTATATTCACTGCCTGTGAGAAACTGAAATGGTAAGAGTTAATGACTCAAACAAATTGGCAAAAGCATCAGCGTGCTTTGCTGAGGTTTGCACCCCCAGCTGAACGGGAGGAAGAGAGCAGGGTAAGTGGTGGTGAAAGCTCTGATCTGCATGAGAGCAGCCCAGGTGCAGAGGGCTTGAACCAGAAGATGACCATGCCAAACCAACCTGTTTAGCAACAAGCTGGGGTTTGAGTCAGATAAGGAACAAAGCTGAGAAGAAGCAGATCCTGCTAGGTGGGAAAATGCTTTCTTTTATCATGCCAATGTCCTTCCTTGCACAACCCCCTCACACAACTGGCTCAGGTGTGAAACTGCTCCCCTACACCCTGGGGAATTTTTGGGACATTGGGATGTGGTCCTAAAGGTGTTCATCCCTTCTGATGAGGCTTACCTGGCTCATCTTTGCTGGCATGAGAGACAGCTGTCATGTCTTAGAAGGTGTCATAAAACATCAAGGTACCTCCAGACTCATTGCTGAGGCCTTCTCCCAGAGCACATGGTTCACAGTGCTGCAATAGTGTGCAACTCTCCCACCTGAGCCTGACAAGTCATACACCTGATTAACACATTGGACTTCCAGTTTTGTACACTTCCCCCACCCCAAAGGAACAAGACAGAAACTAACACTTTGACAAACAGACTTGATTGCAGGTTTTCTCACTGGATTCAGAGGTGGTGATATCTCTCTACTCTTATTATACCGTACACATTCTTTCTCTATAAATTTTCTTAAGTGTTATGTTTACATTTTATATTGCTATATTTCTATAAATACCAGGTACATATTCTCCTTTCTGTTCCAACCAAATTGTTCTGAAATAAACCTGCCATATATATATTTATAAATATCAGCCATTTAGGGTCATTTCACTCTCATGCAGTCAAAGGGATCCATCATTAAAAAGAACCTCCTGCCTTCAGGAGTGGGTCATAGCCCTACTCTCCCCTCATACACAAACACCTTAAGGCTCTGGTTAGGGGCTCTACCTCAAACTGTGTGTGCAACATGTTGTGTCTTTACAGAAGCAATGACAGCAAGCTTGAAAATGAGGCATTGTTTCACAGTGGTTATTATCAATATCATTATAACTTCTCCTCTTCAAAATTGATCAGGGCATTTATTTATATATCTGAACTTTAAATCAGACTTCAGAACATACATACTCAAAAGTAACCTTAATACAGAATCAGTTCTTCATAATGTAAATTGTCTAACCCTAGAGGTTCAAAACTGAATTTTAAGCAGAGGGCCAAATTAATCTTTAATGTAATTTCACTCATGTCAGTCTGCATAACATCAACTATTAATTTGACCTAATTTATTAGGAAGACTGTGGGCAGATTATAAATGCTACTGAGTTTGCACTCTGTATAAAAATGCATTATTTATGATCATGAAGCTGAGTGATTTTTATTTGTGGCCAAAGTAATTTGGTTAAAATCTACATACTTGTCTTAGAAAAAAAAGAAAAAAGGAAAAATATTTAATTTATAATGACTCCATATCAGCAGAGCACTTAAAAATAGAGTTCAGGCTGAAGGCTTAAATATTTTTCTCTGTCAGGCCCAATGATTGTTTAAAGTTTGGATTGTCTAACTCTTTTTTTCTTTTTTTAATAATATTGCTATCAAGTCTCCATGTAAAGAAAGTGCTAATCCACAAGCAAATAAGGCTAATCTAAAACAGGCAAATGAACCAAAATGCAAAGTCTATTCACATATCATCTCATAAAGATGGGTAAATGTTAATTATTTATCTGGGGACTACATGTATTTTTTTTTTCATAAGAGGATGCTATAAAAAAAGCAAGTTTCCAGAAAAAAAAACAACTTAAGGAATTAAGAGAAGGTAAGATTTTAGTTGCCTAACTCCAAGTGAACATACAAACAGACAAAAAATAAAGAAATGGCATAATATTTCAGAGTATTACAACAGTGACATTCAATTTCAACTTCTCTCCAAAGACATTGTCATGACTCTAGGCAAAAATCTGAAGCATTAAACAGATAAACATAAAATATTTTTTGCCACATTACTATAATCTCTTTTTCCTCAGTTATGAACAAGACTATAACATCCAATTCCTTCCCTTTCATTAGCTAAAAGAGATTATTGGTGCACTTGTCCTGTACTGCTGAAGACTTCTGTGCCTCCATTAAGACTAACCTTGAGTTTTGCTAAGGTAAGAATCCTATACATGGAAGTCTGATCTTTTCTCTAAACTCATTATTATTTAGCAATTCCTTTTCTTTTTTTTATTTTTAGGTTAGTCTTTCCATCCTTAGAACTCTTAATTGCAGTGACAGTGGATGTTTGTGGGCTGTGTTCAGTTTTGTGTACTCAAGGATGGAGAAGCTGCCCTTGCTTTGATACACTGTCTGCTTCTTCTGCAATTCACTGATAAATCTATGCACTGAATTTTAGGCATTTTGTCTGGTGCCAATGAAGCCCTTGATTTGCAATGTCCTTTAGAGTCTTCATGGCCCCTTCTAGCTATTGGCGCTGTTGGGACTATGTGATATTCTTCTAGATTTTCTCATGTTTGCCATATGTTTGCAACTCATTTACCTTCCTATCCCTGTTTTCCTTTCTGAGAATATCTAGGATTCACAGAGGACATAATAAATTGCCAGTCTTATTTCAGAGATTAATTTTGTAAAGCACAGTTTTCAGTAATTTCAGGACAAGCAGTTCTGCATTCACAGTGGACATTAGTCACCAGTGAGCTGAATTTAGAGGATTTAATGCAGATGGATATTACAGCTTGACCTCTCCCATACCATAAAATTCACTCTGTATGTCACAGGGCTAAGATGTTGCAATTACAGAACTTATAACCTCCCTTATGACAAACAGAACTTTTAAAGTTGATGGGTTGGAGAAGGTCTTTATTTCTTCCTGAATAGGCATTCTGTCCTTTAATTAAAAAAAAAAATAAAAGAACACAGGGGGGAAAAAAAGATAAAAAAGGAAAAACAACACCAGAAAAAAAGGAAAAAGAAGAAAAAAGAAAAAAAGAAAAAGAAAAAAGAACCCATACTTTCTTCCAGTTTCCAGGGAGATAAAATTAAGTCACTTCCCTCTTGTATCTTTTCAAGTCACAACTCATACATTCTCAAATGTAAACTGGCATTCACATTGCTTGTGGAATTAGATACACTCAAGGGAGAAAGCAATTTAAAGGAAGCAGCAGGTGTAATACATGACACTTTTGTGTCTGACTCTGGACAGAAAAAGTTATTCAACATCCCCGAAGTGGTGAGACAGGAAGCAGCAGAAACAGATTCATTTTCTTTGTTCAGTATTTATTATGCTTTCAACCACCTTGAAATACAAACTGTAAACAGTTTGATTAATGGTCTGAAAGGCTGTCTACTTTTGTTGCTGCTTCAGAACAGAATCACTGTGTCTTTAGTTCTAAGATATATTTAACTCCTTCTAGGAGTTGTTCTTTCACAGCTCAACCCAAATACCTGCTTCAAGAAGAAACACATTTGACTATTAATTAACCCAGTCTGTCTGTCTGTTGGAGCCTTATTTCAATTTCTAGTTAAAATCAGTAAGAGGACAGTATCTATGTACAGCAATAATATTGGACCTTGAACAGAAATGTAAGCTTAGAGCATCTTCACACAGCTATGAACTCAGTCCCTAACTTCAGTTACATTTAAACCCTCAGACTGGGTCCTCCAGTTCTGCTTTCAAAGCCCACTGCTCCCTCTGGGACAGCAATGTGCCAGTGTAATGCTAAAACTCCTTGTAGTTTTAGGGTGGATTTACCTAAGGCTACTCTATTTCATCTTCCTCCTGCCTGAGGCCTTTATTCTCAGGCAGCTTTTCTTTTAATACTGCTCATCTTTTTTGCTTCTTGGTGGTAAAAATATAATGTCAGTCCTGATTTGTCACTTCACAATCTTTCTAGTAACTACTAGAGCACTGAAAAACCCAAAAGTCTCCATGGAGTTAAAAGACAGAAAATACTTGAAAATTAGCAATAATGACCACATTTACCTAGGCAAAGGCAGGAAAACCTAAAATTTTGCTGAATGATAAGATAGCTTTTCTAACAATTCTTTTCCTTTACCACTACTACATCTGAATACAGATTGTTCTACACCTGAACCTCTGAATTCAGTCTAACAATCTGTATCACAGCAATTAGTTTAAAAACAGCAGACGGCAAACGTCCACTCTTCAACAACAATAAAATATTATTCATTGATTAGCACTGCACTGTTGGAAACATTCACAGGGACATTTCATGTTGTGTCTGTCATTTCTCTGTTTTCCTCTAGGGTATCAGCTCTAAAAGAATACAGGCAGTATCAGTAGGTATTTTTTTAGTTTGTAAGTTTGTATTATGTTTTAGAAGCAGAAATCAAATTATTGCTACTCACTGATGTCTTATAAATTTTCAGTTCTGAACTAGCTTAGGCCTATATTTGGACATAAGATTCCATTAAGTCTGAGGCTTATACCCACACAAAAAGAAACAAAACCCAAACCACCCAACCCCCCCCCCCCACCTAGTTAATTTCCTTTATTTAAGCAGTTTAGTGTAATTGCTATTATTAATATTGCAAAAAGATAATGACTGACAACCAATTTTGAACAGAGGGCTTTTTCCCTTTATCTTGATTTCAGTGAAAAAATTATGCATGTGCAGCTTTGCAGATTTGACTGAGTTTTTAAAATGCTTCTTTAGCTGCACCCATTATTTTAAGAAGGAACATTCTGTACAGAACTCTTCAAAAGTAGGTTCTCATAATCTATAGCTCTTCATACTTAAAAAAAAATTGTCTTGTAAATTAATGCCAGTCAAAACTTTGTCCTCAACAAATTAAAGGTCATGTCTCAGGAATTTAATGGGGGTCATATACTTTTATATATTCAAGTATGATGTATTTTGTTTGATTGTTTGTTTTAAATGTGGTTTTGTTAAGTTGAAGAAAAGGGAATCATTTATAGTCATATGACTATATTTCAGATGTTGATATTGCTGTGAAATTTTGACATCCTTTCTGTATTTACCCATTGATCACATCCATTGCAATCCTCAGTCCTATTTGTAATATTCTTTCATGTTGCTGTACCACTTTGTGTTCTTGGAAAGAGCCCCTTATTATTATAAATTATAAATTATATGCACACTATTGTGATGCTCATGTTTGCCTCAGCACACACATCAAAATGGTGATTCTCATTTTAAGGTGCACCATACCAAAATTCCCAGTCAGAGAGAATGCACTATGATCTTGCTAACTTGTTCTTCAGATTAACTTCATTGTTAAGGGGGAGAAGGATCCTGTCTTGAAGCTTCAAAGCTTTAGTATGGCATACCTTGGTTTATGTTCCAATTTCATACGTTAAAAGCTCCTGTCCCCACTCCCATCTATTTTTGCATCTAAAGATATCAAAATTCTGAACCACAGATTACAGCATCTTGTCTCTTCTGAATACAGGCAACCTTTGCCTACAGCAAATGGTGTTCCCACACTGTTAGACTTAATTCAGTTCAAGGACTGCAGCATGCTTTGGAGTTACAAGCTTTGGTCACCATAGCAGACAATATGCCATCACACTTTTAGAATTCAGGTCTCAAGCATGTGTCACTTCCCATGGCTTCCTTAATTGATGTGCTACCATACATTGAGATGTCTGCATGATATCTCAAGGGTAACCTCTCTGTAGTGTCATAGCAGTACTGTGTTTTCCTGTGCAGAGTATTTAACTTGTGCTTGACAGATTGTCTTGCTGACTAACGACTGAAACTGTAAACTTTGTGACCACTCACAAACTCTGTAGTTGTAAATTTAGACTGTCTTTGCTAATGTGCCTGGAAGAAGTAGCATGTTCTGGTTAAAGCAACTTACGCTGATGAGAAGATGTGGTCTTATGCATAAATTACCAAAAACGTTCCCTACAGAAAGTGTAAAAGAAGTAAAACATACTTATTCACTACTTAAACATGCTGTGATAGTAGTGCCTGGATACAAATTTATGGTCTTAAATTTAAAATGTATGTCAATATACAAGGGTATTGAACATGCAATGCTACATGTGTTCTTTGTTTCTGAAATTAAGAAAGAAAATGTTCCTGTCACAAAGAAAAGAGAAAAAAAGAAAAGAGAAACAGCATATTAACAGCGCACCACTGGAATAAAAGATGGAAATCTAGACTTTATCAGTCTTTTAATTTCAATGTCATTTAATTTAAATTGTCATTAAACATCTTTTAAAGCGTACATCAGAGACAATAAAATGCTTAAAACTGATTCATATTTTTTTAGTAAAGGAGAGTGCTAAAATTACACAAAAGGTAAACAAACTTTGATGAACAGTCTCTCCTTTTGTTACCAGTATCAAGGGTATACCCAGAGCTTACAAATATGAGCTTACAATTCATAACAAGTTTTCTACTTTTACTGTAGATCAGAATGGAGACTAAGAAAACAACAGACTTCAAAATATGCTCCATTGTCTCCATTGTTTTGAAACATTAGGTTGAAAGTTAGTCTTTGAAATCAATGGCAGTGGACAAAATGGAATAGAGATACTCCAAAGCTCCCAAAAACAGATAAATAAATAAAAATAAAAACTCTGGCAAAATTGGCAGGGATGTTGAGCAAAATCACAGGATGGAAGATAAGGAAGATACACCTCTGTTGAAGTAAACATGAGAAACATTATTTCTGTCAGTGGCACAATGTTGTG
The DNA here is from genome assembly GCF_963513975.1 of Fringilla coelebs. Lineage (NCBI taxonomy): Eukaryota > Metazoa > Chordata > Aves > Passeriformes > Fringillidae > Fringilla > Fringilla coelebs. Next base: position 22,250,870 of record NC_140029.1, on the reverse strand, counting down.
AAGCAACAATTTTGCTGAATATACTTGACATTCTTATCTAAGTTTATACATTTTATTGACAATAATATTTATCATCTAAGTCTGATTATCTTTCCTATGTGTAAGGCATTTTGTTTAAGAAAAAGTAAGATATGCTATTGAAGAGATCATACTAGATCATCAGGAAAGTGTTAAAAAAGTTTTGCAGCCTTGAAAGAAAGTGTGTTAATTTAATATCCTTGCTGCCATTGTATTTATATTTTTAAATTTTCTTTCACCTTTTTATCAACTAACTAGTTGATAAAACGTTCCTACAAATCTTGCTTTGCTTAGGATTTTTCTTAAAACATCACTGTCTCTGCTCAAAATTGCATAACCTTATCTTCCTGCAATAATGAATTTACTGCTTTCAGTTCTCCACAGATTTATAAGATTTAAAAAAATGATATAGAAGTTTCAATCTGTAGTTTCAATTCACATTATTTCTTACTGTTCAGTACCATAAATTTGCCTATTAACTATTTTTAGTCTTATAGATTCTTTATTTGGTGCCATTTCATTCCTCCATACAATATAGTAATTACCTCAAGCAGAAATGGAGATTATGCATGCCATAGAAAAATTGGATTTGGGAGCAAAAAACAGAACAAAAAAATTTATTTCCGTAACATTTATTTCTCATTTTAGGAAATGCAGCATTTTTCATGTTGTGTATGACACATGTTAGATATCTCGAGTCTATACAGAGGAAAAAACAGTGAAGGCAAAGATCTAGTTCAGCAAGATCTAGTTCAGCACAGGACCTCTAATCTTGAATGAGTTCAAACTGAGAGTGGATAACCTTTAGTAGGTTGGAATAACTGTGATAAAGTATTATAGGTACTTTTTCTCAGCAAAGTATACAAATAAAAAACCATGTTATCTATTCATTCTGAACTCCTAGTATGCAATAGATAATATCTATGAAACTGAAATTATCAGTAGGAGCTTATATTATTGCACAAAACATTCCAGAAAGTCACAAAACCATCATTTTTTGGAAGTAACTTCCTCCTGAAATAGATAGAGCATGCATTATAATGGCCTATGAAACTGAGTTTCTGAGAAAAGCGTTAATAAGATTTATTATTACATTATTGCAGGAATTTTACTTTTAATAAAATAGTGTGGCATTCATCAGAATTTATATTAACACTATAATGTGTATATTGTTCTTTACACATCGTACACCATTTCTCATAGGAGTCCATGCAGCTGAACACCACATAGGACTGCTTAAAAAGCCTAATAGTGCTAAAAAAAATATACACACACATATATATGCATCACATATATACATATACACATATGTACACACACATACACACACACATATACATATATATGTATGCATGTGTATGTATGTGTACATGGTGTGTGTATATATATACACATATACATACATACATATATATATACACATATATACACACACACACATATACATATATATACATACACACACACACACATATATATATACACATATACATATACATATACATATACATATACACATATATATATATACACATATATATATATATATATATATATATATATATATATATATATATATACACATGTGTCCACCAGGACCCTCAGGTCCTTCTCCACAGAGCTGGTTTCCAACTAGACCCTGTGCCACTGATTATGACATTGGGATCGGCTGATCAGCCACTTCTCACTCCACATCACTGCCTACTCATCCAGTCCATACTTCCTGAGTTTGCCTATGAGGATATTGGGAGAGACAGTGTCAAAAGCCTTGCTGAAGTGGAGGTAAAAAAATATCCACTGCCCTCCCCTCATCCATCCAGGAAGTTTTTACCCCACAGAAGGCAATGAGGTTGGTCAAGCATGATTTACCTTGGGTGAATCCATGCTCACTACTCCTTTTGTCACCATGTCATACATTAAAAGCTGAGGATGGTACAGTCTGAATGAGGAAAAAAGTTTAGTCTAGTAAATCATAACAATGACAAAAACTTAAATTATAAGGTAACATCTGTAGGGTCCCAGAGTTCAGTGACAGGACTCTGATGTCACTGAACCACTTTTTGAGTGGTAATCACAGTATTAACAGAAGATGTTGAGAATGGAAGACCTTGTGCCAAAATGTATTGACATTATAGATATACACATTATGATGTATCTACACTTATAATTGCTTAGAAAAGAAATAGTATACATATTCTTTTATGCCTATTCAATCATTAATAGATTGAATCTACTGAAAAACAGTTATGTGTCTCTATCTGGATGAGATTGAACCCAGAAATAGATCTACATCAAGACATTGGACCCAAACATTCAGCCTCAGAGTTAACTGGAAAATGAACTGGTAAAAAATTCTAAGGTGCTTTTCTAATTTTTCTTAATGCAAAAGCATTCTGAGACAAATTGAATTATTTTATGAAAATCTCTGATCTAAGAACATGGACAGTTTTGCTTTGTGTTTCAAGAACATGCTTGTATGTCTTGGATTCATCTCTAATTGCAGGTTTAAATGTTTAAAAACAAAACATAAATTTAAGCGTTTACAGAAACCTTTAACCTTGGTTATGTCAAGCTCCTAGTTCCTTGTCATTCCATTAAGGAAAAAAATGTATTAGAAAATTAGCACTTGATGTATTCCAACTCTAAATGTGCTGTAGCATGCTGTACTCACAAATTGTGATAAGACTAACATTTTGCATTAATCCATAACGCTTTCTAATAGGGTAACATGCAAAATGTTCTATTTGCTAGAGTCTTCACACCAGAATCACCCTGGAAATCTGATGCTGCACAACTTCAGAAGTAGACTACAGTAGAAAAACCCACTCTTTTTGCTTAGCAACCATTTGAGAAAGTGCATATATTTTAACATTATAGACAGCAAAAGCTCTTTCACACCGCCATTGTTTATGTACAATGTATATATGTAAAATATCTATTGTAGATTATACAATATAATTGAACAAATTTTGAATTTTTTACTTCTAGGTGGAACTGATATACATGAGCTAAAAAAATAATCTCTTATGATTTAATATAGTCACAAGTCAGAAATATTTTTAAGGCTTCTGTAAAAAACCTAGGTTATTACTATTTAACAGTGAAACATTTCCAACCCCTTAGCACTAATCCAGAAATGCTCACTGAAGTTTAGTATTACAACTTGAAGATGCCTTCCAGTAGTGGAATCTCAAACTCAAATTTAGCTCAGTGGAAGAGCTGGGAAACTTGAGCTTCAAGTACTCACAGAGGCATGCAGGTGTATGACATGGTTTAGGAATGGGACATCCCAGTTTAGTGCTCCCACTGACACTTTCCAAACCACAAGTCACTTGCTCACTCCCTCTCCCTCTGCAGAGGGCTGGACAGGAGAATTGGAGGCACAAAAGCTGAAGATCACAGGTTGAGATAAGAACAATTTATTGGAAACAGCAATGAGATAAGAAAACGAACAGTATCAGCACCAATATTAGTAAAAAGTGTTTGTTCTTTACACATAGTACACCATTTCTCATAAGAGAGAAGTGAGTGATTGACTTGCCAAATGCTCCCCACAGAGCCTGACCTGACTGACTGCAGCCATGCCACCCCCATCCCTCCCTCCCTCCAGCTTGGAACTGGCGTGATCCCACCGCTCTCTCTGCCACCTTACTCAAACAGAAGCAACCCTTGCTCCCTGGAAGGATGTGAGGTGGTACAGAATAACCTTCAGGTCCTAGCCATGCCCTCTCCTCGATGCTGCAGAAATTAACCCTGTCCTGCCCAGAACCAGGACAGAATATAATGCTAGCTCTGTCTGTGCTGTCCAGCCTGCCTGCCCATAAGTCAGCTCCAGCTCAGAAAGCATTGGCAGGATGTGAGGGGGGGTGACATTACCAGAGCTAGCTACCAACTGCTCCTCTACATTCCTGAAGCTCCAGCAAGGTGTTGGTACAATGCTGACCAGTCTGGAGGTGCAACACAGCCAGGTGGTCAACAAACCTAAATATAGGATCCATTTTTTGAATGTACCTGGTTGACTGGTTGCCTTCAGCAGAAAATGACGAGGGCTTAAGCCTCATCCTTGCATGGGAACATAGATAATAAATCCAAGTTTATCACAAACATTTCTGCTATACAATATTAAATTGATAATGGTAAAACTTAGTTTTCAATTAGCTTGATGAAAATTGTAATCATCCTGCCAAATTGATTAATTGTGTCATACTTCATTTTTGTTTATTATAGTCCATAACATTTTTTAAAAGCAGATTTAAGTAATCTTTTTTGTCAGTAATGAATTGGGGACAGACTCAGGGAGAGTGCCCAAGAGAATCAGCAGTTCCACCTGAGATACTAGGCATTACTTTTTATTCAACTCCAGTTCTCACATTCATCAACCAGCAGAACTGTCAGCCATTAAAATTTGCATTCCCAGTGTTAGCTAAAGAAGCAAAGGGAGGAAAAACAGGGAGCACAAAAGATCAAATTTCAAAATGTATTCTATTGTGGCATGGGTTTCATTTTGTATGAAGTACTATCCTATCTTGCTAACATTTTAAGCAACATAGGTTTCTTGAATTAGATGCATGGGTCGCACACTTAACACTAGAGGGCCCCCAGGGTGGGACATACCATCTGTGGAATAGCAAAGGAAGAAATTACACAATAATTAGTAGATTCTAAGAAATATATCAAAAGCATGACAGCTTCCTTTGGTTCATTTTGATAAACTAGAGATGCTTCCAGAAAGAATTTCCACCATATGAGAGTGTTTGGGTTTTTTATTAAAAAAAAAAAAAAAGAAAGGATTGTTGAAAAACTTAAAAGAGCAGTAAAGTTGAAGTTGTTATCATTTTAATGGTCTGATGGATTTGTGTGAAATTTTAATTGCTTTTTCCTAATTACATTAAGAAATTGTCATGATTATATAAGCCATCCAGTGTTCTGCAGGATCTTCTTTTCCTCTTTTTTTGTGAAGCATAACAGTTGTCAAGCAAAGGCAAATGAATGGCAACATTAATATTCTTGACATGCTGCAATACTGCGATGATGAATGCCATAAAAGAGACTGTAAATAAAAAAATTAATGAAGCAGTAACATAAATGGAGGTCATGGGTGTTCTTTCCCCCTCCTTCACTGTTATTAGTGAAGCACTTAAGCATGTCCTTAGCTTTAGGTATGTGAGTAGTCCCACCAGTTAATAGTACTATTCACATGTTTAAAATTAAACATTTGCATGAGTGCTTTGCAGACTTGAAGGCTCTAAGTGAAATGATTTACCAAAACTGAACTCATCTTGGTTTTGAGAACAAGAGCAATGACATGAAAATCAGTTTCCAAGCTCTATGTCATCAGCCACTCTGACCTGCAACCTAAAAAAGCTCAGATGACAGGTCGAATAATCAGCCAGAGGTCACACTGGAAGTCTTTTACTACAATCACAAAGTGGCTTTTTTTTACTTTTTCTGTGGACACTAACTCACAACAAAAAGTTTTCTTGACAAGGAGAAGTACTGAGAAGCAGGAACCATAGAACTGCAGGCTTTTTACTTTGGTGGCAAGTAGCTGTCACTTTGTATAGGACAAGATCTGAAATGCTGTGCTCCAGAAGACAGCCCCAGAGACAGATTCCTGCCCTTTTTTATGCCTCAATGAACATTCTCTAGACCCTTCTGAAATCAAGAACTTCATTAAGCACTTGTTTTCATGGGAGCCTTTATTTATAATAAAAAATATTAATATGGTAATATTTATTGCCATAATATTAACTAGCAGATATGCATACTTGCTTGGGGACTGCCGACAAGACATATGTATTGCTTACCTGAGTAATTCAGCATCTCTCTCTAAAATGAGAAGTCCAAGGAAATTAGAATCTAACTAACAAAGATGGAGATAGTGCCAAATCTTTCCTATGTGGCTCTTCTGCTATCCTTTGTTTTTTGAGCGGTCTCAGTTCTTGAAAAATTGACTGAAGAAAGAACTCCTCTTTTCTCTGGTGATATTTCAGAAACATATTTTTCAATTTGACACATAAAAGATGTCATTGTTCTGACAGAATCTAAATGCCTACACATTGCATACATGCTCTATAAAATTCCTTAATTAAAGTGTTAACCTTTTAACATACATATCATTTTTGAGCACTGTAATAAATATTTATGAATTTAAAAAAAATACCATTAAACTAACTGTTAAGGATCTCAAGAAAGACTATTACACTACTAACTACAAACTAGTTGTTTTCGTTGTTGCAATATGCTGAATTTTCAAGAGGGTGTAATGTGTTCCTCCTCCAAGGTTGATAGTCCTGCTTGTGCTTACTCTGCTGAATTTCTCTAAGTTAAACAGACTTTTGGAAAACAGCGAGATGGTCTTTGCAGATTTGGTGAGCCTTTGGGCCAGTTAACTGTAAAAACATGAAGGTATTGCTTGTTAGACCTTTAATGGGTGATGAATTGCGTAGCTCTTACACCTGCAGTTGCCATTCACAGCCCAGGTCAATAGTTCACTAGAAAACCTTATAAATGTAATTTGACACCTAAGATATTCTTAATATGAGCATTTTAAAAGCTAATCTGAATTGATTCATTTAAGAAAGTTAGCTCAAGAAAAAATATGCATGTGGAAGTAATTTTTTTTAACTAAATCTTTTTTCTGTTTACCCAGTTAGAATTCTGTGTAGCTCTGGGGAAAAAAAAAAAAGTAAAGAAAAAAAAAAGGATGATTTGAATTTCAGATTTTACCTCATTTGTAAGAGGTTTTTTTTTTCATGGGAGGCTGTTATATAGATGTCAGAATGCAGCTCTCCAACTTTTCATGTTTAGCTTTAATAATTATAAGTTGAAAAGTCTTTCTCTTCTTATTTTATAAAAACATCTTATCCAATATGGCTTGGTATCCCATGCCTCACATCCCATCCTAGATACTATTTATATACAGAACACATTTCAGCTTCAGATTGCATCATAGGACCACTATGATGGGCTCCAAGAAAAAGATGATATTCACACATTCAGAGAACAGCTGGCAGCTGATGTTTTTAAGTTGGTGATGCTTGAACTTCTTCAGAATATCTCTGTGAATTAGCTCAATTTTAAACTACACTGAAAGCCAAAAAAGATGTTAAAGAGGAGCATATTCACTAGGACTGACTTAAGTCATCAAAGCCCATTGGGACATCTGACTTGAAGCACCTGAGGTACCAGGCTCTGATTTTTGACATTACTGCTGTAGTAATTCCAGAAGAGCAAGCCTTGTGGACCAGTAGTAAATCATGATATATTATATGGACAAGATAGTATGAAAAAAATGTTTCTTTTGGTCATATTCTCAAGGACATGTTATGTACTATTTAATTACTGCTTTAAAATGGTAGTTCAGCAACTTTATTTCAAATTTCTTGGTGTGATCTTTCAGCTGGAGGGGAAGTAAAAAACAGATAATTTAAAAAATTTCCTCTCTACTACTCTATGCAGTAGTATTAGTCTGCAGCTATTCTACTGTTACATATATAAGCAATCAGGCAAATTATGAGTTTAAAAATTACGAGCTTCAAAATTACAAAAATAGAGTATTTAAAAGGAAGAACAATTGCTGCAATACACAGCTGTTCTAGCACTCACCCCTGCCAATTTTTATCTTCACCTAAAATCATGCCTCTAATATCAAATGTCAACCAATGGTAGAATTTAAATAAATACGTATTAAAAAAAAAAAATCATGGGTTGGAACTTACATACTTTTATTTTGAACTTTTTTTCTAGAGTACTTCTTCCCACTTCTAGTTTTTCATTTCTGTTCTGCATTTGACTTTGGAAGTGGTTCAGTTTGCTTTTTCTTGCTATTCTCAAAATTTATTTTGGGTGCATGCTAAATTTAAAGAAAATATACCTTTTATTGAATCTATGATTTCACTCTTCTGTTAATAACTAACTGTAAAATTTCATTTTAGTTAAATATTCATTATTTAGATGTATTTTATACATGTTAAGAATAAGACAGGTGAAATTTAAAAATGTAACTGTCAATATTTTCACTGGAAAAGATAGAACTCAAATAATATTTTAGAATTCCACCACTCAAATCAAAAACTTTTATAGTACTTTTGTTGAAATACACAACTAGCTAAAGAATTATTAAAGTTATAAAATAGTTATAAAAAGATGCATGTTAGTTTTCCAGGTAACACATCTTCTATTCTTTGATGATAGTAATTAAAATGACTAAACCAAGTTTTCTCCTATGAAATAATTAAAATTATATCCTTTTATTTATAGATGTTTAGGGATGAAAATCAATTATTGAAATTTGCTTGTTTTTCTGCAATTGAGTACTTATTAATTTCTTAATCCATTTATACTCAGATGCTCAACATAATTTAGGCTACTTAGGTGTAGGATTAGTGAAGATGTGATCTGAGTCTCAGTACTTCAGTAGTTTTATTCAGTTAGGTAGAGAAATCTTTAAATCAAGCTACGTCAAGCCTTTAACATATACCTGATGTCTTCAGTGCCATTTTTTCTGCCAGATGAGTTTTCCTGAGTTTTTTTCTAGCAACAATCAAGTAAAAAATCTTTGTCAAGCAAACATTAGAAAACTGGGAAAAAAGGAATGAATGAGTTGATTGATATGAAAAAAAAAAGGGAAGCTTTTTTTGTAATGAGATAACACAGGCTGAGTTTTAAAATTGGAAATCAAGATAAAGTAAAAACTGAAGTAGAGAAAAAATTTGGAAACTCTAAGAACATCAAAGCATTCACACAAATATGTAAAGAGATTGGAATGAAAGGACAGTAAAGTATTTACTTAGTGTTTTTCGAGAGGCTAGTGTTGTTTTGTTGCGATTTTTTTTGTTTCTTTCTTTCTTTATTGATTTATTTATTTTATTTATTTTTTCTTGTACAGCCCTGGTGCAGATCTCATGTCTTTCTTTCCAAAACATCCCCATTTGCTGCACAGACATTAGAAAGCACTCAGCCATGACCCATCCCTTAATCCAGTTCTCACACTCGTTGAAATAGACCTCCAAATCCTTATTTCTATTTTTTCCCTCTGAAAACCACTAGGGAGATCCTTCTTTTGTCTCAGAAGTAGACAATAATTGAAGTTGAAATTATCAGAGATAGTTTTAACACATGAATTTCTAGTGATTATCAGTTGCCTTGAAGTCCCTAACATCTGACCTTGGTCTCACAAAATAGGCACACCTATTACTATTTATGAAACTGAAGCCACCCCATCTTTTTCTCTGACAAATGCAACAAAATTTCAGTTGAAAGCTTTTTGCACATGGACACTGCAGGGCTTTGGAGACATTTGTCTCTAAACCCAAATGGTATGACTAAAAATGGAGGTAACTGATCGCAGATACTCAAAAATTTCAGCTTCACCCAGCTGTTCTACCTCCTGTTTCCTGCATTATTGTATGAATAACATTCTTTTTCCTTCCTTGAAGCTATGTTATATTTTTAGACTTTAATCACATTTTCACTATTGCTACACACATACCTTCTGATTCCCTATCTCAATTTTTTTTTCTTTAGGATAAATAAAATTTCCCATTTTGACTTTAGTACTTTCTCACAGCTCTCATACAGACTTGTGTTTAAGCACCTATTGCTCTTATAAAGGTTAATCTTTATCTCGCCAGATCTTTCTTTTGAAGTGTTTTTAGAAATATATAAAGAAAATGTTTTAATATTCTTCATGATGTATGTTCATTTTTTGTTTTAAGATATTAATGCCTGAGCCTTGAGTGGATGGGCACCCCTACTGTTGATATTTTGGTACAATTTCCAGGATATTTTTGACCTGGATGATCTAGAAGCCTCTCAGAAGATGTTTGGGCATAAGCAGTGCTTAGACTAATTGGGCTGTGTGTGTCAGAAACCATACCATCCCTCTTTACTGATATGTATGGCTGTGATTATAAATCCATGAAGGGTGAGAGGAGGATTTACCAGAGGTGACTATTTTGACCTGTTTACACTTTCCAGTGCAAAGTCCCCAGGAGTCCACTGGACATTCAAAACAGGAGATTGTATTCAAATCAACTTAATCACTACCAAGTAGAAGGAAATTAACCCTTTTTCTCATTAGGCTTACTGTGAGTTTCTGGTCTTAGGGCTCCCCAAATCCATAGAACGTAGATATTAATGAAGATTTTAATTGGGCCATGTAAAGTGGCTGGAAAGAGGTGTGAAATCAGCATTGCAATTTTATACACCATTAATCCTAAATAATATCTCTGATGACAGCCTTATAGGATATTTATAGAAATTTAATTGTATTTCAGAAGTAGTCCAGCAGATAAAAGGATTGGTCTTAACTCTGTTTCAAGTCTGTGGAAAATCATATCTAAATTGTAGGATTGTAGCATAATTCAGGTTGGAATTATCCTGGGATGATATTTAGTCCCAGCTTCTCGATATAAGATCAGCTTCAGGTCCAACAAGGTTAATTAAGTACCTTAAATGAAAATTTTGTTGGGCTTATTTTTCAGTTCAGTTTTCCTCCTTCACAGAAATCTTTCAACTGAGATTGAAGCAAGAAACAATTCTTTTTAATTTTCTCATAGCATTATTAGTACTTTATAAAAATAAGCAATTCTGAATACTTTATATTGCTACTATTTTGACATAAAGTAAAAGCAAACAGTATCTATAATACAAAATCAAAATTCACCTGCAAAGTGTATACTGGGTTTTCTAAAAACACCTAAATTTATTTCTCATAAGTCTCAGTCATTTACTGAAAGTGTTGCAGTCAATACACTATGTTTTTATGAGAATTTCTTTGAGGATACTTTTTCTATCAGCTAGTTGCTTGTTGATACATTGCCTGGGGTGTGCTTTTATAGTCACTTGGAAAAACATTTTAAGCAAAGACAGTGAGAAGAAAAAAGGTAGAGGAGAAAATCTTTACCTACTGAGGTACTCGGTGCAACTACTTCAACAAGAGAAAGAAGGAACAATGTACAGCACAAGGCTAATTCTGAATGTCTCCCCAAGCACATAAAATACTGACAGAATCTTTTGAATTACATTGTTCCACTTCATGTGTATTGCTCTCAAGGACAACTGGAGATGTATTATTTGCAAATCTGTATTTGTACTTGTAAAACAAAAAATCCCAACCAAACAAATTAACAAAAGACAAACAAAAACAAGCCTGTACCAAGAAACTGTTTGACAGAGGACCATTTTATGGTACATAAAAAGCTCTAATTTTGTTAATATTATCTCCTTACACTGCTCTTTTAGCTATATGATGCATAAAGTGTGGTTTATAGATGCTTTTTGGATTTTATTTGCATTCACCCCAAGATAGTGTTAGCGTAATTTAAAAATTTTTAAAATATTCTTTTCAATTGTGCTCAATCTAGTCAGATAAAGATTTTCCAAAGAGGAAGATTCACTGCAGAAGAGTTCTGTATCATACCATGTACCAGTGAGGCATTCACATTCATCAGTTTAGTGCCTGCATCAACTCTCTTGCAGATATAAATGGATTAAAGTAAAATGTCATTGAAGAAAAAGAATATTTAGAAACAGATACTTCATCATGGTTTTAAACTGTCTTGCTCTATAGGAGACAAAAAAAACCCTGAGCTTCTGAGTAAAACCTTTTATTTACTCTAATGGTAGATAATAAATGGTACTCCATTTTAGAGAAATTATGTTGACCTGTCAAAACTTTCCACAAAAAGCTTAGTCCTGCTCTGTGTAGATTTAGGCAGTTGTAATAGGGCTACAAAGACAAACCAGGACATGGTGATTTCCAGCCCCATACTTGGAGTCCTCTGAACTCCACTTTTGCATCTCTGGATAGAAGATACTAAAAAAAGCTGTAGAAACTTGATCCTAAAATTTAGGAAAAGATTTTTCAAAATCTTGAAATAAATATTTAGGGAAGGACGTTCCTTTAATCTCCCATTTTTCTTAGCCAAAAACAAAGGTTCTTGTACAGACTGGAAGTACAAGAAGTATTACACAAAATATCATTTACACATTTCTTGAACTTAGGGCAGTAGAAGGCTATTCATCAGTCTTCCTATATCACAGACCCTGTATTTTCAGCAAATATAAGGTGATTCAGGAACAACAAAATTCCTTGATATACATCTTTGATATCATTTTAATACAAAAACATCTTGTGGATCCTGCTAAAAGTTAAAGTGATTATTCAAATCCAACTATATTCTTTAATGCAATAATATACAATTCAATACTCAATAATATTTGATGAAGTGGCCAGTTTCACAGGAATGAAAAACTGTGCCAGAGCACTTTACAACTGTCTTTAAAACTTGGTAAACTGAGGCAAAAAAGGAGTTAAGAAATTTGCTCCGAATCACACAACAACAAATCATAATCAAGTAATTCTAAAAGCTCAACAAGTTATTTATTTGGGATGTGCACAGCCTTAAAAATCAGAGTAGTCTCCTTCACTTGCACTAGTAGTAGCTTCTCATGGTGAATGATGAAGACATTGTGCTGAGGACATATGAATGCTTTAATGTCTCTAAATGTTTCTGGGGTCCTAGAGGCCAGGTCCTACCAACCACTCAGTCCCTCATAAAACATTGCTTCTACTCAAAGTTCACACACCTGTCTACTCTTCCACAAATGTCAGCATGATTATACATAGTAGTGTATTTATGTAGACTACAGCAGAAATGAGCATGGTCCTAAAGGATATCTTAAGGAATTCTTTTGGTTGCCTTAGACTCCTGATTTTTTTTCTACTGGGACTTCAGACCTAGCTGTGAGTAAGGGTCTTCTTTTCATTCCTTGGGTTCTCTGATTCTCATTTACTGAGGCTTCAGTTGAGACTTGCCCTAAAACTTAGTTAAAACTGCTTGACCTGTGAGATGTCTGAGTATTAGATTCTTTGTTATGTATTTTTTGCAATTCACTACCAATATATAATATAATATGACTGAGAAAAAACATTCTTGAGTTTATTTCAAAAACAAAATTAAGAAAATACCAAATAAACAACAACCACAAAAATCTGTGTGGCTTCCCTGCTGTCTAAGGCACAGGAAATCCTGTGAGTTTGACTCCTTTTTCTGCCTCAGAATTCACACCAGATGTTGCGAATTCATCTGTGGGCACATTCAAAATATGAATGAGGACTTCTCTTCACTGTGATACAAATCACACTCTTTACATAAGAGGCACACAGAAAACTTATCCAGAAATGGAAGGGCTTATAACCCACCTTTTAAGAACTTCTGCAGCAAAAAAAAGAAAAGAGTACAAGCTAGCAAGGACACTACAGTTCAGTCTGGAAGATATGAGATGATATGAGAGGGGCACTGTGAAGGGCTTTAATCAGTGTGGTTCTGGTCACTATACAGTCTGCAGGGAAAAGACTTGAATGCAATGCCTCATTTTCCTGCCAGGGAAGACAGCTGGCTCACTCAGGAGTAGAACATCAGCTGACATATCAGAATATGGGCGACTGGGGCTTGGGTCTGAAGGAAAACTGGAGCCCACATTAGTACAAACATGTAGCAGCTGTGCAGTCAGCTCTAGCGTAGGTTAAATTCTCCATAAAATTTGCAATTGTGTAAGTTTCTGCAGTTGAATAATTTTGACTGTGAATTTCTTCTCCCTCCTTTTCATACTGAAAGAAGAGAAGGTCTGAAGATTGCACAAAATGTGAACTCCTAAAGCAATTGCCTAAAGCAATTCACCGGGTAAAAAATGTAAATAATTTGGCTATGTGACTAGAGCTTTTAAGACAAATTACCAAGACTTTCATTGAAGAGAAAAAACCTAAAAGAACAATATTGAAATAACATTAATGAGAGTAAGTGCCTGAAACAACAAAGGTGTTCACAATGATATTGAATAAAAGTTTAGCTGTAATCAATGAGAGAAAAAGATCTTATATTTCTACAGCTTGGAGCAGGCTCTGTTTAATTGAGTAAACTAGAAAGTATATCCTTTTGCCTTAGAAACCAGGTAGAAATTTGGGGAGAGAGTGCAAAACCAGACTACCTTTTTTATTTTCTTAACCTAAAAAATACTTGAAAACAATCATTCCTCAAACTTCACATAAGTACTTCAAACACATGCACAAATATTCATAAATACTAAACACAGGGAAAATAACACAGAAAAGCTCTCCTATGCTTTTAGTTCAACAGTATTTTTGGGAAGCTAACAGGAAATTAACCTATTAAAGGCTAAAAAAAATATTCATAGAGCCTCATCAGAAAAAGATATTCCTGTCTCACAAGCCCTGTTACATGGCAAATTTCATGCTAGGAGTATCAACTCCCTCAGAACTTAGTTTCTTACATTTACAAGATTTGCCTGCCTTAAACGTAGGTAAACTATCAGTGTGTTGTATATGACATGTTCTTTATGGATTAAGATGTTGGACAATGTAATAAAAACGGCATTATTGAGACCAATCCTATCATGGCAGAGGTGTGGTGTGGGAATATTGCAGTAGTACTGAATTACTCTTTTCCACAGCTGAAATTTTGCAGATGTGATGAATAAATTTGCAGGCAGAAATGCAGAGAGAAAACACACACACTCTTCTAATATAAATCAATATTGTTGACAGCTCACTTGGAATTGTTACTAGTTAAAGAGTTTCCACCATAAAGTATTCATTCTCTGGAGACATTTCAGTTCAGAAGAGAAAGAAAGAAAGAAAGAAATAGGAAATGGATTTTAATGGGATGCTCTAGCAAGGTAATTCCATATACTTTGTGAGCTGCAAGCCAAATGAAATGATTTAGCACCATTCAGTATTAGTAGCTGTGATAACCTCACTCTAAATTTGTCAGTGGTGAAATAAAGCTTTTGCAGCCCAATCTTCCTCCTCTGTGTTTTTGTTTGGTTTCGGTGGTTACGTTTTTGGGAGTTTTTTCTAATACTAATACTAATGTTTAATCCTCCCCCTCTAACAAAAGGATTTCTCTACAAACAAAGCACAAGCTCTGACTAAGCCTAGTAAAACTGTCAGTGACAGTGGCTCATCTCTAAAATTGGATTCAAAAAAGAGCAATAGCAGTCTTTAAAACTCAAAGTAATATGATTATATTGCAACAGATTAGGGTAAATGTATGGTTGACTGTTCTCTGACATCATTACTAGCTGTTCCAGGGAAGACTGGGGTCCATGCTCACTGTGTTAGTATTGACAATTCCTTACTATTTCTTCCCTCCAGCCTGACTAGAGTTGTTCTTGTAAGGAGCAATTCACTGGTATGAAGCCATAGCCCCTCATAAAATAATTTAACACTGTTGAAAAATACTACTACCCATCACTAAATGGAATAATTAGTGTTCCTAAGTTTCTTTCTCATTTACAGTGTTGGAAAATAGCACCTTTATATTTTTATTTTTGTCTCCCAGGAGAGGTGTGTTTACCACGAACTGACTTTACTATTTGGTACTTTGGTAGCTATTTACCAAACTCAACCTTCATTCAAAAAGCTAGAAGATCCACTTCATCCACTGAGAATGGATGCAATGCAAGGGTGGGAAACTGCTGCCTTTTAGGCATGGTTCAGCAGACTTCTTGAGTTCACTGACATGGTGCAGTTGCATCAATATTTGTACAGTTCACTTTTAGTATGGCACTCCACCACACTAAAACTTGGCTCCATTTGCATTGCTCCCAAAGCACCATCGTTTGAAAGGATGTAGCTGCTGGATACAGACCATGTACTGTTTGAAGGTGTAGGTGCTGTTTCTGACTGACATATGGGATGATAAAGGACATGTCACTACACTGCAACTGCAATTCCTGTCTCCAAATACACAGAAAGACAATGGCTTCCTCTGTAAACGAGCAAATAATGGCAAAGTGTAATGTCAGTATTGACTTATTTTGAGATACTGTCTTGAGTTCTGTCCACAAGATCAGAACATCCAGAACAAATTAAAACTCTGCTCTAATAGGGAGCTATAGGGATTGCACTGTCAAGTTTAAGAGATTTTGATCTTTTTCTTGTTTCAGTAGTAAAGCCCAAGAAAGTATTTTGCCTTCAAAAATCGCTACAGTCTCACTGCCTGCCCTTAGCTAGAAAACAACATTTTTGCCCCTAGAGAAGACCCTACCTGCAGTGTTCTTTATTGCAGAGTGCAGAGCACACTGTTGGAAATGAGCAATCATAATAAAAGCATTTGACTTCTGAATGTGGCAGCTAAATGTGTAAAAGACTGACTCTAGTGGGAAAAGGAGAATAGGCAATTTCCAAAATGTTCTGTTCCTGATGCGTGTTAAGCTTTCTGGCTGTGTAGGTTGAGTGGACCAGAGCCCCCACACAGACTTGTGCCTGAAGCACTGATGGATGAAAGTTTGGGAGCAAACTTCAGGAAAAAAGAATGATGTGTTTACAAAAGTATTCCAGATGACTGAGGATCTACATGACAAGTCCTTTTGAAAGTTACGGTAGTCAGCTGAAACCCCCCCCACAAACTTAAAACTGCTGGAGATCTCTAGATATATATGCATATATACACAGTCACTCCATCTTGAGCATTACTGCTAATTGTTCTCATTGAAAAGCATATTTTTTCTTAGTTTTATGCATATTCACAGATTGAAACAAAGCTATATTAAAGGCTGAATTTTGATTTAAAAACTGACAGCTGTGCTTTTCTGGGACAATGCAAATTCTGGAGTCAAGAGAAAAAAATATGATGTCAGGATGAAAAAAAAAGAAAGTTGCTCAAAAAATGGAGGGTGGATTGCAGTCTGATTCACTCTACATGCACCTTTCTAGGAACTTGCAGCCACAGGCAGAACAATATTTGCAACATGGATACCTCACCCGTCCTCTTCAAGTTACCTGTAAGACAAATTTTAAAATGATAAATAAAATTAGATACTAAAAAGAAAATTAAAATGACAGGTGAAATCCATGACACTCAAGCATCTTAAAGATGGATCTAAGTTTATAGGATGTCTTGATTTCCTTGATAATTTGTGGTGGGAGTTAGATAACTGTAGATTATAGAATTACATGCTTTTTCTTAAAATAAAATTAATGAAATGTGTAGCAATATAATGTAATGCTGTGTAGGTAGTTATTTTTTTGAATTGTTGATAAAAAGAGTCTGAAGAACCATCCATCTCAGTCTGGGACAGTCAAACGAGGCAAGATGAATCCCACTGCTCATCTTCAAAATCATGTGAAGAAAAAGACCTCAGTAACTGAAGCAGCAGTGAGCAAAAAAGCTGAAAGCCCTTGAACATGAAACAAAGCAGAAGGCATAAACTGGAATTAAATAGATAGCATGGGGAGTAGGCAAACAAGAAATCAGTGAATGTCAAGAAAATTATTTGAAGCATGGAAAATTTATGTTAAATGTATATGTAGTTGTATTTCTTGCTGTTTCATTAATGCTTATAGAAGTTTCTCTTCGTGGTTTTGAATTTTTTGAGACATGTGTTAACCCAATTCTTGTGTTGAGGTTTGAAATGAGGTGAAGTTTTGCCGTTTTCTGTGCAAACTTGCCTGTTTTTTCTGAGATAGCACCACTATTCAATCTCAGTTCTGCAGAGGATCTCCCTACAGTCCTAAAGCAGAAGGAGGGATCACAAGTGGACAAAACCAAATAAGTGTAAGGAAAAGACTAGATAACCTTCAAATACAAAATAAGCATAACAAAAATCATATCAATTCATAATCAAAGCATCGTAGGAAAGGGATTTTAGCAATGCATTTTAAAGAAATTATTCATTTGAGACAAAATGAAATCAATTGAGAGACAATGCAAGGCAACTATTTACATGGAAATTAAAATTTTATTTTCATTTGATACACCGTTGTTGTGATATTTTCATGGAGGGACTATTTTTCAAAGGCTAAATTGAAAAGTGCGCAACAGAAAGCAGAACAGTTCTTGGGAGAAAACTGCATTAGCTCAGAAAGCTGTCTACCTTTGCTGGAGAGCAGAGACAAGAGCATTTAGCAGGCACATGTTTGTAAGTGTTGGTTTAGGTAAAGGTTTGAAAGGGAGCTTTAACCCAGGAGTGGATATGCCCTACTAAATCCCACATTAAATCTCTCAGGTATAGCAACCTTTATATTTCACGTGAGCATTTACCTCTTCAGACTCATGCAGAGAAACAGGCTCTCCTGTGACCCATCACCTGTCTTAATCCCTGTCCATGTGATGATAAATTGCTCTCGCCAAAAGGGCCTCTATTGTTGATTAAATGTGTGATGTGCATATTTCAGCAGTTTGTATTATTTAATGGCTGAAATTTTTTTATGTTTTCTTCCCTCATTCTCTTTAGAAATACTTAAAATATTTTGAGGTAACTTTTTTTTACCTTCATTTCGAATCCTCAAAGATACTGTGCCAGCTTTTCTAGTCAGCTACACTATAGTATCAAATTGAGGTTGCTGTCACAGTGACACAAAGGACAGAAATCTTGCAAAGAGTAGGAACCTATCTTTCAAAAGTCAGAAGGTCCTGTGATTTGTAGCAATATGAGATATGCCCTTACAAAAACTAACTTTGCTTTTGAGGTGCCTTTTTCTAAAAAGATGAGGCTAAAATATATAAAGGTGAAAATGAGTTAAAAATGAATTCTTTATGCAAATATCACATTTTACTTTCAAATTCCTGAGTACAATTATCCATCATGTTCCAGAAAGATGGCGATAACTAAAAAAAGCAGATAACGGTTAAGTACTGTAGCAGACCAGTTATAGTGAATGCTAAAAATTGCTTCTTTACAAATTCATTCTCAACCCCTTCTGTTCTTTTGATTTATGTGTCATATGACTTCTAAATCTCTAGATTTTATCTCTTTTTTTTGAGATACCCCACTAAGCAGCTACCATTTAAGGGAGAGTGGGAAATAAAATTGGCTTTATTTCTGTACAAGGCAGATTGTATCTTCCCCAAAGACTTTTTATGGCAGTTCTTTGCAAAAGATATTACTTTTTCTCTGTGTATACCTGCAGTGTTCATCCAAATTAGTCTTCATGTTACACAAGAAGTTTCTCATTAAAGGTATAGGCAATAACGGTTCGCTTTTTCCTCCAAAGATTATTTCAGCAGCACAACAAATCAAAATTATCTAGCAGAATTGTGAAATGTGAAGGAGAGAGATGAAGGAAAGTTGAGAGCATGAATAGTATCTCTCAAATCTTTCTGGAACAAACAAACAACTTATTTTAGCACAGAAGCATATCAGGTTATCACTCTGTACAAAGATCCAATACTGAGATCAAAAGGCTGTGCTACAAACAAATTTGAAAGACATGACCATACAAAACACAAAACCACATATCTTTGCAAACTTTTATATCCATAATACTTGTAAAAACATCCTAAAAAGTTCTAAAATATTTATTTTTCTCTAAGATACATGGATAGACAGATGATAAATAGATTTTTTTAAAAATAGAAATAGCACTTACAGCATAGACATTTAATCTGATTCCTATTGAAAAGGAAAAACTCACCATTAAGTAATGGGTAAAGGGATTTTCATCCGATAACTTAATCAGCATTAGTAAGAATTTCTTTGCATGTCTATACTTTACAACTACCTGTAACACTTCCTAAATGTATAGAATTTAAAAAGAGCAGGTTTCACATTAAGATTTTCTGAGTTATTTGTCAATTCCTTATAATTGCAGACAGATACCAGTTTCTCAAGATCTCATTCCTGTAAGTGCACCAGCACTTATAATTGAAGCAGTCATTAGAGTTTGCTTAATTCATGAAGCTACCAGATCTATTATGTCAGGATTCACCATGAGCAGAGGTGTTTCACATGAAAAAATTGAAAACTGTAACTGTTTCCTGTGACAATATCTGTTTTCATTGTGATCACCAACAAAGGCTACTATATGAACAAAAAAACCAAAAAAACCCCAAGAATTATTCTATTGATTTTGTAAGGGCCTTTCCATTCATGAATGGAAACCACATAACCACAAATATCAAAACATTTTAATCAAGAAAAGCAAAATCAGTACATTTCAGTGATTACAGCTTTGGTAAGAATTGAAACAACTGCAGTTTTCATCAGTCAAAATTTAAGATAAATATTTGCTAGTAACTCAGAAGTCTTAAAAAGCACCAAAACAATCCTCCCATAATATCTCGAAGAAGTGGGATTAATTTGTGGCTAAGTGTTGATGTGGAAGGCTGGCTTGTTGACATTCCAGATGTAGGAAGTGAAGTGAGGCAGAGTCCCCAGGCAGGTGTAAAGGAGAGCACTTTATTGCAAAACCCAGGCCTTTTTATGCAGTTAGCCCATTATCAGTCACATTTCATTTAAGTATAACAAATACAATTCAGCCAACCACCATAAACCACAATGTGAACACATAATGGTTGCATAACTTGTTTTTCTACCTCCAATTCAGCTGAGTCACTTTCCCATAGCCCTTCTTTGCTTAGTCAAAGTAGCAGGCCTGAGCCATGAATTTACAAGGGTAACAAGGCCCTTATTTTATAAGGTTCTACCTATATGCAACATCCAGTGAGAACTTTCTAATTATCCAAAAGAAGGATATTATCTAAGTCAAGTCCAAATCACACAATTGGCATGATATCACTATAGCACTCAATCTTTCCATCATAGTGCCATCTCTCCATTTCTTGAAATTATTGTCTTCTTTCCCTTCAATATTTCTCATGAAATATCACGCAGATACAGATGGTACCTAAAATAAATAAATAAATAAATAAATAAATAAATAAATAAATAAATAAATAGTCAGTGCTATTTCAGCTGTATTTTTAGTAGCGATTTTAAACAGATAATTTGTAATCCAGAGAAAAAAATATAAAGCAAACCCAGCACAGGAAAGCTGTAGCTAGACAGAAAACATACCACATACTCATTTGCTGCAATAGTGTGCATATTCAGTGCAACATTTATTCTTATTTTCAGCGTAGAAAAGGGTTATCCTCACTGCTGGTTTTTCATTCATTTAATATGGGAGGACAGTACATACTGAGAAAACTTGGTGCAAAGAAACCCATTTGCTTTATAGTTAAAATATTTTGAATGCTGTACAACAGTACCATAAGAACAGAGATATCAGTAATTATATTATAGCTACCTATTTTATTCTTCGGTATTATTTTGATCAGTTCTTTCATATTTAAATAATTTAGGAAAGCCAACAACAAAATTATGCAACTATTTTTTAACATTGTGCAGAAGTCTATATTATGTCATCTAAAAATTTGATTTTCAACACAGGTAGTCTTCTTATTCTTGCTTTTTCTCCATTTTATTACTGAAATTGTAATGAGAAAGGGTGAGGAAGGAAAAATTAAAATCAATAAAGCAGATATTAATACATGACTCTTTCACACTTCTGTTTCTTAGTGAGATAAGATCTCAGAATTAAGAACATTTATTTGGTTCATTTAATGGTTCATTAAATGTCTTCTACAGCTCTGTCACTTAAATAACACTGTATCCTGCTTCCCAGAAATATAAATAGGACAGGATCTTTGGTCAAAAAGCTCAAGTTCAGGCAGCTGCTTCACTAGCACAAAATTCCTCTAACTAGGAAGACATAAGGCTGCAATGGTGCTGGGAGAAGTCAGAAATAATCTCTGCCATCTGAATTGATTAGAAACTCCATTACAATTCTCCCACTGGGAATCACACTTACCCACACCTGGGGCAATGTGGATATGCCTGAAGAGTGGCTCTGTGAAGCTGTAGGGGCTCAGCTAAGTCAGGACTTCCTGGAAGACCCACCAGGGCTCTATTAAACCACAAACTAACCCAGAAGGAGTTGAGATGAAACTGCAGGTGAATTAATTTTCCCCCTTTTTTTTTGGAATTGCTTTTTAGCCCTTAACATATTTGTTTCAGAAGTCTTTTCAGGTAATGCCATCTTGTATGTACTATATTGAAGCAGAACAAAAGAGATGGAGAAATAAAGCTTCAAAGAAGTAGATGCTGATCTCTTCCCATCATTTAGTGCTGCTGCAAATAAAAAGGTCAAAAGAGAGAAAGAAATGCAACCTACTGTTCTTATGCTAAAGCATTATTTTTTTTTTCAAAGAATCAACCAGGAACTGAACTGAAATTATTCTTTTTTTCAGTAAGTATCAAAAGCCCTCTACTAAAGAGGTGCAATGTGGAGATGGATCACTTGTCAATCACTGTCTGAATAGCAGCCATTGAGTAAACCTGTTATCTTTGTTGCTAATGGTTGATAAGTGAATTGCATGAACCTTGCAAAAAACAAATAGAAGGCAGATATATCACTTCTGTCCCCACCCTTTTTATCTTAGCTCATGAAAAGAAGGTTGAGTTTTAAAGACAAATTTTAAAGATTTGCTTGTTTGTTCTCCTGTCATATACAGTACAAGAGGGGGGATAGGAAACATGCAAAAATCTAAATTAAGGGATCTGCCCTTCTAAAACTGTGTTCTTTGGAGTATTGTGTCTTTAAGCATTGATTGGCAAAGGCTGGCATTAATGTGTACATGTGTTTTGTTATATGCTAAACTATCATCCTCGTTGTAATGTAGATTATGCTTGGATACTATCAGGGAGTCTTAAAGTTTCCCCTATATAATATTAAGAACTACCCCTACATCCTTTCACTTGGTCTGTCCCTCCTAAAGTTATGTTTATAGCACTGGGATTTATGGAGAGGTTTTTTCAAATGATTTATATGTAAATAGTTCTGCATTTTCTTCCATCTTTGTAAATTATGCAGGTCTAGACTAATACTAATTTGCAATGTGATTCTGAAAACAGAGGTTGATTGGTTTTGAGCAGTCTGAACCCTCTTGCCAATCACACAGTGATACTCAGTCTTAAACTCCAGTGCCTCGTTTCTGCAAATAACTACAAACAGCTACAAACATTTATACAAACTAACTTTCAAAATAATATATAAACCCACAGTACTTGGCTTTCACAATGTGAAAAATGTGCTTCACTCGAAGGAGCATGATACAGAGCTCCTCCTGTAAAATGCCAACCAGCTTGGTTCTACCACCCAGATTACCCAGAGAATGATGATCTGGACAATTACAGCAAACACCAGCCTCCCCCCAGGGCAGTGCCTGAGCTGGGGCTGGCTGCCCTTCAGGGCTGATGGGGAAATCCCCCATCCACCTTCCCTTATTACAGCTTTAATCTGCTTCCTAAGTAGGACAAGCATAAATATGCTTCCCTAAGAACTGATAAGAAATTCGCTCCAATTAACACTTATCACTGCTTCAAATGGCAGTGCAGGGGGAAGGAAAGATTATACATCTTAGGAGTTCACAACTCTTTGTTTTGAGGATAACAGTGATAAACACCTAACAAAAAGTTAGCTGCAAGTTTATCCCCAGCAAAAAATGCATGATTATATTAGCTATCATATAAATTTTTGAGTATTTATTAGTGATTGTAAACAGATCTCTTTAGAAACATGTAAAAACTTGTAAAACATGCATTATAAGCATGTTCCAGGAACAGATTGAATAGAAATGGGACTGGAGTGGTCAAGGGCATGTGGTGGATTCATGAAATATTTTATACATACACATATTTACTTATAGCATGAATTAACCATACATCTATAACAAAGTCCATATTTGAGAAAAGATATACCATATTCATCATATTCATCATTTCGAAAGACCAGGACTTTACATGTAAACCGAGTCTCCCACCCTAAAACAACCAAAAAAAAATCAAAAGCCAATGAAAGGATTTATAGGAGAACAATTATTTCACTTCAGTCTTCTTTTGCTTTATTTCACTTCAGTCTTCTTTTGCTTTTAACAAAATTAATTCTTCATTCTTTAAAACTGTCTCCTGAATGAATTACCTCATAGACAGAGTGGTACTTGAAAAGTCCCTTACAATTTCTAACATTCCTAATGAACAGAAATTTCTGCATTAACCTTTCCCCATCACTGCCTGGAAAATCTAAACTAAACTAGGCCAGGGCAAGACATGCAGAGCTTGGCAGTCTTCAAATCTCTGGTGAACGATCCCTGGGAGTGCTAATTGCAATGCAATAGTGAGGGCAGGAGCTGCTGAAGCACAGGTCAGCGTTTGTAAATAGTTCACCCTGACAGCTGTCTGCTATCTGCACTCCAAAGAGTCCCCTTTAATGTACTAAAACCTAGCCAATAGGAAATCTTTTTCCCTTTTCCCACCTTAGCATTTAAATGCATTAGTCTTGTCTGCTCTGCCCACACAACTAATTAGTACTGTGGGACATACACTTCCCATAGCTGCACGTATGTTTAACTCATTCATCAACAAACAAGGGAAATACAAAAACAAATGTTCCAATAGGCACCTAGGAATCCATCCTTACAGCATCCTTAACCATATTGTTGGACTGGTTCATATTGCTATTTCCTTTCTTTCTGTGCCAAGATTTTTATTTCTCTCACAAATATTGTGGATACATGTTAAAAGAAAAAGTAAAATTCTTTTTTTTAATCTATATTATGTACGGTCAGGAAGGAAAACTCCTTTTTTTTTTTAGCTAGATTAAAGACTTAGCAGCAGAGTCACAGTTAAATCAAGTTTAGTTAAAAGGACAACTGACTATTGAAGACTTTACAGTTCATAGTGATGATATGATGTGCAACTCTAGAGGAGTTGCAAAAGAAGAAAATATGCTGATCTTAAGCAGTGTCAGTCAATGACTCAGTGGTATTTGATATTCATTAAAGAGGGAGGTAGCCCATAATATTTAACTGATGAATGATTAAACTAACAATGAAGTGTTAGATTGAAATTTCTGTGATTGGAAAAACTTTTAACTGGAGGCAAACCAATTTATTATACAGTAAATTGAATGATCTAAGGGGAAAATTAATTGCTTCAATGTTCATTATATAAGGGATTTCATTAATCTTTTTTTCTTGGTTTTGTTCTGAATAAATGCCTTATTTTTCCGACAAAGTCTGAAATACCACATAAGAGACTGTCCTGCCATCTGTAAAATAAATATTATGAAAAATAAGCAGGAATTTCAAGTTTATTCTACCATTGCCTTTGCAGAGTCATAGTCACTATTAAACAGAAATGAGCGATGTCTGTCATCATGAAAATCGTTGGCCACTGCAGATACTAAAATAAACTTTGTTTTTCTTTTATATATCTCACAAGTTACCTAAGAAACATATGGAGTTCTTTACAAGAAGGAATGACTGCAGAGCTTTGATTGTCATGGTTATTGTGTTTTCAGTACAACCTTCTCCTGGGAAATGGAAGAAGAGGTCCCTGGCTGTATCTGCCAAACTTCAATATATATTTACAGTATGCAGCATAACATAATTTGCTACAATAAAGGAGAAAAAATAGAGGTGAAGATATTGTGCAAGATGTCAGAATGAAAAAGAAGTTTGAAGCTACACATCCTTTAAAAGTGGGAAGATAAAAGAACAAGCAATAAAACTGAGACTTCAGAAAATCCTGAATTTGACCTAGCTCTAATGCCATCAAATCCTCTGCTGGTAGTCTCAATGAGAATAGAAGTGAGCAAATAATAAGCACTTAGAGTGTACAGCACCAGTACAGCCTGGTGAATGGCATGAAGAAAACATAGAACAATAGAGATCATTTGTTCTCTGTCTTTTCTAATAAAAATACTTAAATATCAAATTATGCCATTTTACTTCAGGTTAAAAAAACCTAAAAAGTTATTATTTCTTCATACAATTAATAGCTAAGTTATATCTTTACTACAGGATGATGAAGAAGCAAATCTTTATGACTGGACAACATCACAGCAGAAAGTATATCAGGACTATTAACCACAAAAATAACAACTTTCACTTCAAACACTCACTCTCACCCCTGTTATAAATTATGGAAGTCTGGGAAATATTTCAGTAAAACATTCCAATCTTATTGCCTGTATCTTTTATCACTCACTATTATCACCCACTGTTCTTCCAATAGTTAGTATTTGTCAGTGCTGGAGACAGAAGCCTAAGAAAGGAATTTCAACCTGATTTATGTAACTGTCATATGTTTCTAAAAAGAAATAATTATGTGTACCTGAAGATTATGCCTTTTTCAGATGACATTTTTTTTAAATCAAAAGTTATCAGATGTTTAGAAAATAGCATATCTTCAATTAAAAAAAAATTCAGTGTGTTTGAACAACACAAAACCCTTAATGATTGCTACTCAAATTATATTCAACCGTATTCTTACGGACTGTAAGCTGAGAATCAAAGACACTTTGTGTTTGTAGTCAGAAATAAGAAGGAACTGCAATTTTATGCACCAATAATGTCACTGTCTGCTTGAAGAATTAGAAAAAAAGAAAAAGGAACACCTTACTCCATCAACTTCAATACAATCTATTCTGGAATGCAATAGATTTCTCTGGCTTGGAGAACAAAACTTTCCCTTTGTTTTGAGGGTACCTATCACTAAATAAACTGTTCCATTCCAGACACGTAGCAAAAATGTAACTGAAATGGCTAATGCCCTTGTAATACACATCAAATAATTCACTTGTTTTTACATCATGATCCACAGTTTTGTCTGAAGTAAGGTGCCAAAAAGAATAGAATTATGCTGTCAAGACATTACCAACAAAGTATTTGGACTTGCAAGATGGAGAATACCTTAGTTGTGCTCTTGTCAGGAGATGGAATTAAAAGTAATCTGGTACAGGGTCAGATCAATTTTAGAAACGCATGCTTTAAGAAGCAATACTATGCTGATGAAATGATAGATAAACAACTAATTTCAGATTTCAATGAAGATCTGCATAAAAAATTCACCTGGTCTGAATTGTCTGATTAATCTGATTGTTTCACTTTAAAATATTTCAGCAAAACAACATCAATTCTGAAAATCTTCTGAAGGACTACAGGCAGAATATATCTAAGTTTGTCCTTGTTTCATGACAGCTCAAACACCACACCACCACAGAACTAAACTTAGTCAATTCTGCTAAAGAGAAGA
This sequence comes from Fringilla coelebs, assembly GCF_963513975.1. Lineage (NCBI taxonomy): Eukaryota > Metazoa > Chordata > Aves > Passeriformes > Fringillidae > Fringilla > Fringilla coelebs. The sequence goes on along the minus strand of NC_140029.1, from coordinate 22,223,945 downwards.
TGACCAAGCCATGACCCTGAAATCAAGTGGCAAGAGCTGATTCCCATCCGTGCTTGTTAAAGTTGCTCTTGTGGAAGGCAAATTGCCCATGTGTGTCCTGAAAAGCACTCGGTCTTCAATCTCCTCTGGGTCCTTTGTGCTCTATTTGACAAAATTAGTATTTTTTTCCGGAATGTGGGACGTGAGGTTTTATGGGTTACTTGAGTATACAAAGCTGCTGAGAGAGAGCTGGAGGGCTGCCTGAGGGAGGAAAAGCCAGGACTGGTGGCATTTTCTCAGTACCCGCCTGGGTGACCTGGGATCAAACTGCTGGGATGGAGACCTTGACAAACCTGCTCTGACTTACCAAGTTGATATACTTTAGCCTCGGACTTGTCATGTCACTACAGATCTGTTCAGCTGTGTGGGCTGACCCTGGCTGGATGCCAGACACCCACCAAGGCTTCTCTGTCTCTCCCCTCCTCAGCTGGACAGGGGACAGAAACTATAATGATAATAATATATATAAAATATATGAGGGGTTCATGAGTTGAGACAAGGGCAGGGAGAGATCACTCACCAAATACCATCACGGGCAAATCAAATTTCAAAAGTTCTGTCCATAAATCACATCACATTTATAAATTTATTACTCTCAATCATCATTCACAGAACCCATTGACTCAGCATATAAAACCCCTATATTTTAAAGCATTGAATACCAAGTCAATATTCACTGAAGGCAACAGTGATGAATTCCATAAACTTCTACAGATTTTGCTGTTTTTTTCAGAATGGGAGCTTTCATGTAAAAATAAATTTTCACACACTTTGGCTGTGCAAATAGCCTTTTTTGCCGAAATCGACGAATTTCTGTCTTGTTCATTCTGCAGTCAAGACAAACTGAACAATGTAACACCTGCAGAAGTGTAGATGTCTTTCATATGGATAGGATTTTAACTTCAAGGTCAGTATTTGACTCTTTAAATGTTTAGGGCCCAGTTTTCAGTTTGTAACAAAGAGATTTTGTAACCAAAATTACAGTTTTGTTTCCAGTTATTCCTGCTTCAGCAGAGGTAAATATGATATTGCCTCCTTCCCAAAGTAACTGCATGGAACAAGAGTCTCATCACCTAGAGCAGCATCCCAGGGAGCAGCTTTTGGCACAGCTCATGCTGCTCCTGCATTAGGGCCAGCCTGGCAGAGACAGACCGAGTTCCTTCAGCCTTTTTGCTGCCCAAGGGAATTACAGCCTTGTCCCAGGCTTAACAAGACAATTTAACAAACAGATTCCAGATGGCCAAACCTGTATTTTTGCACACAGCATCTGACACCTGTGTGGGATGTTATGCAATCCCCCTTTGACCAGATGATAAAATCTTCTCTTTTTTTTTTTTTTGTTATTTTAAACAGGTAAGTGAAAACCAAATCAAACTGAACTGCATGATATTAATTTTGCCCTTCTTTCTATGCAGTCCTTAAGTCTCAGCCACAGCCATCACTGTTTTACAGCGTTAAAAACTCACTGACTTCTCATGGAAAATATTGACCAACATTCAATAGTGGCAAACAATGTGTCCCCTCATGAATTACAATGACAAACAGCTTCCACTCTATACTGGTGGAAACATTGATTATTACAATTTTGCTTATGTTTCACATTTGGGACAAAAATCTTTTGTATAGATTTTCTTATAAAAGAAGAGAGGCTATATTGGCAAAGGTGAATATCTAATAGTATTGGAAGACATCTCTGAAAGCACTTAAAGTAGAAAATATTTGAAAAAAGAAAATAAATGCGCTAATAAAATTGTAGAGGAACTTTCTGAGAACACTGTAAACTCAAATAATGCTGAGATTGTCTCTTGGATTCCAAGTGGTGCAGGCAAGTATCTGAAGTGTGGAGCAGCACTTGCAAAATTTGTGTGTGCTTATGCTGTATGAGTGCTCAGGCCCCATTTATTCCCATTTTCCAGGACTGTTACTGCAGATCTTAATTTTTTTAGGCACCACAAATTTACCTAAATTTCTATGGACCAGTGATGCAGATAGAGATCAGCAAATGATCCTGACCTACAATGAAAAGCAGTTACCCCCAGATTGCTGTGCACAAAATAAGTCAGTTTTGCTGAAAACCATGAGAGATGCCAGAGGGATCACTGCGACAGAAAAAGCACTTGTACACTTAAAAATTTGAACAGGCTGAGATTTTAGATATAAAAATATGTATAAAATATTGTGAATAATACTAATACTAATACTAATAACCCTCCTTTTTGCATAAATTTATGCTTTCAAGTAAAATAAGGTATTTTTCTTAAAAGAATTTCATAACAGAACTTTGAAAAACTGTTTTGTCACTGTGTTGGGTTGACCTTGGTTGATGGCCATACACCCACGCAGCCACAATTTCACTCCTCATCAACAGGATGGGGAGAAAAGAGGATAAAAAAGCTCATGGTTTTGAGGCAAAGACAGAGAGATCCTGTAGCAATTAGTGCCACAGATAAAACAAACTTGACTTGAGAAAATTAATTTAATTTCTTTAAAAGTAAAATCAATATGGATGCTGAAATGCAAAGAAAAATTCCCTCCACCCTTTATTGCCAGGCTTTATCTCACTCCTTCATCCATAAGCCTCTGACCTTGTCCCATCCTGAGCAGCACAAGGGGAATGGGGAATGGCAGTGATGATCAGCTGATAGTTTCAGTCCTTCCTCACACTCCCTGCTCCAGTGAGATCTCCCCACTGAGCTGCAGCTTCTTTCAGGGAATATCCATCTGCCACAGCACGAGGTCCTCCACTGGCTGCAGTGGGGTATCTGCTTCACCATCATCCTCCCTGGCCATGGGGCACAGCCTGCTGCCCTTCAGCTGCCCCGTGGGCTGCAGCAACATCTCAGCTCTGGCACCTGAAACCCTTCCCTCCCTCTTTCCTCACTGACCCTGGTGTCTGTGGGATGATTTCTCAGGCTTTTATTTTTTTTCTCACTCCATTCTCTCACGGACTCTGCCATGAAGCATCTTGCCCTTTCTCCAGCATGTGTCCTGAAGGCATCACCAGCAGCAGAGCTGGAACTGCTGGCAGTGTCCAGCATGGGGCAGCCCCTGCCCTTCCTCACAGAGACCAGCAGTGCCCTTCCATGTCCAGTACAAAACCTGACACCTCCTTCCCAAAAATGGAAAATAGCTCTAGTTAGTGGGTTTTTCCACTTTTTCAGTTAAAACTCCCCAGAAAGGAGTGAGCTGCTTTTATATCATGCTATAACTTCCTTCCTCACATTTTAATGTTCAAAAGATTGCTTTTTCCCTTTCCCATTTGCCAAATGAAAAAGCAGATTTTTCCTCTCTGTGGTTAAAAGAATCATAAAGTTATGGCTTAAACCCCCCAATGCATTCTATTCTGTATTCTGCAAATGTTTCTAATTAGCTCACTGGCTGAAGTGGCAAAATGCATTAAAAGACTGGGATTTTTGGTGTTTTGTTTTCTTAATTGGAGGTCAAAAATCCTTGGAACAGTAACAAACAGAAATAGATGTAGAATATACCTATAAGGCACAAGAAGAACCCAGCTCATAGCCTTTGTAATGTGTGAATGGAAAAAAAAAAAAGTATTTTTAAAAGTAAGAGCCATTAGAGGCTGTTAGAAACAAGGATTTCACTCTGGCTTAATCAGCAAATAACATAATTCTAATAGCACATAAGTGATTTTTTTCTAAGCAGAAGAATAATTAATGGGCTAGGACTGAGCAGAAAATAAGGATTACCTGCAGTTCTGTTTATTTTTGCGACATTAATAACTCTAAAAGTGCCTCGTTTTGTAGGACTTGACTCACATACACACTGTTTGACCATTTATGCAATTAAGAAAATTAATTTCAGTAGAGAATAATCCACAAAATAACTCTCTTCTCAGGAATAAAAAGGAGGAAATATCTATACATAAGGATAGATATTTTCTAATATCTAATGGAGAGACTAATGAAAGAGAGTTTGAAAATTTTGAATAAACAAGAATTAATCTGTCTCCTGTGCTTGATGCTGCATCTCAGACTGATTTTAGAGGTGAAGAGCTGCAGTAACTGACCTTGAAAACCTAAAGAAAATTGTATCTGTTTTCCTTTTAACCCTGTGTCAAATAGAAACAGTTCCTAATTACAAACCAGGTAAGGAAGTTGCTGTTGCTACAGTATATGAAGAGTCATTAATTTGGAAGAGATGGTAGCATTTTTTCTGTACTTTTAGTGTGTCTGGAAGATTGCACAGAGGAACTGTAGTCTATAACTACAGCTTCTGCTGTAATAATGCAGCTAATTAATAGCAATCCATTATGTCATTTATACTATATAAAACTTAACTTTTCTTTCAGGAGCCAGATGCACTGTTCAATAATCACTCAGAGCAAAAGAGTTTTACACTTTTAAACCTTAGTGCCTAAGTTCTAGCTGATCAGCATTGTATGACTTCAACATCTGTGCACTCCAACTGGTTCCAAGTGCCTTTTTAAAAAAGTTGAGGTATTTTAACTGAATTTATTTAATTGGAGTTGTAGTGGCAATTTAGCAGCCACCTTACACTGCTATTTTTAGTCTCACTTTAGATTAAAACTAACCTTCTTATTCATTCAAGCAAATCCACACCACTGGATTGATTATAAATTGGATTAGTGACAGTAGCTACAGTTTCACTGGCAATGCTGAAGGACTAGAATGGTACAAAGGGCAAAATCTGCAAAGCAGACTTGGATGTGTATTTGTCTTGTAAGGTGCCACTAGCAATTTAAAAATCCACCTTATTTACCCAATACAATCCCAAATTTCTCTTTGTGCAGGGAACAATTGAACAGATTTTTTCCTTTGTTTGCAACTAAGTTTTTGACTTATTTGGAAAATTACTTCACTTACCCACATGCTCTGGTTCAGCAGGCACGCTCAGAGCTTCTGAATCTGCATAAATAGTGTTAATAAAACTACTTCTCAATAAATAATTGGAGTTTGTATAAGAAATATGGAAGATCAGATGAAATTCCTTTCTTTGATCTGGACTATGAATTTGTACTTTAGTTTCTCACATTCTCCTTCCTTGTAGGCAGCACAGGCAGCAACCTTTTTATTCTTTCTCTGGTCTGCTTTATGCATGCTAAAACACTGGGTTTGCCAGAAAATAGCAATGACTCTGTGGACAGATGATTAGCACAATCGCCAGGGCTCCAGATCCCCATTAACATCCTTCTTGCTGCAGAGAGGTTTAATAGGAGAGAGTTTGCCACACTATAATACACCTCAAAGAGACATACAGAATCAACTCATGCATAAAAGCATGTTTCATACTGCTGAAATAAAGATTAAAATTAATAGAATATAGAAAACAAAATTTTAATTAGGAGAAATGTCTGTCAAGGGTATCCAGTGACCAAAGTGGGAATACTGCTGTGCAGCCAGAAGGATTCTCTCTAAAATTTAGGCGTTGATTTGTTGGATTAATGAGTTCAATTGTGGTTGAAGTGGTCTGTGATATTTCCTAGTAGCTGGCCTCAGATGACTTTCTAGTGAGCACACAGATTTACCTGAGCCTTACACCTAAGTGCCTGCCTCCTTCTGTGTTTGTAAGGCATGTGCCCCCAGACATTTATGGACCTTGTACACATCCACACAGACACATCACCAGGTCACTGAGGGCACTGCCAGGCTTTACTTTCCCTGCCCAACTCTGCATGCTCCCCACACCACCCATGGTCCCAGGAGCCCCTTCCAGCCCCTGCCCCAGCTGGGTGTTATTCTCCAGTCCTCTCTCTGGCCCTGCCACTCAGAAGAGCCTTGAGTTTTCTCTGCACATCATTCACCTTGTGGGTGGACCTTCAGGACCCCATCTCCTTTAGCCCCTTTCTGGTGCCCCTGGCTGTCCTCTTGCCCTGGCTCTCCATTTGCTGTGCTGAGGTTGTCGATGATGCTGTCACTGGTACCTGGTGTTGCCCACCCCATGAGCCTGCCCCTCCTGGAGAAGGCAGAGCCTGTGATATGGTCACCCTTGGCCCTGGTCCCTTGTTGCACTCTTGCAGAGGTATCCTATGAGCTAAATTAAGAGCTATGAGATTCACTAGGCACATCAGCATTATCTTGTGACACTTAGTCATCTTGGACTAAAGTCCTGTTAGAAATATAGATCCAGCTGTTTGCTGAGCAATAAGTCCATCAAAGTTCCTCAGGAAGATCAAAAGAAACCAAACTGAACCTAGGTCTGGTCAAAGACAAGAGCTGGAAGCAGACTGGAATAAGACTCTTCATTAGGGAAACAATTCACCTGTATGTCAGCAAATCCTTGTTTGGAGAAAAAATGAAACAGAAAACTCCTTACTCGTGAACTGACAGCATCCAGGCTTAGTATCCCAGGAAAATTGTTTGCGTGTTTGTGACACGCTTCTAAAAGGCAGAAGGCTGTAGGCTTCTTTCCAGGCTACATAGCAATGTCTGTCATATTCCCTCACTTCTTAGTTCTCTGCGTGTGTGAAACCATGTGTTTCAAAGGTAAACTGACAACCCACAACTTTTTATTTTCTTCAATTTTCTACTGAAAAGAGCACAGAAACTCAAAACCTGTGCAAACATTTATCCTGAGTAGCATTTGGGATGTGTGACCAGCTAACCGTGCCCTGGGCTTCAGAACTTATGAACACTGTGCTAACATTAAGAACAACAGTGAAGTTCCTTGTCTTTGGATAGCTGTCCCTGAAGATTTGCAGTCAGCTTTGAAAGTATTTTGTTTTTCTCTCAGGTATTGGTGGTCGATAATAATTACTTCACACTACATTTATCTCCTCTCCTCTCCTCTCCTCTCCTCTCCTCTCCTCTCCTCTCCTCTCCTCTCCTCTCCTCTCCTCTCCTCTCCTCTCCTCTCCTCTCCTCTCCTCTCCTCTCCTCTCCTCTCCTCTCCTCTCCTCTCCTCTCCTCTCCTCTCCTCTCCTCTCCTCTCCTCTCCTCTCCTCTTCTTCCCCTTTCTCCCTCTCTCTTTTATTCACTTTTATGTGTGACACTAGAAGGATTCTTTTGGCATATTAAATTGGTTTGACCATTTGGTCTGCTAAGTTTATATTTCATGAGATGGATCCATATATTTCATTAGAGAAACATCCATTACAATAAAAGCAGCAGAACTGGCGGTTAAACAAGAAGCCTGTTCCTCTAGAACATTTGGTTGTCCCCTCAGTAACTAAGACAGCAATCTCACAAACTCTGCAGTAGCCTCACTCAAGTCATTAGAAGTGTCAAAAAGCATCCATTAGAAAAATAAAGTTGCCTGTGGACTAAAATCTCAGACATTTTCAGACATGCATGTACCTGAAGAGCAAGTTTTACTACAATTCCTATAATCAGTGCCACCTATTTATGCTGGAAATCACGTTTTTGCTGCCATACATATGCAGAGCCAGTGCTGTCAAGTCAGTAAGTGTCTCAGAGCCTAGCTCAACCTGATGCTTACACAATCCTCCAAACCATTATTTCCAGCAGCCTGAATGAATAGGAAGTATGGAATACACCTAAAGACAGAATCTTCCTAAAGCACTGTCAGATATCTGATTTATCTGATTGTGTTGCCCCAGAAAAGTTTTACATCTAAAACACAAAAATTTTTGACTGCAATTGCGAAAACAAGGAAATATTCCTGCCTAACCAGAGCTAGTCAAATGAAGGAACTCTTCTTTCTCTTCAGTTCAACACTGGCTTGTGTATGGCAGTTGCCTCCTGAAAAATCTTGGCCAATGTACGTACCTTGTGGCTACAAGACATCTAGGTCATGGCAAAGCCAGAATGCCTTCAGAGACATGGACCTACAATATTATTTCCCCTGTATTTTTCTATCCTTCAGGCACATGTCTCACTTGATTTCTGAGCTTCACTTGGGAGCACAGGAAATCATCACATCCATTGAAGATTCTGAATCTTGAGACCTTTGTTACAATATGTTCCAAAATTTGGTTCAGAATAATGTTTTGTGACCTCCATTGATAATAAATTGCATTCTGACTGATAAATGAAGCAGCTGCTGTTATGGCTTAAAGCCAGACAGAAAGTAAGTCCCACTATGCCATTCATTGCCTCCAACACCACTGAGATGGGGGAGAGAATTGGCAAAGTGAGAAAATGTCTTTACCTCATGGGATGAGGTAAAGACAGTTTAATAGGTCAAGCAAAAGCCACACATGCCAGCACAGGAAAACAAGGAATTCCTCCACCACTTGCCATTGGCAGAGAGGTGTTCAGCCACCTCCAGGAAAGTCAGTCTCTGTCACACATAATGGTGAATGGGGAAGACAAATGCCATCACTACGAGCATGTTACCTCCCACTTAATTTTTCTTCACACAGGTTTATATGCTGAGCATGATGCCACATGGTATGGAATATCCCTTTTGTCTTTTGGGGCAGGCTGTCCTGGTTGTGTCCCCTCTCAGCTTCTCATGCACCCCCAGCCTTCGCTGGTGGGGTGAGGTGAGAGGTAGAAAAGGCTTTGATACTTTCTAAGTTCTGCTCAGCAATAATAAAAGCACTCCTTTGTTATCAATACTGTTTTCATCAAAAATTGAAAACAGAGCCCCATACTAGCTACTATGAATAAAATTAACTTTATTCCAACCAAAACTAGAACAGTTACTTATGTTAGATCTTTTAAAAGTCTCTGTCATTCCATTTAGTTTTTGCAGTGAAGGTACGCAGATCTTCTGGTTCTCCTCTACTCAAATATAAAATGTGTACATTCTTATGCTAAAAACATACTGCAGGCTGTTGTGGCACTCCAGTTAGGTGAACAGACCCCAGGGGCCCTTATTGTCACTTACTGGTGTTTGTTTGAAACTCTCCTGGCATTTTACAGACAATAGAGAAAGTAATAAAACTTATTTTCTGACAGATCTGGAGTTTTAGGGGATTTATTCTTTAAAAGAAATGTTTGTCCTTTGTAAAATAAATGATAGTCAGGCATCTCCTCTTCTACTCTACTTTGACTATTAGTTTCAACAAAGACAATGAATGAATACAGATGTGGCAGCAACTTGCAAGTTACTGAAATTTTTCTTTTAATTTAAAACTTGCCTTTTTATATACCAGTCCTTAATGAAACTCAGGAACTGCTGGTCAATTAATAGATGCATCATATCCAGAACAAAACATTTTAAGGAATGCCGTACAGTTAGAAACTCATGGGTTTCATAAGTTTTCAGAAAAGGTTTGAATCAGAAGAAAATGTTGTTCTGCAAGCAAGTATTTAAATAGTCTTAACTTACCAGATGTCTTCCATGAATTGAGGATATTTAAAACTCTTTTAGAAATCGAGTTGGTTTTTGTTTTTCATCTAGGAACTGGGTAAATTACAGAGTAGAATGCTCTCAATTTACTAAATATCTGATAATTGTATCTCATCTGATTAAACACCACTGTTTCATGGTTTGTGTCCCTTTTTCAATGTATAATACAATCAATGAATTCCTCTTTTAAAATTATTTAATACATTGAGAAAAAAATGAAAAATACCTTGCTTTAAAACTGGATGATAATATATAGGTTTAAAGAGACAAAGGATATCAGAAGAGAGGGTGGAGGAGTGGCAAAGTTAACAGGGCACAGTTTGGTTATTGTTATTGCTGCTGTGTTTAGTAGCTCTCTAAGCCATTAAATTCTGACAGCAGAAGATTCTGCCTGTGAGTCAGTCGTGATTTTTAACATGAACAAATATAAACAGGACAAAGTCCAAGTTCAAAAGTAGGTCAGTGCTATTTACCTGTAGATGGCAGAAAATGGTATCATAAATCTTAGACTTTAGTTGACTTAGCATGATGACTTTCTTTGTGTTGAAATGTAAGGAGTTTTGTGAACTACTTGGATTTTAAATTATTTGTACATAAGCTTTGTTTCCCTGTTTTTGTTTTTTCCTCAGAAAAAGTTTTATTGTGCGTGTGTCTCCATACAAATGAAGTCAGGCAGAAAGTACAAACCAGTGACTTTGAAACAGCAGCAGTCTCTCCTGAAAAGAACAGGACCTGGGGACATATAAGTCTCTAAAGACACACAATCATCTTCAAGCACAGCACAGAATTCTTTGCTGCTTGTTCACTGCAGTTATACACTTCATATGATGACTCAAAAGAATGATTTGGTGAACAGAGACATAGGCTCACTAAACGTCAGAAAATTAAAGTTCTTATAGACTCCTAAGGTCAGAAAATTGTAAGTTCTTATGAAGAATATATAAAATTGACTTGAAAGTTATTTGGCATGCTTCCTAGTACTATGCTCCTGTAGGATACTAAAGAAATTAAAACAAAGTCATTAATAAAATAGATTGCGAATTTTAAAAAATAAACCCAGAATGGTCCTTATTCTAGACACTATGCAGTCAATGTAAACTATTGCAGCACAAACCCACCCTAAACCTTTCAAACTCAGTGTTTTGTGGGTGTTCCTAGAGCATCCACTGAGACTTTACCTTCTCAATAAATTAAAGCATTATTAAAGCTGTGCTAATTATCTGTGTGCTTTCCGTTGCATATCAAGAGATTATACTCTTTAAAGCAAAATAGCAAAAAAAAAAGGACACTTCGCTGTGTCAGGATAATAAAGTCTTCATTACATTCTAGCCCAAGTTTTTTTCTCTCTTTTTTTTTCCTTTTTTAATGGGGAAGATATGGCAATTTTTGCTAAAGTTAATAGGCAGTGGAGAGACTTAAAATAAGCATTTACCCTAAGGACATGGATTAAAGAACAAGCTCATGTATTTTTTACCCTGGAGGAGGTGTTTGGTTTGTGGGTCACTGATTCAGCAAGACTGAGAAAGAGGTGACCTGAACACCACATCTTTCAATAAGTAGAGAGAGAGGTTAAAGGTGAGCTGTAGCCTTTACAGCACTAGCTCCTATACACAAATTGCATTAACAAAACTTTTTCCTGAAGCTGATGCCACTCTGTGTCTTTGCTGTATCTCCTTCCTGGAATTCTGGTCTCCAGCAATGAACAGGACTTTTAGTTTGGTTCTGCCCAAAGGATGGTTTAAAAGGCTAACAAGAGGGAACAGTTGCCACATTGGTGCCAAGAATATTAATTTACTATGGCTGAAGGGAGCACTGGGGCCTTCATGTCCTGAGCTCCCTTCATGTCCACAGCTCCCTTCCTGGAGCAAGAGTAGGCTTTAACTCCCAAGTATCTTAAAGATTTCTACAGACTGCAGCAAGGATAAAGTTTAAAGCTTTTCTTTTTGCCACTTTTTAGTTGAGCTTTTTTCCAACTTGGGAAAGCAGCATTTCTTGCCTTGTCCATTAACTTCCTCAGGTTTCTGAAAAGCTGCTTGTGAAAATATGACCACAAGCTCTCCTTTTCTTCCCTTATGGCCTCATGTGATATAAGAGAAAGTCTGTGAATGGTCTTGTAAGATATTCCTTCCTAATAACTCTGCTTTAGGAGCAAACAGGCAATAAATAAAACTGAAATTTTCCTATAGCTATTTTAGATTTCTGGAGCTTCTAAATCAAGATACATAACCATCTTTTTAAGAAAAATTGATAATTTATTCATTACCACCTTTATTTTTTTCAGAGGAGAAAAATGACTGGATAACAAGGGAAGCCAAATCACAGACTCACATAACCAGAAAATATTCTGAGTTGGAAGGGACCTACAAGAATCATCACTGTCCAACTCCTGGCCCTGAACAGGACCATTCCCAAGAATTGCACCATGTGTCCAACAGCATTGTCCAAATATGTTCTGAACTGTCAGGCTTGGTGCTGTGACCACTTCCTTGGGGAGCCTGTTCCAGTGCCAAGAAGAAACTTTTCCTAATGTCCAACCTAAACATTTTTTTACACAATCTCATGCCGTTCCCTGATCACCAGGGAGAAGAGATCAGTGTCTGCCCCTCCTCTTGTCCTCATGGAGAAGCTATAACTGCAATGAAGTCTCCTCTCAGTCTCCTCCTGGCTGAACAGACCAAGTGATCTCAGTCACTCCTCATGTGACTTCACCTCCAGACCCTTCACCATCCTTGTTGCCCTCCTTTGGACACTCTCCGATAGTTTAATGTGCTCCTTTTATTGTGGCACCCAAAACTGCCCCAGCACTTGAGGTGAGGCTGCAGAGCAGAGCAGCACAATCCCCTCCCTTCCTCAGCTGGCCATGCTGTGCCTGATGCCCCCCTGGGACACATTTGGCCCTCCTGGCTTCCAGGGCACTCCTAATTCATACTTTTCTGTTGACCAAGGCACCCAGGTCCCTTTTTGCAGCGCTGCTCTCCAGCCTCTCATTCCCCTGGGAATGAACCATTCTCAACCCAGGGGCAGAATCCTGCACCTGTTAAACTTCATACAGCTGGTGATGGCCCATCTCTCTAATTTTTTGAGGTCTCTCTGCAGGGCATCTATGCCTTCAAGGTAGTCAACAGCTCCTCCTCCTTTACTGTCACCAGCAAACTTACTTAGCATCCCATCAAGTCCTGAGTCCATGTCATTTATGAATCTTGCTGTCTTTTCCTGATCTTGACATCATAATACTAGGGGTGCTAACTTACCTCTTCCACAGTAGAAAACAGTGGTTAATGTAGCATTTTGGAAGTGATTACCTCAGCAATATTGGAGATCTCTCTCCAGAACCACTACAACTGAGACTCTGAAGCCCCTTGAGTACAGTCATCAGTAAATAAGTGATTGACAGAGCTTTTACTGGAACACTGGTTGGAAAGACCCCAACCAAAGCACAACACCCTGCTGGTTATGAGGAATTCAAGCAATAGGTTTTGGGTACTAAAAGATAAAAGAATAAAAAATGAAATATTGAAGTAGTTAATTGTTGTAGCTGCAAAACATTGATTTTTATTCATGTAGAATTGGAATTACTTTGATGAACAGAAGTATCCCTAGAAAACCTAATTAAGCAATAGAGTCTCTTCTCCACTTATCTAACTCAAAAGAGGTCCTTTGAACAATTTTTCTCACTGTCTCAATAATTTCTTTTAATATTAGTCTGTAAATAATTTTATATGAAGCATATCACTTTCAGTGTAAGTCATGCAAACAACCCAGTATCTCTTACAACCCAGCTGGTAGCTGCTGTAAGGAAGGAAAAGGCTTCAGAGACAAGACAAAGGTAATCTTTGTAATGGGTTTCCAACATCCCAGTCTAGGAAGATAACAACTAAATTGTAAGTGGAAGGAGAGATCAGCTTCGTATTTCTGGTGTAGCATGGAGTCTATAGCACTAAAACTTAATTACATAGACCTAAACTTTTCTTTTTGCTAGGTATGTCCAGAGAGAAGAAAAAAAAGAAAGTGTCATAGACCATTAGATTTTAAATGATTTAATGATCAAGAAACAAAGTTCAGAGTGAAGCAGAACTTCTTTGCTTCTTTCATTCTTTTCAGGTCTTCCTGAATATTTTTTACACAAATCTAATTTATGTTGCCAGCAGTCATCATTCTCATTTCCAGAGGGGGAAAAAAATCCATTATTTTTCTATATTAAATTGACATTCATAAAATCAGGTCTTTTAAGATCAATTTTTCTTAAATATTTATATAGTTTCAACTTTTTTTATAGGAAACCTCTAAGTAGTGTGCTTCACATTTGAATTAGAAAGTAATGAATATTATGGTCTTTTTCTGTGTCTCCAATCAATGAATTCCATTATTTTATTTTAATCTCCAAATATGTGATGACTTACCTGCTTTCTCATGAGTTAGGTAGTTAAATTCTGAAGGTCAGGGTAGCTATGACCCTGCTCAGTCAACAACTGGAAGACACAAGATGAAACATTAAATGTGACTCAGTGTTCTTCCTAGTTCTTCCTATAAGGAGTTGTTGCCAGGAGCACAACCGTGAGTGTAGGTATTTATTGTGTTCAGGCTTCAGTAAGCTTCATCATGATAATTAATTCATGAGATAAAGAAGGTATACATGATTAAGGTCATTTCATCACCAAACAAAAAGTGAGGAGCTGTCTCTTAGCCCTGGTGCTCGTGCTATTTATAAGTCCAAGTTCAGAGGGGAGTCTGGAAACCAAAGGCTGCTTTGATGATTTGTGCGACATGTCTTCAAATGAAGAAGCAAATATGATGGAAAGCTCCCTAGGGGGTTTCTTCTGCCTGCAGGCATAACCTCTTTTTTCCTTGGATTTAGTTTCAATTAACTCCTCGTCAGCTATGTGCTGAGCTCAGCAAGGCACCAGACCAGTCTTCATAAATTGTGACAAAAAAATATTTTTGAATACCATCTGAATTATTTATCAGAGTCTATTATATCCTAGACTTTCTTCCATATTGTTTTGTTAACCATGGGTATGATGATTCAGTATTACTTTGCATTTTTGTATGGTTATTTATGGTTCCACACCGTGTCTGCAAAAGATACTTTCTCTAATATGATCATATTTTGCATTCCTTTTTTCTGTCACAGTGAATGGATCTCTTGGTATTTGGTTTATATGTTTTTATGGTCTACATTGTTTCACTTTCTACCTTTCTTTAGGTTTTCTAAGTAATATCTAAATCAGTGTATCCTCAAGACAAGATGTAAATCACTTATTACCGGTAGTGTCTGCAACTATATCTATATTATTATTATAAAAGGGTTTGACCCAGATGACTAATTTAAATGCAGCCATAAAAAAGTTATCCAGAACAAGGTACATTTTAGAATGTATATGAAAGCTGTCTGGAGCTGACTGACAGAAGGGACATCTTTAAATGTTACTTATAGCCATGATTTGATATTAAAACATGTTTTATGTACTATACCTTGAAAGCCAGTCTCTATTCTACTTTCATATTGTTGTTCGCTATGTCAGAAACTGTGATAAATGACACAGCCTAGGTTGGGGATTTCCACAAAAAAATCAGCATTTCATCCAAGAACATGATAATGAGACAAACTTTTAATGAACAAGCCCAAAACTAATCAGGAGGGTGTTGGGGTACCTGGTGATCTGACTTTATCCTAGCTGCTTAATGGAGTGAGAACTTAAATAAGTACTCATACTATAGGAAAAATGGCTACCTGAAAAATTAGTTCTGAATCCTTTTATGGACCTGTCAAGTTCCTACAGGCAGTGTCCACTCATAATTTTTTTCATGAATCTTCCAGAAGTCTAGTAGACATCACTATGGAATTCCTTGGTACATGTAGGTTTGGTTTTCTTTCACTGGTTAACACTTGGGAAGCTCCTAAGGAACCTGAGTAGTATTCAGCTTCTGCTTACACACCAGCAGGATACAGGGAAGGTATTGAG
Organism: Fringilla coelebs; assembly: GCF_963513975.1. Taxonomy (NCBI): domain Eukaryota; kingdom Metazoa; phylum Chordata; class Aves; order Passeriformes; family Fringillidae; genus Fringilla; species Fringilla coelebs. The sequence goes on along the minus strand of NC_140029.1, from coordinate 22,208,706 downwards.
CTAATTGTAGAGGTATATTAAACAGATAATCCTACTCAAAAAGATCAAAATGGAAGACAGGAACAACATCTCTCCATTCAACAACACTTCATTTTAGAAAGCAGACTAAAATACCATTTCCCTTCAAATATTCTTTTCATTATACTCACTGTATAAGTTACTAAAAACCTAATATAGTAATAAGATTAATAATTTCCAAACATGTTTGTTACTATGTCTGCTTGTTACTGCTCACAAGGTTGAAGGTTTCCCTCCATTTTAAGTATTACAGAAGAATGAAAACAACTGAATTTTTTACTGGTTGGTGGTGTGATTTAAGCCCAGCTGGAAATTAGACACCACGTGGCTGCTCATTCAACCCTCCTCTCTTCCCCCCACCACAGTGGAATGAGGAGGAGAAGCAAAAGTAAAACTTACAGGTTGAGATAAGAATAGCTTAATAATTAAAAACAAAGTAAACCACAACAATAATGGTAAATAATAAAAATTAATAATAACAATAACAACAACAACAACAATACTACTACTACTACTAATAATAATAATGGTTGTTATTATTATTATTATTATTATCATTAATAACAACAATAATAATAATAATAATAGACGCAAACAAACAAGTGATGTGCCATACAATCACTCACCATCCCCTGACCAATGCCAGGCCCCTCTTCCCACACTCAGATCAGTCCTCCCTTCTGGGTAACTCAGCCCAGTTTATCTAAGGGGTATGACATTCTGTGATGTGGAGTGTCCCTTTGGCCAATTCAGATCACTTGTCCCAGCTGTACTTCCTCTCAGTTTCTTTTGTGCATCTTCTCACTGGAACAACATGAGACCCACACACATAAAAATGTCCTTGACTTAGGAGAAGCACAAATCAGTAGAACCCAAAAGGTCAGTGTGTTATGAACATTATTCTCATTCTGAATCTGAAGCACAGCACTATATCAGCTACGGGTGTCACGAACTGTCCTTATTGACGGATTTCGTGATGATTCGTTTCCAAAGGATTTCTCAGTACAAAATACCAACACAGCAAAGGGGTTTTGCAGTAACAATCAAAACAGCGTACTTTATTGAATGATTACAACAAAAATGTGTGTGAGGGAAAAGAAGGAAAGCAGGGAGAGCATATGGAAAAGTAGGGGGGTAAAGAGAAAAGAGGAGGAAGCGGCGGGGTCCTTCGGGGTCCAGCCGAGCTTCCGTCAGTCGAGGAGTCGTTCCAAGCGCGGGGAAGATCTTCGAATTGGACTGGCTAACCTGGGGGTTTTTATCCTATGGAGGATTGCGAAAGAGGGGGGGAAAGTAATGCAATAGTTTCCTTCTTGGTCCAATAGCCCAATAATCACTATCCGCAAGCAACCATCACAGTCTGTACCCGCAAGCAAGCATCACGGTCTGTTCTGTTCCCCCCGCCAGTCCCCCCCAGGTTTCAGTCTCAATCTTTGGGAAGAAAACGAGTTTTCTTTCACGTCTCAGTCCTTGGAGAAGAGGTTTCTCCCGTCTCAGTCAGTCACAGTGGTTGCAGAACAGATGAAGGGTCTTCTGTGGGGACCACTTAAAGGTTATTCCAGGAAAGAGTCCATCCAAGCTGAGAGGTAGGGAAATTCCATGGCTTGTTGTTGCACAACGGGTCAAGGTGCTCCTTTGCACAATCACTTGGCAGGCTGGGAGTTACGTCTTGGCCTTGTAAGCTTGGCAGACTTTCATCAAACCCGGATACCAAACAGGATCTTTCAGTGGTCTCAGTTTCTGTCTTTTTTCATGATGAAAATCATGAGACAAATGAGAGAAATTTCGGACGGACTATCACAACGGGGAAGAAATTACCTCAGCCAACACCAAGACAACTGGCTTTCATCTAACATAGCAGTGAGGATATTGTGTGATGAAATGTGTCCTAAAATAAGCTTAAAGCAAGCACTGAATGTTACAGCATGTCTTTGAGAATTTCTGCAGAGCTGGTAACACTTCAGATGCCTGCAGAAGGTGCCTTGAGGATGATGCCCATTGATTTCCTGTTAAAGGGTCATTTTCTAATAGATGTGTAGCAATTTAATGCATTTCTATGATAAGGGGAGGGAAAGGAGAAGTAAAGATTCAAGATTTGCTTGCTAGTAGTAGTAGCAGCAGCAGCAGCAGCAGCAGCAAGGGGGAAAATAGATTAAATTGGCTAAGACCATGTACAGCATTTAAAAGTGATAAATATTGGCAGCCAAGTGACAGAACAGGATCTAGCTATTGGAGGACTATGGTTATACTCTTTTTTGTAAGTCTGGTAGTGCTCAGTATTTTCATTAGAAACCTGGATAATGGAAAAAATTATGAGAAAATGTTAAAATCACATTGGTCAGAAAGGGAACTCAGGCTCATTGGAGGACAGCCTGAGAGTTCAGAATAGTCCTTTGCAAGTCACCATAATCATCACTTGTCTTGATACTAATGACACCACCAAACAGACAGTACTTGCTAGGTAGACAAGCAAAGGGGAACAGGATTTCTAGTAGAGGTAGATAATAAGTACTAGTAACAACAGAAAAGCCTTTGATCTGTATAAGACATTATTTTTACAAGGCACTTATGAAAAGTTTAGACTGAAAATGAAATCATCAAAATGACACCAACACCACTTTGAAAATTTGAATGTCAAGATGGGTTTAAGGAATTTGCCTCTGACTAGAAAAAACTGTGACTGAATTTTCCAGTATGAGAAGTTGCTATTAATGAGCATGATCAATTGTTCATCATGTCCCATGAATGCAGTACACTAAGTATTCAGCTTAATTTACAGCAAAGAAATTTTGGATAGATCAGGAAAATGTGCTTCTTAATATAAGACTTGCTAGAATAAGCTGTTTAATAGCCTATAGAAACAGTATAATTTCAAGATTTAAAAGAAGCCACACAAGTTTCTGGCATGGACAGGCTGGCTATACTTGAATTTCCTCAAAACAAAAAATAAATCATCTTTCAAGGGAAGGCTGTTTGCTTTTGTTTTGAATTCCCACCCCCACCCCCCACCCCATTTCTATGATTTTTCCTTATAAAATTTTGGACTTAAAAAATAAAGATTACTTTTCTGCCTAGCGTTGTGTATTCCACAAACCCGTGATAATTTTTTGTGTTCAAAGTATCACGTCCAGTTTATCAAACAATCTGGGAACTATTAGGCTTATAGAAAATTCCCACTATCTTGCTTAGCTGCTCTTGACACAGCAATAATAATGAAGCCAATATGCTAAACCAGGTTTCTGCTAGATCAGCTACATGCAATCCCTAACACGTAGAAAGATTCTAAACAAAATCATGAAAATAAATCATACAGATGATGAACTGTAGAAATGGGGCAAAAAATTACATTACTAGTATACTAAAGTCATTAATGAGGGTCTTAGAGAAAAGGTGATGTAGAACTATGCAAAAAATCTTTAGAAAAATATTTTGAAACCCCATAAAAACTACAGCATAAATGACATCAGCCTTTGACGCAATACCTGAGGAGGAATTATATGGCTAGAACATCATGTTGCGATATGGTTATTGACAAAATCTGAAGGACATTCAAGAAGGAAATAAGCGAGCTTTAGAACCACATGCAACTCTTACTTAAACCATGGGTCATGGTAAAGCTCTTGGAGGAAGAAATTGCAGACAAAGAAACTATGAGTCTTCCATAATGAAAGGAACAAAACAATTCAGCTTCTGAAAAAAACCCCACAGTGAAGGGGTTGGGCCAGAGACAATGACTTAGAAAGGCACCCTGAGATAAAGCATTAGAGCAGATCATTGTGATTATAGGAGAAGAGCATGTCATATCCACCTGCAAATCTTTAGTTGAATAGGAGCTGGCCAATAAAACTGGCTATATCAGCTTAGTCACATAATAACTCAGCTGATCTTACTAGCTAAGACAAACTATTACTGTTTTGTCCAAGAAAATACTGGTGCTGCCTCTCTAAGTTGCTGTGAATCAAAGAGGAAAAAAAGATCAGATACCTTAATAATACTTATATTTCCTATCGAAATCACAATGTTGTTTTAGCCAGATTCCAATATATCTGTAATGTGAGGGTAATAAAAAGTTTGCAGTCTACTCTTCTGATGTATATAAGGCTAACTGATTCCCAAGGACCTATGCTACAACTCATGTTGGTAATACTAATTGCATAAAAATAGGCTGATGAATGAGAAGATAATTGGAATGACTGTGAGAAGGCAAAAGCTGAAAGAAATAATCATAAATTCAGGGAAAACAATTAAAAAATTGCAAAATCTAAGTAGTAAAGGGGTCTCAGGAGAACGCCATACTGACTATGTAAGACTCATCTCATATTTCCAGCTAAGTTCCTTCAGTAATGAGTATTCAGAATTGTAGTCAATGTAATGAAAGAAAGAAATAATACTCAGGTAATATTGCTAAATATGAGGCTTATGGAAGTTAGCATTACAGTAATTACATATAAATCGATCCCACTGTTTTTTCACACCAGTTTTTCCTATTAATGCAAAATGTAATCCTCCTGTGTTCTCAATCTTTTAAGTTTATCATTTAACATTGCTGAAGTTCAATGTGTAAATGCAAAGTTTTAGCCACAGGAGAAAAGATGAAGCCAACCAAACATGGACTTAGACCTTGAGGGAAAGAACTGGAAATTTTGAGCTTCATCCTTCTATAGGGCCTTACATGTTCAAACTGCTGTATGAGCAGTCATTAGTGAAAAATGTCTCCTTTCATCATCTCATACTAATTACTGAGAGAAAAAGCAAAACGTTAGTAGCACTAATGTACACTGCACAAGATAGTACCCAAGCCATGTATTAATTAGCATGAGAGTAGGAAAGAAAACTGTCTTTAGGAAATATCTCGGGAGTGCAAAAGGAACAGGAAGGGATAATCCTGTTTCAAAGTACTTGAAGGTAACAAGAAAAAAAGCCAAACAAAATAAGCAAATAAGCTGACTGCAATGATTTGCTGTTTTTTCTTTTTCAGATTGTCACTGTGAAAGGGGAAGTATCTTTTAAATTATGAATCTTCATTCATTCTCATTTAGCTTGTTGCCTGTATTCAGATAAAATAGTAACTGTCTGCACCCCAATTAAGTATTATTACTAAGTCATCTTTGATTATAACCCTGTTTGTTCCCCATAGTGAGCTTGTAAACCACTCAAGTTGAGCACTGTGCCTTCCTCGGATGCCCTGCAGGGTGAAGAATGATTTTCAAACATTTCTTGGAATTGGTCTCTTCCCCTAGGCATTCTTTTGCTAGAATTTTAATGTGATTTTGCACTGGTTTGTTCTGTTTTAGAAGTCTGTGGCAACATTTCTGTTTTGTTTTAATCAATTTTCCCAACAATTTTCTTTTTCAAAGAGAAATGCAAAACTTTGCAATACTTTGAAGAACAACATCTGTTCATTTGCATGGAGAAAATTTTATTTTGTCTGTTATTTTTCATTCCACTAGTAATTGACAAGTGAAGAAAATTGAAATATCTTCTGGCAAAAGGAAGGGAAATAAGAATTATTTTTTCTCACGTATATATAAAGTGAAAGCTATACAGTTGTTTAAAATTATACCAGAGATGCTGTATCTAAAGACTTTGAAGCAAACAACCAAAGCCAAGATATGATGACTGTTCAAAACTAATTTTCTCCAGAACAGGCGTTTTCATTAAATAAAAATAGGCATTTCTGTATGTCAGACTTACGTCCCTCATGTGGCCACATGTGGAAAGTGCTGTTAAATTTTTCAGTGACATGAAAGCCTAGTTCAGCAGGAAGTGGCTTTTCTCCCAGTACCTCTCTGAGGTTTGAAATCTTTATGGTACGGGATACTGCTTAAAAATGTAATTCACATCTGGCTTCTGAAGTTTTTAGGCACATGAGGAAAGACAGAATATCCTAACAAAATTCAGAGTTGATTAAGAGAAGACTGCAGCCATGTGGAAAATCACATCACCACGTGATTTAAAAGCATAGATGAGGACTTAAACAAATAGAGTAGTAATTTGATGTTGATTAACCCGCAGATTCAAGGATATCCTTGAACACTGCAAACTAATTCAAGGGACTAACACTGTATGTATTAACTAATACTGTATGTATTAACTATGCACATTGCTTCTTAACTGATAAGTCAGAAAGCTTCTTCCCTAGCAAAGAAACTATTCTTTTTTTCTTTTTTTTTTTTCCCAATTCCATTACTACCTCCTTCATATCTTTGTTAGCAAAAGGGTAAATCTGATGCCCATTGCTCTGACACATTTTTTTCCATAAGTATTTCATAATCTGTCACATAAGGACTTCCTAACACAAATATTTTGAAAACCAAAGCAAAAGCAAGCACAGAGAGCTCTCTGTAAAGCCACAATATGTATCTATGATATTACACAAACAAATGATGAAAAGCAGATATCATTAATAAATGGTGTTGATCAATATCTCCATGCATTTAAAATAACTGAATTTTGGATTAATGTCTCTGTGTTTTCCAATAAGTCTAGAGGGTATGGAAATAGCTGTGGTAATTTTTTTTCCACAGTAATTATATGTTTTTTCACAGTACAATTAAAAAATCATCTCTAGTCTAGAAAAAATATGAGATTACGTGGAATAAAATAACAATGGGTTTAGAATTCAATATTCAGCTTTTAAGTTTACTTTATTGCACAAACCTTACACATTTTGACTTGACTAATTGAAGAAAAAGAAATTCCAGTAGGGATACTTTTCTTATTTCAGGTAGCAAATATTAAATCATATTTGAAAGCAGAAGTAAAATCTCAATGAAAGCAACAACCAAAATGTCAATTTGCATGTATTTTTTCCAGTAAGTAATTGAAATTTGGAATAATTTGTGAATATATTTTATTCTGGCATATTTAACAACTAATTACAAACTTCTAAAATCTAAGCTTTGTAAGTTTCAGTTTTCTGCCATAAAATATACTGGTATACTGCTCTGAGTCCTCCTATTACTGTAGCTAAGTCAGATTTTGCATGCAGGTAAAAATACTTATTTTTCAATTCTTCAGTCACTTTGTCAAAGGTGCATTTAGAGCTTGGAAGGTGGCAAAAGAAGCAAGTCAATGTAAATATTTAGAGAACATAAACTTCTTTGTTTACATCATGTATAGCAGTCTCACTTGTATCTTATAGATGCTGGTGGTATGGCAAAGCTCCAAATCATTTTCTTACCTGAAAGTGGACATAAAAATGTGTCAGTTGTAGATCAGGTGAAACACTGAAGACTTTTATTGCTCATCTATTCAAAGAACTGTACAATTTAACTCCCTTGTGGAGGTGTTGTTGGATTGTTGTTTGTTGGATAAAATAGATTTTTTTTTCCCCTCTGGAATCTTCAGATTTGTTTATTTAAAAGTGTATATATATATATATATATATATATGCGTGTGTGTGTGTATGTGTGTGTATATATATATATATATATATATATATATATATATATATATATATGTGCTATGAGGATACAGACAATATTTTAAGAAGACTCAAGGACTTCCTGTGTTCCTGTGGCCATCAGTCTTACTGTCTGGAGTATTAAAAATTGATACTTTTATATTTTGAACTTGATTTTACTTTCATTATTTCCACATTGATTTTCTTGGGATACAACACTTATTCTATACGGACAATTTAAAAAAATATCAGCTTAAAATAAATGCAAAGCATTGATAAACAGACACAACAGACGCCATCTGAAACAACCATCACCTATAAGAAGCTGTCAGACAGAGCATATCCATTGGAAAGTAATATCATAAAAATCCACAACATTTTTTCACAAAGCCATTGCGATTTTACATGCATCATCCTTGATATTCCATTACCTGGAATAAAGCCAGGGGAAAAATCCACAGACCTGGAAATCTTCCATGTATTTTCCCTCGCTGGAGACAGTGGCTAGCAGTGACTTTGCTCCAGTTCTGTGCTGTGCATTGTGCCAGGGTTTCTTTGCTCTGTTTATGAAGCTGGCCACACAGGCAATGCTAACTGTGGCATTGCAATTCTGTTTGCAATCAAAATTGGTTGTTTCAATCAGAAAAGCCCAGCTGAGAAAGTGGCAGCATACTGATCATCTCTCAATAACTTTTCATCCAGATTTCCTCAGGGAATGTGAGGGAGGATGGAACTTTGATCAGAAAGCCAGTTCCTGAACAGTTGAACCTGAAAGTAAGTTTTCACTCAGCTCATCCACATCATCTCCTTTTAATCTGGGTGTGTGGTGGGTTCAATATGCTGGACTAAAAAGCAGTGGCAGTGGAAAGCTGCACATGAGGACACTCAAAAGAACAAGAACGAGATCCTTGTTGCAACTGGGTTTCTTTGTCCTGTTACACCATGTGCAATTATGAAGAGAATTAAGACATATCTCAAGATCCACTCAAGCTAGTCTAGGCAGGAGCAGGAGTTTATTTAGATTTATAGAAAACAGGTTAATAAAGATATCTGGATGTCAACTAGTCCATTCCCTGGCCCAAAGGCAGGATCCATTGAGAGGATGCAACAGGTGGAGCTGGTGTAGCAGTACTGAGCTGCAGTCTGCCCAGCATGTCAACATCTGCTCTGATGTGAAAAGCTGAGACATAAAAGCCTAAAAAAAAAAAAAAAAAAGTCCTTCCTGTCCTTCCTGCTTTCCTGCTGTTCCTACATTTTGTTCTTTCTTGAGAAGTACAGTCCCTCATCATATTGGTAAACCTTACTGTCACTGCAGTTCATTGTTAGTTACATCCATCCTAGGAAATTAAATCTGGCAGAAGCATGGTCTGAAGTACAGGCATGAAAGCATCTCATGCAGAGGTCAGCTTGCTTTCAGGCATGGCTGCAGCTTGTGCCAAATAACCTCTGCCTGGCTCCCATTCAAAAGATAGCACGAGCCAGAGATGCTTCCCAGTATGCAAACAGTAAAACCCGAGGAAACACGAGGGTTTAGTCACACAGGCAAACTCTGCTGTGCCAGGGCCACAGAAGAGGATCTGAAAGGTTTTCTTACATTAGTACAGTAATAGTCACTTAGGAAATGAGCCAAAAATCTGATTTTCCTTCAACTTTTCCCATCTTTGGTGATCTTGGATCGATCACTTCTTACTTTTAGGTCAGATTTCCATATTTACTGTTGAAGAAATAGGGATAGGCCTTTGTCCCTCTACCAACACATATTTCTGGCATCACAGAATTCAGCAGTCACAAATTTTCAGTACTTAGACCAGAAGAAAAGGAGGTTTAGAGCAGAACCTGAAGCTGAGTCCATTATTTTTTTAATTCTGTACCAATAACTGAATCTCAGGACTGTCCTTTGTGTTACCTAACAAGGGTTTACTGTTTGATTCTGTCTTCATGGCATTTTATTACAAAGGTGAAATTGCATTCGTATCCCAAATCCCTAAGTGCATTCTGAAATCTGTCAAATCAGTCATGTTTCCACACTCATAGCATGTTACAAACAGCTCAGGCCAGCTCAAAGTATGAATTCCATGCCAAAAAGGCACAGTAGACTAACTATAACATGGACATTACATTGCTCCCAAAATTGACTGTAAACTGGATGCAAGCACAGGGAGATGCTTATTCGTTTTTCAAGAGAAAATAAAATTATGCATTGGGATAAGGAGACTGGGCATTACATATATTATGTGCAAGAATTACGTTACCATTTAAATCTGTTCCAAGGAGTTCCATTTTACACTTGAAAAAGTCCTTTAAGTCTGCCATAGCCCCTCTGAATTTTCCATACGGTTGACTTCTTTCTATTCAATAATACACACCATAAGACACACCAACATCAAAATAAAATTATATAGCATTCTTATGGCAAATGAAACAACTGCTTGAATGGAAAATTAATATTAGGAAAGTAACACATTTTTTGCCATATTCTAATACAATTTTGCCACTAGAAATCTCCAAGGAAAGGTACCACTGTGCACTGGTGCAGCTTCTTGTGGCACAGAAAGAACTGGTCTTTGAAACAGAAGACTGCTATGTTAAGTGGGCACTAGGAGCCTAATTAACATTTTCACTCAGTACTGCTTTCTTAATCTGAGAGCCAAATGAGATTTCTCTTCCAAGGCATTGCATCTAAAACAATAAATCAAACTGAAATACTGCTTGGCCATCTTCCAATGGGCTGCTAAATGCTAGTTCCTCCAAAAACTAGAGATCTGAATCACTATCAATGAAGGAAAAAGTATAAACTTTGATCTGAGAATATATTGTCTCTACCTATCTGCATTTTATTGTCTCTACCTATCTGTATTTTCCACTCTTTCTTACTTTCATAGTAATTTTCAAATGTCTTAAAGCACTGCTGAAGAACAAACAACAGATAAAGATGCTGAGTAATCTTAATCTAAAACAAAAATATTATTTTTCAGTGACTTCAAGACACTAGTCCTTGAACAAAACCCTCTAACAGTAACCAACCAGACTTTGTGTGTGTTGATTTGGCAGCTTTGTGCCAATTCGCACTGACATCTAATGCATTACACTTGGCAAAATTTGGGGTGCGTGCCAGCTCTGATACTGAATAGGTAAGTCTCATATAACAATCTGTTGTCAGTATTTTTGTAGGTTTTGTGTAGATTTTTTATTACCTAGTGGCTAGGCAGCCCAGAAACTCAAACATTTACTTTATCATTTAGGAACAGCTTTTAGATTTGCCACAGTCCCTAGAGGATTTGGGGTCTTCTAAATGAATCAAGTATTTATGATAGTTAAATAGTGTATTCTGTCTGTGATAGATGAATTTTTCTCCCCACTAATGGTCTTCTGGCCACTCTAGGAACTGAGGACTGCTGTTGGATGAAAAATATGTTGCCTGAAGGGGGTTATACCAGAGAATGAAATGAGAGAAGACCTTTTCTATGGATATTGATAAAACCATACTTTTTTTTTTAATATTCTAATTGTGGGAGCTTATTTGGTTTTGAATCTTATTTGGATTTGAATACTAAGAACATTTTTTCTTCCATAGCTTTCTTACTTGCACAAAATTCTACATTCTATAGACTATCTAAGGAAAATATTAAAATCTTTAATTAATATAATAAAGCTCCACTGCCATGGATGAAGTCACAGCAGTTGACATCAGCTGAGAATCTATCACAGAAATGAGATGTGCCTAATGGTTGTGAAGTGCACTTCTTTTTGCAAATTGTGGAAGACAAAAATGTGATATTTTTAGAAGCAATATTGTAAGAGACAACTTATGCATGCATGATATTAATGGCATAAGACATTAAGCTCTGAATGATTACTTTTCCTTGCTTGCATACCAATGCATTATTTTATACTTAACTGATATCTCAGATGGCTATCTCTTCTTTCACTCCTTTATTTTTAGAAAACATTTAGATGTTTTCTCCGTTTTCTCTTTTGCACATTTTGTTTGTCTTGTTATTTTTAGGGTCTGAACATTTATTCTGGGAATAGGTTTTGTCTCTTAGAATGAGTCATGCCCTACCTCCTTCTCTCACCCATACAAGCAAGCAGGCAGAACTGAAATGTCCCTTATGTCTTCAGAGCAGGAAGAATGTCTCTTGGTAGCAGGTAATTTATTTCATAAAATAGAGCTTTTATCACAGGTGTACAGTGAACAACAGCTACTTTTGATTTGTTTACAGATGAGTTTGGTTTTGGTTTGTTTTCTTTTAAATCCCAATGGAGATAATCTCTACTAGATTCACATTTATGACCTGCAGACTAATACAAAACTGTTGGGTTCCTCACTGTTTAGTAAAACACATTTATTCTTATATAGTTTTCCCCTGTTTCTTATATTGCGATGTCAGCACTCAGTGCATGGCTATACATTATTGTATAGACAGTGTGTTTTATGTCTCCATTGAGAACTTATTTTTCATTTTTGTTATAAGAGTCAAGTTTTTGGTATCATTGTGCATTTCCTTTGTAGGCAAGTAGCATTTCATTCAGTTACATCTTTGTAATTCCTTTAAGCTGAGATGTGTTCATGATGGCCATCAGATATGGTAATTACATTGCCTGTTGCAATTAGGACAGTGATCCTTTAGCTTCCTTGACTCACACTCACATGTGTGATACATACATGCACCATACATACAGGGAAATGGCAATTCCAAAAGAAAATTTATTGGACTATATTGGATATATTTTATAAGTAAATGTAGCCATTTTAATCAGAAATATTGTCTTTTTTTTAGAGATATATTTGTGGATAAAACCTCCTATTAAATCTGGAGCTATTAAGAAGAACTATAAAGTAAGTTTCTTTGCATAATTACATCAGCATAACCACTGTAAGCATAACTTGGTCTTTTTTTTAAGTTTCAGTCATGGCCACAACATGTAAGATAATCTTTTTTGTTCCTCTTTCAACTCCCACACTTCACTCAATTTTTCTTCTTAAATTGAATTAGAATCTCTTGAGTAGAAGCAATTACCTTGATTCCTTATATTCTCTGTCAAAGAAAGAGGGTCTCTGAAACACAAAGAAGGAACAATCTTCAGGATTGTTTTTCCTTTGTTGTAAAATCTGCCAATCACTTTCCAGGGAGGAACTGAAAAGAAGAGGAGGAGATGAGGAGGAAAATTAAAAAACACGTCAGAAACAGAACGTGCACTTCTGTTTGTATTTTACATTTTTAACTTTATGGTCAAATGTCCAAAACCATAATTATTTTAAATAGGAATAATTGTAATCTTATAGTCCTTTTACTTTGTCTGCACAGACCTTTGTGAATTAGACTCTTGAAAACATTATGCTCAGTCTGTGTAAATTGTAACAGTTCCATAGTGAGTGTATGAAGTTTGTAAACAATTATATTTTTGGACCTTGAAGTCACAGACATACACTGAAATAACAGACATGTAGGGAAATATAACTTGTAGACATCTCAAATATACAGATTTGTCCAGTGATTCTAACTGAACTTGAGACTAAGTTTGCATGAATTGCATACAGAAGGATCAAGAGAGAGATGTAGAAGGCAAAGCAAATGTATAATGCATATGCAGCAGTTCAATGCACAAAAGGAATCTGATGAATACTTTATAAGCCTAATTTATAAGTGCATCCTGACTCCCTCAGTGTGCACTGTTTAAATTAAAAGTTTGTACATCTTGTACAGCATTCTCAGATTGTATCAACACCTCAGAGTGTTTTGTCTCATTCCTAGTAATGGAACATGGGTTTTGTGCACATTTTGCAGAGTAAAATAAGCCCCAATACTAAGATACACAAAGAGAATGGATGTGCACTTTGGAACTCATTCCCTTAAATTCTTCTAATTGCTTAAAAATCTAATACATATGGGATTTTTTTTCAGCTTAGTTATAATGCTACTGCTAAACACTTGATGAATGGGTTGCAGATTTCACACACAGCTAATCTAGACCAAGACAGAGTAGTTGTGTTAAAAGGACTACGTCAATGGATGTATGATAATTTAGACCTACACTGCCTTCTCTAATTGTTCTGCAAAGTAAGGAGAAAGATAAAGATGATTTGCTTACCCTAAGAAGTGCCAGGATGAACATCTGTCTTTCTGGAAGAGTGATACTTCCAAAAGCTTAGCTTTAGAACAGCTCCATTAGAAATAGCATGTTCTAAACTCAGAGTAAGTGAATTTTAAATTCCTCATCCAAAAAAAGCTTAAGTAGTGCCTGGAAACTTACAGGTACAAAGTCTTTAGCAGATATGATAGTAAATCCATCAGTCACATTAATTTTCAGACCAAAAAGAATTAACTATGTATTGAGAAGGATTCTTGTCTTCTCAAGCAGAATCATTAACTACCGCCTTCACAAATGCATAAAATACACCAAGATAAAGATACACAGTATTATGGGCAAGTCTATAAATCTGTACATTTATCAAATGCCTGACTTTAGGTCCAGACCTGTGATGAAGGAAAAAAGGACCATGAAAACTATGGACTATCACTGAAGGTAACTAGTGTGTTTACAAAAGCACAGAACCCCATCTGTTTTACTAAGAAGATATTTTGTCAGCAAGAATGAGCAACAGAAGCTATCCCTTTCATGCATTGAAAAACATATTTTCCCAGATCTTTTCCAACTGCAACATACTATTATAATTACTTTTAGATTTAATTTCTCTTGGGCATACTAAAAACAAATTTCTTCAAGTTTTCCAGTCAAATTATTTTTTAAAGTTTTCATATCTTTTTTTTTTTGCTATAAATTCTATAAGTAATTTTTTATACTAAGAAAATTTCAAAACCTAGTTATCCTGGTTATCTTTTTTGCATTATTAAAATGATTTCATAGAGGGTTGTTTTATCCTGTTTTCCAGTGTCTACATCTTCAACCAAATTTGGCAATGCAGCCTGTTTTCTAAGGAAACCCTGAAGAATTAAATGCTTCATGGGCATGATACTATAAACTCAAGTTTATATAATTCAAATAAAGTATATTTGATTGTGAATCTGTATTATTTCAGTTATATAAATCATCAATAACACTCAGCTTTCTTCTCTTTCCTCACTTTTAAAAAATGAACAGCATTGCATTGAATGAGGGTGTATTTACTTAGGAAATGTGATAATCGGAGCAGATTTAATTATTTTAATAGCTGAAGCATTGTCTGGCTAGTAGATATTTAGCTGAAGATTTGGGCAAATCTGGGTTATCTGTCACCAGGAAGGGTAGGTCTAATGGTGATGCCTCTAGAATGCTCCAAAAGAATAAGCAAAGTAATGCTGTAGGCAAAGGGAATAACAAAAAAGGGCCAAATGTACAGAGAATTGATGCCAAGCAAACACTGTGATTATAAACATTATAGCCCTCTAAAGAGAGATATTTGACAGTAGTCTGTGGTCATTTTTTGTATAACACAGTGAATAAAATGATCCCAGAGAAGTGAAGTGATAAAGCTCCTACAGAGTAAAGGTACAGCCTGGGTCTTCACACCTGTGAAAACTAACTCACGTGATTCCCAAAGCACAGATTCAGATCTCAAATCTCTCAGCCTAGGGAGTTGCCAGCAATGAGGATCCTGTAACTGGTTTTGGACCTATGAATATTCAAGCTGCCAATTCAAGCACCTCAAAAACTGTCGTTCTTAGAAGATCCACTAGAGAAAGTTATATTTTATGTTTCTACTGCTGAGAGTAAAACCAATAATTTCTATTGCATCAAGATGTGGAGAAACATCCCTCAGCTGAATGTTTTTGAGTCTGTAGCCCTTTGGAGGAAGATGACATTTTCTATGGAAATCTGTGCTACACTATTAGATTAAAATACATGAGGCAGGTACGTACTGAAGGACATAATATATGCATGATGGAATAAAAGAGAAATGTCACTGTAGCACAAAGAGGTTACTAGAGGTTATTCTCTTAAAATCTTTCAATCTGGGGGAGGTGGAGAGGGAGGCAACTTTTATATCAAAAGGTCACTTTGATCTAGCAGTCTAAAGCTATTCAGCTAGACAATTTGTTTTCCTCTCTGTGTTTGTTCCATTCTTTCAAGTCTATGTCTTTAGCACTCAAAACCATCTGGAATGAAATGTTTAATTTTGAATGTCAAATAATTGTTTTATCCCTCCTTAATAAATATGGAGATATATACATCTATATATACATATATATATTTGCAAAAATGGGTATATTATGAAAACATGCGTGTATAAAATGCATGAATATATACATTGAATTCCTGAGTTGGAAAGGACCCTTGAAGTCATTGAGGAAACCCAGAAATGCAAGTCCTCCACTAAGCCATGTCCCTAAGTCCCACATGTTTTTGCAACACCTCCAGGGATGGTAATTCTTCCCCAGCCCTGGGCAGCCCGTTCCAGGGCTTGACAACCCTTTCAGTGAAGAAATTTTTCCAAATATACAATTTAGAGGTCTTCTGGCTCAAATTGAGTTTGTTTCTCTTGTTTTATCACTTATTACCTGGGACAAGAGATTGACCCCCTAGCTGGATATGTCCTCCTTTTACATAGTTGCAGGGAGCAATAAGGTCTCCCCTGAGCCTTCTTTTCTCCAGCTTAAAAAAGACCCAGCTTCCTCAGCTGCTCCTCTTAAGATTTTTTCTCCTGACTCTTTTCCACCTCCACTGCACTTTTCTGCTCATGGTCCTCAGTACCTCAAGGTGGATGGATCCCATCCAGTCCCATAGATTTCTTGGATTATGGGGGTTTCATGCTGATCTCCATCCATCTCGTACCAGCTCAGGGGAAGGCTAACCTAAGAAAAATTGCTCTTACTGTTGAAGATTGAGGTGATGAAGGCATTAATTAAATCAAGCCTTTTCCGCATTCTTTGTCACTATGTTTTTCCCCACATTGAATAAAAGAGGGAGATTTTCCTTAGCACTCGTTCTGCTTTTTTCTGATGCATTTATAGAAATGTTTTTTATTGCCTCTTATGCCAATAGTGAGATTAAGTTGTAGTTAAGCTTGGGCCCTTTTAATTATTTCCCTGCATAGTCTCTCAATATCCTTGTAGTCCTTTCAAGTTGCCTGCCCCTTCTTCCAAAGATCATAAAATCCCATTTTTTCCCCTAAGTCCATAGATATTATTTATGTTGAGCTTAATTATTATTTAATTGATGAATTATTATTTAAAGTTGTATTAACCTGACTAATTTGAATACAATACTGATTTTGATAATATTGAGAAGCAGGATTCCATATCCATCAAGCTTTTAAATATCATTATAGATGTGCTAGACAAAATATTTTCCTTTTCTCAACAACCATTTTATGACTTTCTAATGCATTTTTAAATTATATCTACTGTAATAGAAATAAATAAGGGGTTTGGGAGATTTTTGCTTTTAAGCAAAATAGGAAAATTATCTCTGGAGTCTTTGCCTTCCCTCCCTCTGGTCACACTTTTCAGATTTTGTTAATATCCTATTAAAAGCAACAGCAAAAGGATTAACACTTTCATGGTGCATTTATGTTACTGCTTGCATGAGATCACTATGGGGGCAACCCTTTCATTTACCTTTTTGTTTCTTTCTCTGAACAGAGAAAATAATGGTTTGTTTTTCTCTAGGAAGGCAAAGTTGATGGCTACACTGCCACCACAATTCTCATCATTCTAGTGAGAAGGGGTGTGTCCTATTTAGACAAAGAAACCCCACAAAACCCAAAACTATGAAAATTCATTTGCAAGGCATTTCCCAAGAGAGTATGTTTGACATATTATACCTTTCTACCTTAGGAGATTTAAAACTGAATCAAATTTGGAAAAGTGAGGTTGTATTTTATAGTGAAAATTTCACAATAGACCCATGTGTCCCTAAAGTCCTTAAAGAATGATGGTTGTCCTGATAGCTATCTTATGGTTTCTAAAAATGATGAATTGCTTTTGAGATTTATACATCTGGTACTAAAAATGCATGAAATGTTATGTCTGGCTGTTTTTTGTTAGAAGAAAACCCTTCACTTAGCAGACCTGGACACGATGTAAAAGGATATTGCAACTCCATGTTTCAATGGCATGAAAAATTGGAAGCATTTTTCAGCTAGGACCTAACAGCTCCTAGATCTTGTCTTCACAAAGTATAAGACAATGTAAAATTACTATGGTCTTTACATCCAAACTACTTTTTGACAGACAACGAAATATTTCCCTTAATAAGATCTCACATGAATTAAGCATTAATTAAAATAACAGCAACCACCATGCAAAAAAAACCCAACACAAAACCAGCCACTGATCACTGGAGAGAAGAGATCAGTACTGCTCCTCTGTTTCCCCTCTTGAGGAAGCTGTAGACTACTACAATGGCAAGTTCCTAGTTCTGGCTCAAAAATTAACATGTCTAAAATTTACATGTCCAGACTGAGGATACTGTCTGGGTGTGTGAAAAAAGCTCTTGTGCTCAACCTGGCTGTCTAAGCACAGCTGTGGGAAAGAGCCTCAATGCTGACAAGTATTTCTGTATTCTCAGTAGCCAGAATGGGTAAGGCAGGGTGAGTCCCTTGGCACTGCCTGTGTTTGTCTGAGGCCTCTATGTGTCTGTCTGCACCACCTGTGCCACTGGCAGTTTACTGAGCAATAATGTACTGGATAATCTGGTGTGCATGTGAGGCCGGCAGGCACGGTCACTGCTGGCTGGAATAGGGGACATGACCCCTGTCTGCACAATTTGCCAATTCCAAACCAATACTGTTTGTTTCTGCACTGGAAAATCATGTCCTGTGGACCCATCCTGTATGAACACAAGTGTTTTCAAAGCTGTGGCTTACCAGAACATCCTGTGTGAAAGGACTCCTTATGTTTAGGCAGCCCTTAAATGGCTCTAGTCACTTTTGTTACTGATTGGTGTAAAATTCTCTGACCTTTCTCTCTAAGATATAGTCAGTAAAATACAGAGCACATGCCCAGGGAGGGGTGGTCATACCTTGGATGGGGGTAACTTTGGGATGGAGGTGTGCCTTGATATTACAGTTGGGTTACGATGAACCAAGCTCATTGAGGAGAGTGATTTCACCACAGCTGCAGGCTCAGGAGCAGGACACCTCCCCTGCTGCCCTGGCTGACAGGTGCTGGGCCATTTCTCAGCTGCAAAGCACCATCAAGCTGTCCTCCCTGCAAGGATTTCAACAGAGCCTGGCCATGGTGCCTCCACTCTGCTCCCTCTGTGTTCCATCCCCCTTGGCAGGTGCTATGGATGCAGGTCGTGGGTGTGAGGAATTATCATGGAATATGTTTGAGCATGCCAACTGCATTCCATCCAGGGAGCTGCAACTGTGTTTTACTCTATAATTCCTGTACAGTTATCACTTTTGTTAAGATGCAAATATAACTTTTCAGTTTCCTCAAATTTTATCCCCAGTCCCATACTACAAATTTAATTTTTTTTTAAGTCTGATTTTATTATGACAAGCTTATACTAAAGAGGTTATTCTATTTAATCTTTTTTATATATTGGCTCAACATTAATTTTTGTTCCAGATGTTTCCTGAATATCCTCCACATTTCAATACTTTTGAAAATCAACCTTGACAGTGTAGAGAACTCCTTTGACACTTCTGTTATAATTCTTTGATGCAAATGACACAGACATGCTGATGGCACACCCAAGTGAGAGGGAGAGGGAGACGTTAACATCCTTCAGAGTAACTTTAGTAATGGAAATTTCTTTATTGTGAACTGTGAATGGACTATATTATCTGAATGTTTCCCAAAAGAGAACAGAGATACTGAAGGAAACCTTTTACTTTGTCCACTGGTAATCATTGTGGATTCATTATATTGTATTTTATTCAATGTTCAAACACAAAGAAACTGTGCCTCAAACAGAAAAACCCCATACTTTCTTTGCTTATTTGCTACCCTGGAAGCTTTGGGTCCATAACTTAGGCCAGTGTGTTGAAACAGCTTTACCATGATGGGCATGGTAAATTCCAATGAGGCCTCCAGTCCCAGGATGCTCTACAGTCACATTAACCCAAGGCAACACATAGCAGGAAAAGGCACAGTGATATTAATTTCACTAAGTAGCTGAAGGGTTGCAATTGCATATTACATTTTACTATGTCCTTATTTTTACATTTACACTAGAATAAAAGTGAAAAAGAAGAGGAATCAACAATCCAAACAAAATCAACTTGATGGATATCTTAACTCTACTCCATACAGCTTGGACCTGATGTAGCTATTGCTCCCATCCACAGTGTGGAAAGATAGCTCAAAAACACTGCTTCCACTTACTCTGGCTTAATGTAGGGAAAATGATTTTTTTTTCCTCAGTCTGTAATACTCATTTATAATTCTGAGATGCTAACTTTTTACTATGTTTATCAGAAGGAGTACACTTAGTAATCCTGAGTTGTTCAGCTCCATATTTGAAGGGATAAAAAAGAACAAGGGAAAAAGGGGGATAAAAAATAGTCTCTTCTCTTTGTAGATAGAATGGACAGCTAGGGCTTTATGTGTGTTTTACTTAGGATCCACTTTTTTGTTTACCATTACAGGTTTGTTTTACTTTATTTTGTCTTAATTTTAGATCTTACACAGAAATTTTTATTTGTAAAATTTAAAGCCATAATTGTAAAATTAAATAGGCAAAATAATGTATTTTGGTAGATCAGACATCTTTTCAAGGATTCTTAAATTGTGGTGTTACAGGTATAAAATTCCTGACACCAGTGGTCTTATAAAAATAATTACAAACCCTTTACTTAAAATATACTATAATAATATTAAAGAAAATCTCCTTAAAAAAGCTGAAATGCATCACTGCTACATTTCCAATATGCTGTTTCAAATGCTGTTTGCACTCGGGTTTGTAAGTTTTAAACTTATCACAATTATACTTTTTTGTTTGTGTTTTGTGATTAATTCCATCTGCAACGCTCACCTCTGCTGATTGTTTATGTCTGTAATCAGCTGTGCAATCAGGCATCTAAAGGAGTTGAATAACTCAACTAGTTTGCATGCATTTCCAAAATCCCCAGCAGGTATGGGGCAGGGTGAGTACTATCCTATCATCAGTGAATAGGGTAAGGCTTTGCAGTGATGATTCTTACTCCAAGCATTTTGAACACACAGACAGTTCTGCATTGCTGGTTCAAGGTGCTCTGGGCACTGAAGGTGGCTCCTGACACGCAAGGGGATTCAGTGAGGTCTGAATTGCCACCTGGCCACTCTGCAACTGTCACATGGTCACTGTTCATATGCATACTTTACTCATGGTCATTGATACCTTTTTCCTATCTTTCCCTTGGGATAATATGATTAATGTCAGCTACTTTATGTCATAGAAGCTCTCCTAGCTTACAGCACATTAGTTTTCAATTCTGAATGTTCAAGGTAAATGTGGTCTATGCAGAGGGTTGGCTTTGCACTTCAGGAATCCCAGTGAATTAGCTTTAATCTTTAACATAAAAAGGGATTTTTGTTCAAATCACTAGCAATAACTGTCAGCATGCTGGGCTGTAAACTGAGAAATATGAGGACAAGATTCACTGTAAAACAAAGATCTAGGTGGTATTTCCCCATCAAAATCCCTGATGGGGTGATAAATTTTACCTTCTGACAAATAAATCTCAGGTTGTTTTTAATTTAATTAGTAGAATGCACATTTTCCCTCTTAACATTTGAAGTAGCTTGTGTTTTCCCTGGGTATCTCTTAGGTCAGAGTCTGTTATCAAAGATGAGGAATCTGCCTAATTAATAAGTCCAAACAACCACGGGAACTTGGAGTTCTTGAACTTCTTGGTTTTCAATGAATTATAAAAAATTTTATTAGACATATCTTCAGATATTTCACTTTTAAGAAGAAAAGTTACTGAGCAAACAGATAAGAATAACAAATTTTTGCTTTTTCTATGGGTACAGACCTCAACTATTAAAATAATATTAATTTGGCAAGAACAGATGAATTTTTTTGGTTATCAAGGCAAATGACATTAATTCAGATGTATTGCCATACATTTGAAGACAGCATTTATCTTATTTCTTTTTATGTAAACCTAACAGAACTTAAAAATACCATTCCAACAATGACACCTCAGCCATGAAACCCAGCAAGGAAGATGGTATTTAATCACCAGTATTAAAGTCATATACATGTTGATGAACTCTTATCTTCAAAGATGAACTCATATGAAGCATAGTGTTCAATATTGCCAAACATATTAATCTATTGTTAGGAATTTAAACATATATTAATCCTTGCATTTAATTTGAAACACATGCTAAGCCCAAATGTTTATACCTGGCAGGGGGAAGGAAAGAGGAAGGTAACAGGGAGAGAGAGATGGGCTAAAAGGAGATTGCTTGCCTATATTGTGTGATGTACAGCCCATTTAACAGAGGATTTTATGAGCTGCAATTACCCATGTCTCTCATGAGAGATATTTTTCCCTTCATTCTAGCCATCCTACTCAACCAAAAAATGTGTGTGGCACACTTTTAGTCTTATCACCGCCACCAAAACAGGTAGGAAGATGCTATCATAGTTTGTTATAAATCATTATAATCTGCAGTATTTTTTAAAATTTTCTATAGAATGGTTCACATCAAATAATTGCTGATGAACTTTGCCTAGCCTGATGGCACAGAGTGGATTGGCTATTTAGCTATATAACAAATTCAGTGCACAGAACTAATGGAAGTCTTCCAGCAAATCAAAAACCTCCTCTCCTAAAGCCAGATTTTTTTTCTCATCTCCAGTGGTAATTTGTCCTTATCAAGGTCTTAGAAACAGCACATCTGGGAAAATAATTTTATTCTGTCCTGATTCCAAACAAGACAGGGTTAATTTTTGCAGTAGCCAGGAGGTGCTATATTTCCCTTGGCACAGGTTGAGACTGTGTCCTCTGCTTCTGTCACTTGCTGCCTGGAGAAAGAGACCAACTCCCACCTGACTACAGCCACCTTTCAGGGAGCTGTAGAGAGGGATAAGGTCACTCCTGAGTCTCCTTTTCTCCAGGCTAAACACGCCCAGCCCTCTCAGTCGTTCCTCACAGGGTTTGTGTTCCAAGCCCCTCTCCAGCCTTGTTTCCTCCTCTGGATGTGCTCGAGCGTCTCAAGGTCCTTCCCAAACTGAGGGGCCAGAACTGGACACAGCACTCAAGGTGTGCCCTCACCAGTGACAGTGCAGGGGAAGGGTGACCTCCCTGCTCCTGCTGGCCACACTGTTCCTGACACAGGCCAGGATGCCCTTGGCCTTCTTGGCCACCAGGGCACACTGCTGGCTCATGCTCAGCCGGCTGTCACCAGTGCCCCCAGGTCCCTTTCTGCCTGGGCACTGTCCAGCCACAGCATCCCCAGCCTGCAACATTGCAGGGGGTTATTGGGGCCAAATTGCTGTAAATAGTAAAAGCAAATATCATTGAGAAATATCCAGGTTTTTTAAAGCGTGGATGGAGAAGAGCCAAACAGATCTTATAATCTGAAATGTCTTCCCCATCAATGCAGTGAACAGCCTTCCCTTCCCTTCCCTTCCCTTCCCTTCCCTTCCCTTCCCTTCCCTTCCCTTCCCTTCCCTTCCCTTCCCTTCCCTTCCCTTCCCTTCCCTTCCCTTCCCTTCCCTTCCCTTCCCTTCCCTTCCCTTCCCTTCCCTTCCCTTCCCTTCCCTTCCCTTCCCTTCCCTTCCCTTCCCTTCCCTTCCCTTCCCTTCCCTTCCCATTCATCTTTGCAAAATTTCACACAGGTGTGAACTTCACTAAGAATACAGCACTCTCTGCTGAGGTTATAAGGGGTATTAATTTCCTACCAGATACAGAGTTGGCTTTAAGAAGAGCACAGATGACAGCTGTGTAACAGCTCCCTTCATGTAGATGGCAAAAAGTTCCTTCATACCAGAAGAGGTTTGCAACCTGTTCCTGATACCATTGAGTCTTCACTAGAAAGTCAGCACTGAAAGGACCTGAGCCCTTTAGAAAATTTCACAAAACAAGTTCCTTCAACAAACAAAAATAACAATTATTTGATGAATGGAATGCATTTAGGACACATGGAAAGTGTTTAGGACACTCCAGACAAAAAAATTATTTTCAAACATGGATTTCAGTCACATATGTGCTCCATAACATTGATAAAATCATTACTAAGAGTTATATAACATAGGTTAAGGATATATGATGGGATGAAATTACATTATTAATAAATCTCCCTGTAGTAAGATTTGCTTTAAAGAGGAGAAAAATCCACCATGTTTTTCTTCTCATATTGCACCAAAAACCATAAAATCAGTGACCTAATATGTTTGGTCTGAAAAAACTAATATTTTTTTGCAATGTTTCAGATGCAGCCATCTGAAATAAGAACAATGTTGAGGGCTATAATGGATCACTTTACAAGGCTGCAGTCATAGGCCTCCAGGAAATCCATTTTGACTTAATCAGCTTTCCAGTTTTTCAGGTTAAATGTAGCAGTTCTGGATCATATCCAAGAATGAAGACACAGTAATAAAACAGATTCAATACATTTTGCATAGTCTTCACAATTTTCAATCAAGATGGTATTTTAGCAAGAATTAACACTTGTTTTCTCTCATGTTCCCTGTTCCTCCCCAATTTTTGGGTAATGAAAACTCTTCTCTCCCTACTTAAAAACAGCTTATGATATCCTTGTCTCTGCAGATATTATGCAGCAAGTTAAATACATGAAATATTTCTATGTCACAAAACTAGTGTTTGCTGAAATTACCTTCTGCTACAGCCAAAAGAAACTTCCCAAGGTGCAGCACTATTGAATGCCTTTCAGCATTTTCTGAAATGGAAAAATATTCCCTAGTGCAGCGCTTACCTTCTCTTTCTTCAGTGCAACTACCACGGTCCAGTGCTTGACCATGTCTCAGCTGATTAACTCAGGAGCATGAGAAGCAGCAGCTGAGATAACCACTGAGAACAGCAGCTGTTCTGGAATGTCACAGAGTCACTTCTCTGTATTTCTGGCAAAGTGTAAAGAGATTTTTCTGCAAGTTAAGCCTAACTGCATTTCACATATTTTTGCTTACCTCTAAAGTTCATGTACAATAGGTAAAACTGAGAACAGAGGTAAAACTTGTGCATTTCTGAATTTGTTTGTTTAACAGCTAGAACGACTCCTCTCATTTTCATGGTCTCAGGCAGAGAATCAAAGACTCAGAATGATTGATCTGTGTGTGTCCTCTTTCCCTACATGTTTCTACCTACACTACCTTTTGAAAAAGTCATTGGATATAAAACTATTTTGTAGAAATACTGTAATTACATTCTTCCCCAAACAAGCTGCATTATTTTGTGAGGGGCTGGTGGCAAGCGTATTTTTATATCAGTTGTAGATCTGTGTGATCTCCTACCAAACACTTCCTTTTCCCAAAAAGTAAGATGGCTATCTGGGCAAAGAACCTCTAGTTTGAAATTCGTAAGGTTTTTTATTTTATCACATTGGAGTGTAAGCAGTTATACCTGCAGCCATACAGCGATTTGGATTGGATACTGTTACTCTTAGACACATTGCCCACACTCTAGGTATGTAGGTAGAAGTAATTAAATTACTAGCAAGACATTGAGATGATACAGTGGGAACTGCATTATCAAATTTACAGGAAACTTAATTAACCTTGGTTATCCAGCTTCCAAAGTTCTCTAAATGAGGAAAAGTTGTCTGTCAAAGAGTAGTGAGCAAGACCACTGTAATACACTTTACTCAAGTAACCATGATAGCATGGGTGAAATGCAGTCAAAATCAACATCCCCTTCTATGGGCAAATTGCTCTAGTTGCCATAGAGGGTGAGAGGGTGACTCTTATCTGTAGAGACCTGCATTTCATAACAGACTGCCTTTGCATTTGTTTTTGAGTGGAGTTTTGCTTCCGTTAATGCAAAACATTTTCCTGTCATAATTACTGCATTTAAAGTTTTGCTAAGGATAGGTGGAAGGCTTTACTGTTTCTCTTCTTTCATTTCATTGGGGTGCTAGGTCCTAGATGGTTTATACCATGGGTCAAGTCCTGGTCTCCAGCTCCCTTCTTCTACCATTCTGTTCTTCTCCACTAAATAATGGAGAAGCTACTTTTTGCTACTTTTTGAATCACAGGAACTTTGGACATTAACGATGATCCTGCCAATGTTTTATTTCATATTCCAGTTTCATATTGGAGATATTCTGGGGAAAGAGCCATAAAGAGAGAAGCGAAAGCTGTAGTGTACTCTCTTTCTGCTGAAGCTTGTTTTAATCACCAGAGTGAGCCAGCAACTAACATTTTGAATATGATGGCTTAGAGCCCATAAATCAAAGGGCTGGAGAGCAGAAGAGATCAACAGACTTTCTTATGCTGCCCCCTGCCCTCTAGTATATACATTTTTTTTCTATATTTTTTACACTGAGCTACCTGGTGTAAACACAGTCACTGGCATGTGCAGTGAGCCCCCCTTCTGGAGCTGGCTTCCTTGGCTCTAGAAGTTCTGGAAGGGGTTTAGTTTCATCCTTGCCCTTCTTCTGTCCTTCATTGTAATACAGTAATTATAGACACAACTTAGACTTACTGGCCAAAGGGAAGATTAACATAAAGTGTTGATGAGAGTCATGTTTCCCTTGGGACAGAGAAGTGTTCTGAAAGAACTTATTTTCCTCCATTCCACTATTTCCATTTATTTCCATTAGTTTTACAAAAAAAGCAGTCCTACCTTCTCAGTGCCAGTAAATTCAGCGAAGATACAACTTGGTTAAACTAGGAACAAATGCATGGAAACAAATTAATTGGGAAAAAAGGAGTTGCTAAATTTTTGTTGTTTAAAACTGTTCTAATATTAAAAGAATTAGTAACAAATTTTTGATATGGCCCATGGAATTTTGGAATTTACTGCCTAACTAGTGTTTTTGGTGTGTAAATTTATTTAGATTTTTTTTAAAAAATCAGATTTCTGTATGGATAACCATTATCTAGCAAGAAACTAGCAAGAAAGCAGCAGATTTCAAGCTTCATTCTCTATTTGTTAAAGACACATATGAATTTTAAAGTAGTAGAAAATAATTGCATTTTTTTCTTCTCATGAATCTTCTTACATTTTTTTTTTCTAATTTGGATTCTACTGAAGACATTTTTTGGAATATATGCAACATAAGCGATTCTGGGCAGAGGTTTCTATGGTTTAAGTATAACATTCTTTAGAAAGATATCCAATCCAAATGAGAAATGAATATCTGAGCTTTTTCTGATCTTTATTTGTAGAAGGCAAATGCCAAGCTTCATAGAAGTCAGACTGCATTTTAAAATTAATCCTGTTCCAAGGCAATGAATTTTTATTTGAATATATTCAATGAAACACCATTTATGTAGATCTTTTCAACCTGAAAATTCTACCAAAATTAATCCTTTTGAAGTTCCAGTAAAATGTAAATCCTAATTCACTAGTGAGGTAGAAAGGAGTTTAAGTTTCAGAACAATAGTTTGTACATCACAGACTTGTCTTTTTTTTTTTCTTTTACAATTTATTTTCATGAGTGAATTTAGCTCCATCTTGCTGCACTGATCCTATTTTCCAATGGCAAAAACTTGGTCACGAAATTTTTGCATCTATTTTCTGGAGGCTGGAATCCTTTTCAGGATATGCCTGAAGCACATGTCCTATATTAAGCCAAATAAAATTAAATGTATCCTTAAAATTAAGCTGGTGCTTATTCTTTGCTTAATAAAAATTAATTAAGCATGTGTTAATTATCTACTGGGATTGAAGTCTGCTTGCTGAGTTAGAGGATAGACTTTTTGGATTAGTTTTTAACAGTCCTCCTCATAAAAACACAGATGGAGCATTCAAATGTCCTGATTGCTCACATGTTCTCATGATCTGTAGCCAGGATCTGGTATGGATTTTTTTCAGTTCAGTCAGAACAGGACTTCATCTGGAAAGCAGCAGATGGAAGGAAGGGAGGGGATCCAAGTTTTTAATCCTTTTTTCCTTTTTTTCTTTTCTGAACAGATGTTGTTGAGATGATCGAGCTACAGAGCCACAAATCCAACCAAAAACCGGGTAAAGAAATATATACAAACATATGTTGATACTTGGTACATGGTTAATCAGGCAGGGTACAGTCATCTACTGCTGACATGAATATCTCCCTAGCATATAATGGAGATGACAGGATTTTTAGGGCTACTGTAGAAGAAGGATTTAATTTTGTGTGCTGTTTTGATTTTTCATTCACTCAAGAGAAAAGCTAACAACAACAGTCAAAATTACTTTAGTAACAGTTAAATGGTTCAGCACGAGACCAGGAAGTTGGTAAACAACAAGCTGAAAATTATGTGGAAGAAATTTTACCAGAATTATGGGAAGGTTATGGCATATGGCTCAGGTTCACACCCTCCAGTTTGGGGCCATAATTTCACTGACAACTGTCAGGTGGGATATTAAATAAATGGAAAAATAATTGTATACGATAGGATTTGCTGATGAGTTAAGGAGCAGTATTTTTCTGATTATTAATTTTCATAAAGATAAGGCTATTACATTAGAACTATGCTGATCTTGCCATGGTGGTCATGATGAAGTAATTCTGATTTTGTCAGTGATATATTTATTGCACCTACATCTTTAAAACCAAAATTCATTACTTTGATGAAAATTCCTTCAAAGTAAAGTATAAATGAGATATCTCACTTTAATTTTTTGCAAAACTCATCAGTTAAATTAAATATATGCAAAACTTTGAAAAAGTTACTAATTCCAGCTTATTAAAGGTTCTTCTACATAGTAACTTCCTTGTTGAAATTCAGTAATTATGAATGAAGGGGATCCCAACAGGCACCTGTTTTACACTTTAAAGCTCAGAATTATTGCTCTACAGTAAAACATTGTGCTATGTAATAAAAGTCAAAGGAGGAATTGTACAGCAATAGTTCTGTTATCTTGTCTGGGAAGATCAGAGATGGTGTTCAGATTGGATGGGACAAATTGTTGTGACTATACAAACAGTTATGACTCAATATCCATGGCCAAAAGAAACAACATAATATGGAGAATACTCACACAAAATCAGTATTTACTCTTTTTTGAAAAAATGCATCCAGATCCTTAGAATGGAAAGCATTTAACTGCAAAGCATTATACTGAATGTATAAAAAGATTCTGGTATAATCTAGGTCATATCTGACTGACTGTATAGGATAAAATGTCCTTAATTTCTTGAACTATAAAAGAAAATAGTAACAGTCCATACAGAAAGGTTGTAAAATTTTGAGGCTTTATAAATACAGAAGGAAGAAAATCATCATGAATACTGAAGAGTCCATAACTCATTAATTCATTAATTTCTGTTCCTGACAAAACACCCTTAAATCTAAAACAGTTAAACATCACGAATGCCTAGAAAACATTTTTGAGATCATATATAAACATGTAATATTAAAAAAACCCAATGTCAGAGCAGCCTTCTCATAATACATGGAAATTACCTGATTTGACATATTTCAGGCCTCTTGTCTTTATGGAGTTTGGTATTTTACCAAGACTGTGAAGTACCTCATGGATACTCATTAGAAATGTAGGGATTTAAGTGCTGAATACAATAATTAATTTTATAAAACTGTCATAAAGGTACATGAATACTACAGCTTTCTTTAGACAAGGTAAAAGACATTGCTTCCATCATGTCATACCTGAAATTGTGGACTCCACCAAAACCTATGTATCTAGCATTTTATAAAGAGGCCCTTGCCCTTGTCCTGACAAGATACCAGAAAGAGACAGAAGTAAGAAGGACAGCTGACAACATAAACATTTAATGGAAATTATGGTAGCCAGAAAAAGACATTTTTAAGTATTTATCTAAACCAAATCTGCAATTTTTGCACTTTAAAAATACATAGTAAAACTCTGTAGGAAAATTGGTGAAAAACAAGGACTTAAGGAGAAGATAAGAATGGAAACTAAGGACAGTCTACTGAAAGCTATTAGCATAAAGGAGTTAGGACCATAACTTTATCAGAATTAAAGTAGAGAGACACACTTATTTCACAAGAATGAAAGAGAAGGCTACATGGACTATAAGAAGGATATAAGGAAATGAAAGAAGTAAGATGCAAAGCATTTTGGCTCAATTCTAAGATCATATAAACTTGTATAGCTCCTAGCAAGTGATCAAAATTTCAGAAAAGATAATGAAGAATTACAGAATAATGGAGGTTTTGAGGGATGTCTGGAAGTCATCTCATTCAATCTCTAAGAAGAAAACAAAAAACCACAGAATGTACAACAGAATCTCTGTTGCAAAGAAGTGGGAAAAAAAAAAAGAAAAAAGACAACACAATACAAGTGGAATAGATGGGCAAGCATGGTGATGTGTTAAGATTTTAGCTTTTATATTTTTCAGATCCTGTGCTGCATTAGTGCATAACTCTAAACTTCATATGAAGTATTAACTACTGTCTTCACAGTGTGGTCAAACAAAACAATTCCTCTGGGCCTGGAACCAAAGGACACCCTACATCCAGAGGCCCTGAAAAGTATAAACAAAAGTGAACTGAGGGGTTGGGGGGGAGCGGGGCTGGGGGGAAGAGTGAGCTGAGGAAATATGGCTTCATTATCTGAAGCTGGATATGCAAATAGACCAAACTTATACCTGTCTGAAAAGCCTGTGACCATTGTCCATCTTGGGTGTAGCCTCTGCCAGGCTTTTGACTGCTCAAGGTCTATCTATTGAAGGCCTTTAATAAATAGCCACTTTATTCTCTTAACTCTGTCTAGCCTCTGTTCTAGGTAGCCACTCCAAGGCATGAATGGGATGAGGAAAAGAATAAACATATTGATAGCAATAATGGTGTCAAAAACGTTTTAATGGGATAAAAGGCAATCCAGAGCAGGTTTCTGATTAAGATGTAAACAGTAAGTAATTCAAGTGGAAACAGAAGAAGAAGCTTCCAATGCAGCTACAATAAATTGTCTAAATAGTTCAATAATATTCCCAGAAAACATAATGATGTGAATAGAATAAGGCTGGATTCACTTAACAAAAGGATGCTGCTTTAATATTACATTTATCAAAAGGACAAATCATAAACATTCCAGACAACTTATCAAAGGTAATGTGTAAAAGACTGAATGTTAACAGGATTTTTGTGCTCTAGTTTCGAGGAAGAAAGTAGATGAAAAACAATCATAAAGCTGAAATAAAACTTCATTTCACTTTAAATTTATCTCCAGCCAAGAACATGTTCATAGGCATTAGACATCAATCATATGCTGGCAAACCAAACATTTCTGGTTTGAAATCTTCCATGGACTTCAGCACCAATGTTGCCTCCTTTTTAAACTCTGCACCTAAATTTTCATCTGGAATCATAACTGCTTGCATTCCTGCTGCCCGGGCTCCTTTGATTCCCTGTGGTGAATCTTCAAACACAAGACACTGAAAAACAAGAAGGTGAGGAGAAAAAAACAATTATAATGTTACTATGAACTTCTAATAGCTTGTTTTAAAAGCGAGAATGACCCTGAATGAAACTTAGTAGGAAAACTAAATTTCCTTCTTGTCTTAGACACCCCTAATTAGAAGAAGAGCAAACCTCTCAGTTTGAACATCTGCATGGTAATTAACCTTTAATTAATTTCAATTCAAAAAACATCAATACACTTACTTAAATCCCAGAAAGTGGTTATCCAGATGTTCCTAAGTGCTTTAATAGGGACGTGTTTAATCACAAGCTTAAAGCAAAATTAAGCAAATGCCTAAATAAGCAGGCAATTTAACTTTTCCAAACCAATTTTAAAACCTGCAAAATGGCAAAAGCAGTGCTTTCACTCACAGCAATGGCATTTCCTACACAGACAAGGTATGGGGAGCACTAAACTACCTAGGTCAACAGTAGAACTTCAGATGAGTAGAGACAGACACTACTTATCAGAAGAGTGCTGTCAAAGTTATACTCTATTTACTTAATTCTTCCAAATCAATGATGAGAAAGAAAACAAGCAATTCTATTGGAAAGTTACATCTATAGAAGAAAGAGTTTAGTCATGTAAAACTTCCATGCCTTACAATAGTCACAGTCATTCCAGACTGCAGTTTGGAAGCAAAGCTAAAATTTTTAAAAACAGTCATACATTATTTATGTGGATATTTAAATTTAATGTGAGAATATTGAATAATAAACAAACAATAAAAACATATAAAAATCATATGGTCTGAAATTTTATATAATGAAAGATACTGTTTGTGGAGCTCATTCCAGAATTTATATAATGAAGCTTTTCTTCCTGCCTCTTTCTGTCCATGACCTGCAAATTCAGTTTGGATTTTTGGTCATAGATAACCCAAAGCAACTTTTGGCATCCAAGGACCTGAAAAATTCTGACCTATACTAACACATGGTTTCTAACTTCCCAATTCATACTGCATTTATTATCAATATTAGCACTGCTGCTATTACTAATGCCAAAATCACTGCGACGAGTGATTTTAGTAATTGAAAACAGATGTGGGGATGGCTAGGGCAATTTTCTTTACATATAGTAATCAGTGCTCTCAGGCACATGGTGTGTGTGATTCCTGAGCCTGTCCTGTGCAGGGCCAGGAGCTGAACTTTGATGATCCTTGTGAGTCCTTTCAAACTCAGAATATTCTATGATTCTATGAACATACAACATCAGACTGCACCTTTTAGGTTCTGAAACACACAACTATTTCACTGCAAAACATAAAGGATGCACAGTGTTTGTTCTGTCTGTGCTCTAAGGAAAACAAGTTGTAACTTGCAAAAGCTTCATTACATTCAAAGAAAAAAAAATTCAATATGTATTAAATGTCTGCCCTATATATACCCATCTATGGTATATAGGGACTGTGGAAGGAAAAAAAATGAAAGACCCCTCTCCTGATTTCCTTTCTTTTTAAAATAT
The DNA here is from genome assembly GCF_963513975.1 of Fringilla coelebs. Classification (NCBI taxonomy): domain Eukaryota; kingdom Metazoa; phylum Chordata; class Aves; order Passeriformes; family Fringillidae; genus Fringilla; species Fringilla coelebs. Next base: position 22,176,388 of record NC_140029.1, on the reverse strand, counting down.
TGATTCTTGCCTTTCCACATATCAGCAACAACCTGGAGTTTGTGAAGTGAAAAGTAAAAGGTGCTTTCTATGTTGCATGCAATAAAGTAAAACCTAATTAATAATTTTTAGCGAGCCAAAGGAATCACACCAATGGCTTTTGTGCTCATTTCCTTCATATAGTCACTGCATTCCTGTTTGAACAATGTGATACTTTCAAAAGTTGATCATTATCACTATTACTAACTACAAATATGTAACCAGCTGATCCTGGAAAGCTTCGTACAATTGCTATTAGAATGGAAGCATGGCTCTGCCTATAGGTTTTGTTCTTAACAATAACTTAGTTCATGACCTTAAGCACTCTGAGGACAATAAATGAAACTCTGACAGGCTTTGCTTTTTGAAGAATAAGCTTAAATGTTGCACAGAAGAGCATTATCAGGGCTTTTCAGAAACCTTTTCTGATCCAGCTCACACAAAAGAATATATTTCACTGCTCTGCCTTGAAAGACCTAACTGACTTCCATGATGTCACTGAGCTACTGTATGAGAGGAGCAGATGATTATAGAAGGCAATATGCATAACGAAAAGCTTAACTAATTCCCTGGAACTAGACACAATTAAAACTCTTAATTACCAAAGAAACCAGGCAAATGGCCCATAATTACAGTGTCTTGCATGTTACAGGAAATAAGTGTACTAGGTCGTCCTTAAATCTTTCTTTTTACTGAAACTTATTGTCAACAGCACAGTCACATTTTTAATGGATGACAAAAGGTTTACAGAGGTTCACACACAAAATGGATTTATTAATACATAGAGATGTTATAAACTCTTCACTGTCCTGGACCACCCACACACTAAATTTAGAGATATGAAAGCAGCCAAGTTCTTTTCCATTTTGCATAAGTATTGCAACATCAGCATCACTCCAACTGAGAGACAGATGAGATTTATACAGACTTCAGCTGAGATTCTGGCTGCTTCTGTGCATTATTTCTAAAACTTGTGTCACTGATCAATACTGCTCCTATGAGATCTCTCAAAAGGTCATACTAATATAGGACAGTTCTCACTTTGAAATGAACTAAATGCTTAAAAAATTATAGCAAAGTGTATTAATTTATATTTCACTCTATGTATCTAGAAAAAAAAATTAATCACATAACCAGAGGAAGAAATAATATTACTGGAGCACCTCATTACCTCATCCTCCTATATTAAATGCAAGAATATAAGAAAAGAATGTTAGTTAGGCTCTTGGTATGTACAGTAGGCCCTCTCTACCCTATACTGCAAAAGCTTGGATGGAATAGTTATGCGACTAACAGGGATATCCGTAAGTGTTACTGCAGTTAGTGATAACCAAGAAGGCTGGAAGGATAAAAGATTAAAATCAGTTTTAAAATAAGGATTTAGAAGACTTGTGAATATAATATATATGAATAGGAACTGCTTATCTAACAAGTATCCTTGACACAGCTACATCAGCTGTAAAACAGACTGAAGGATGAGACTAAAGATATCATGATTTATACATACAGAATTCATCTGCAAGTTTAACACTACCATCCATTGTTCTAAAAGGAAGGAATGAAAAGGAAGTTTTCATCACCTGTCCACAAATGACACAGAAACATTTGGTATCAGAATGTGACATATTATGTTTTGGGCTTCTTATGGATTGCATCTCATACTCTGTAACTTCTTCATTTTTAATTGATGTTTTTCCTCTTCCTAATCTAATCAACTGGTCAAAATAAAGCCTTCTATAAATGTTTAAGGACTAATTTAAATTTCATTCTATCTTCAAAAAAAGCCCCAAGACAGGCTACAGGAAGACATTCACCAAGTACAGCCAGGTCACATGGACATCAGAATGACAGTTGATTTTTGTAAACCAAGAGGTGCTCAAGCCTTCCATTTCTACAGATAACTTGCTGACTGTTCATTGCCAGAAGTGTATTTATTAGTTTCTTTGTGAAAAACTAGCCCATACTACTTGGTTAAAATTCAAAACTAAATAGCACCCAAGAAGTAACTTATCAGTCTGAAAGGTATTACTGCTGCAGTCATGGTTTGTGGTTTGTTCAACAACTTTTGCAATTTTTCCTTGCTCAATTTTTTTTTAGATTTTCAAAATAATTCTAGTACTAACCAACTGTGTTAGCCATGTGAGTGTCCCCGAAATTTTTAAGAACTGTAATATAATTCAGTATACAACACAGATCCATCCATATCCCATACAAAATATTGAGATGCTTAAAAGAAGCTGTTTGTCATTTATGGGAGGTGGTGGAAACTCACAAAAAGAGAGAGGAAACAACAATTTTAACATTGTAACACAGATACTGGGCTATTTTTAAGCTCAACTTATATTTTCTTTTTTCTTATGTTTTCTTATGTTTTCACTGTCCAAATACCTGAGAACAAGAGGTAAATGTATTTCTGGGTGACCCATTTACCACCAGAGTTACTGAAACATTATTGAATTAATCCATTTTAAGCAGCTGCATTATTCGTAGTTTTGGACTCCTACTGTGTTAATTCTCTAATGAATTAAGAAAAAACAATAATGAAATAACGTATTTAATGTTTCTCTCCTAATCTTTGGACTTATACTCCTTCCAGAAATAGTTGGGAAAAAATCCAATAGTGAATACAATAATAAATTACATTTCATTTTATTTTAAGGATGTGCCAATTTGACCAGCCAGGGATAACAGAATCATAATAAATATGCTGCTAAGAAAGTAATGCAGCTTACAGCCCCACAACTTAGTTCCATTAAGGAAAATGAGGAGTAAGCCAAGATGTTTCTAAATGCTATAACAAATGAATAAAATGGAAACTAAAAATCAATGTAATTAAGCACAAGAATATTCAGAATAATAACTACAGCCACCATTCTTTATGAGTCAATGATTCATATTAAGAACTGTTTGGAAATTACATGCACATATGCTTTTTAATTCAGATTTTTATTAACTCACTACTAAGAGTATGTTGCAGACCAATATAAGAATCAAATTATTTACCATAAAATGTACAAAACAAAAAATCATTAGCATAATTACAAAAAGCAAAAAAGAAAACAAAAGTGTTACATCTGCACATAATTAGATCACTCTGGGTTTCTAGCTCTCACATAAATGCCACTTTACATTTCAGGCCACACCAGCAGTTCCTCTCTCACAAACCAGTTCATGGAACATTATCTCAAGGAAGGCCAGAAGGAATAAAATGGTTTGGATGGAGAAGAAGGAAGAGAAATTTCATATTTCTTGCTTGTTTTCAGGACTTGATCAAATGAAAGAAAGTGTTTCTGTGAGTGACAGTCAGGCCCAGACACAGCGGCTCTGTGAGGCAGGGAGAAGGTCACATTTACATGCAGGGTTACTCTGATCATTCCAGATGGCTGGAGCACTCTTTTCACAGAGCACTGTGTGTTTAGAGGACAGCACACTGGGAACTTTGTATGGTAACTTGTGTTACAGGCCTCAAGAAATTCTCAGGCGTTTCTGAAACAGTGTCCAATTATCCCTGCAGCAGAAATCTAACTCAATCAACTGCAACTTGGATTAGCCATAGAAGGGTATTGTTCTTTTATGGAGAACACAAGGCAAATACTCAAGATGTTCTCTACTGAGGCTACTCATATGGCGTAACATGCTGGAGTTTTATGTCACTTATCTCCAAATCTGGCCTAAAAAGTAATTCTGTACAATGAAATAGTTAATTTGTGCTGTCTTTCCTTCCACAGAGAACTATCTTTATCACACCCAGTGACTTCCTTGACATGTAATACACAACACATTCAAGGAATGCACGTTGCATGCACAGCTCAGAACTGTAGGACAAAATACACTGAGTGGGTGCCTGAAGGCCATTTGGAAACACCCTATTCGACACATGACCAGCCAAAGCAGGCTGCTCAGGTCCTTGGCCAGGTCAGCTTTGAGCATTTTCAAGTATGCAGATTCCAGATTCCTCCTGGACACCCGTTCCCATACAGTGAAACCATATGGTGAAACCAGCCCTACAGTGGAAATGGTTTTCCAAGAATCTAGGAGTTTCTTCCGCCTGTTGCCTACTGCAAGATTACTCTGCATCTTGGAGAAGAGGCTGGGCCCATTTGATGGGCAAACACATCAGAGATAAAAGCCAGGTACACTCAAAGGAGGAAGTTTTGATGCATCAAAATTCTAAGTCTTGAACTGAAACTGAAGTAGGCACCAAAAGTATTTTCTGAATAAAAGCAGTGAACTTTTTGCCACAGGGAGTGTGGACAAACCCACAGGTGCAGGCTGTAAGAGCAGGTACCCTTCCTGTTTGTTTTGGGTAACTGGACACCATCACTTGCCTACAACTGCCTCAGCAGGAGCTGCAGAAAGCACTTGATTCTCATGGAGCAAGCTAATTTTTTAAAAATCTATTTTGGCAATAGTTTGTTTTTGTTCTATAATGCCTCCTTGACCAGAGTTATTTTCCCACACAGAAAGATCAGCTTGCATAGTGAAATTTACATGAATTTGATCTAAACATTATTTAATGATCGTATAATCTTGGATGGAAGTGTTAATAACAGCCTACATATGCTTCAGACATAAGGTCATTTTCTAATTTCTTCAATACAGAGAAAAAGGGTCAGAAAAGGCATTAACCTTTAAACAGGTTTTCATTGGGAGTGCAAAAACGCCATGGAAAAGGTCCTTTTTTTCTTCTATTCAGTACTACTTCTCACTGAACTGTAAGCTTCTCACTGAACTGTACAAAAAAGTGTCACCAGTCTGGAGTGACTTGGTGAGATACAGCTGCATTACACTTTTAACTCTTCCTGATCAGGAAAAGAGCATTTCTTTCAAAGTTCAAAGCTGAAAGTTATTGTAGAAAATATTTAAGATTATTAGCATAAAACTCCAAGCACAAAGCCAGAAACTACCACCTTTAAAGAAAACAAACAAAACACTAACAAAATTCTATTAAGTATTTTCTATGTATTTTAACTACAGGGAAAAAAAAAAAAAAACCCAAACCACATTAAAAGTGGCAATTCTCTCTTCTCAATATAGATTTTCAGAAGAAAGTGGAGAACTAAGTTAGAAAAAATATTAACTCCCAAAGTTAAGAGGAATATAAAAGCTCTGTTTGGGCAGTATCTGAATCATACAGGTTCATCCCTTCAACCTACCATCTTATACCTGGCATGCCTAGAGCGGACTGTACATGTAAACCCAAAAAACAGCTGTGCAAGTATTTATAAATGTGCTCCTTCAACAGTAGCCCACCTGTGGCCATTGGGTTATGGTAAGGAATGTCATAATTCCACAATTTATTTTTGCAACAGCAATCTAAAAATATCACATCTGAAATGAAAAGCCTCATTACATCAGTAACCAGATCTATTTAAGTAACTGTCCTGTGATTTCAAAAGATGATTTCTCAGCCTCTTGGTTTGCAAAGTTGTTTTCACTCCACAAGAAAATGAAACTCAGAACTCAAAATTTCTTTCATAATTCTCTTTACCTGAGAAATTATTTCTGTCTGCTAAATACAATATTTCTAAAAAACTTGAAATCTACCACCAAAAGTAAAAGAATTCATTATAAAAACCCTATTTCTACATGCACTATGTACGATATAGTTCCTTTTGGAACTATTTATTATGAGAAATAATTAATTCAATAGACCCACTCTCCTAACCCTGAATGAGGGATTAACTGTAAGTGCACTCAAGTTCTACTAGATCAATACAATTATTACTGGTAAAACCAAAATTTTTAATAAGAATGTATTATGTATTAAGAAGAACGTTTAAAAAAGTCATAACTTTTTTTTTAGATTCCAGTAGAGAAAACTGGAAAACAGGAAAAACAGGCTGCTCCTCTAGAAAATTTCTTTCTACTGTAAACTCCAAGTCCAAATATTTCTGTAAATAAGAAAATTAATATACTCTTAAAAAATGAATGCACATGTAGAAAGTTATTTAAGTCTTAATCTCAAAATATTTCAACATGCTTTTGTTGAAATTCCCCTAACATGATCTAGCTATTTTATATACCACATAGAAACACTTTTTAAAATGCACTGATGGCACACAGTCATCAAGCTGTCCCTATTTTTCTATTAGACCAGCTCTACCAGATAAGAGAATGCTAACAGTCACTTCAACCAAGGGCTCGTATTTTTTGACTCAGGTATGCTTCCAGGAAGAGTAACAGGTCCTTTTCCATGAAAGGAATAAGGTATGCATATAAATGAATCCATAAGAGCAAAGAATGAACAAAAACAGAAAAATGTGTTGATTTAATTCTGTGTATGTATGTGTGTGGATAAATACATGGTGCATATGGTCTCCATACAAATAGTATCTCTCTCTGTGGCATAAGGCTTACTGAGTTTAAGAGATATGTTAGATCAGTAACTAACAGACCCATGACACTGGCTTAACATGAACATTATTTTGGGAATACCAGCCATGGAGCAAGTTGTTACTATGCTTGTTACAGAACTTCTGCCCTAACTTGTTTTGGGTACTCAGTTCTTCAAAGAAACAAGTTTATCAGTATCTGCATTCTCATTAGCTTTTCTTCACATAATTTTTTATCTAAAAACACCTCCCATTCTGTATATTTCAACCACAAATAATGTTCAGATTCAACAGGGTATAAAGCTGACAGATGGCAGACTAATTCAAAAGGAAAACTACCGCATATTTGCCTGTAAAACAACCTCTCATGGGCAAAGTGCTCAACGCACTTCATCAGGCCATATGCTTAAGTGAAAACTACTTGCTCATCCAACACAATATTAACTTTATATTAAAAGTAAGAATCACTTAATGAATCTTCTGATCTGAAGTATCCTGCATTTGCTGACCTTCAACAGTTTGAGTGAGTCTTTAGAAAAGGGATGAGGGTGGCTAATTTCCCATTTAAGCTGTGTCCATGTCTCTGAAACTTTTTGAATTGTTACTCTAAAGCTTGTTGCCACATTATTTTGCTATACAATTATTAACTAATTATCGCTTATTAATGGATCCCACATAATATACATATATAGACAGAAAATGTGCAAATGATACCTAAGTATTGTATGGACTCACAATCACATGATTCCAGAATGGCCGGTTATAGTATGGTGTTATAATGCCAAGGTTGTGGGTTTGATCCCTGTATGGGCCATTCACTTAAGAGGTGGACTCATGCTCCTTGTGGATCCCTTCCAACTCAGAATATTCTGTGATTCTGTGATCCCATGACTGAGATTGGAAGCAACTTCTGAAGGTCACCTGGGCCAACCTCCTGCTCAAGCAAGGACACCTACAGGACAAGGTCTAGACAGTGTTTATCTCCAAGGAGAGAGACTCTGCCACCTCTCTGGGTAACCTGCAACAGTGCTCAGTCAACCTTTTGGGGAAAAGGTGTTTCCTGATGCTCAGAGGGAACCTCCTGTCTTTCAGCTTGTGTCCACTGCCTCTGACCACTAAAGAGTGCCTGGCACTTTGCATTCTCCCTTCAGGTATTTACTTGCATTAATGCTTCCCTGAGCCTTCTATTCTCCAAGGTCACTTTGCCTTTCCTCAAATATGATATGCTGAAATCCCTTAACTATCTTGGTGTCCCTTTGCAGGACTCCCTCCAGCAGCTCAATGTCTCTTGTACTGGGAAGGGCAGAACTGCTCCCAGTATTTTCTCGGTGTGGTCTTACCAGCACTGAGTAGAGGGGCAGGATCAATTCCCTCAATCTGCTGGCAAGACTCCTCCTCATCAGCCACCTTTGCTGCAATGGCACATTGCTGGCTCATGGTCAACTCAGTGTCCACAAGACATTGCAATTACCTTTTTTTCTGACCACAGGAAATAAATCAATTGGGTTTTCTTTCCTGTTCAGAAGTGTGCAGCTAGATTCATTGCAGAGACAGACGGCACTGTAATGGATCTTGTAAATTTAAAGGTCTGAATGAAAAATGTGCAAAAAATACAGACAAAATTTAATGCTAAATGACCACTAGAAAACCTATGATGAGAATATAAAGCACTCCATTAGGAAGTGTCTCAGACACCCCAATACTGATATAAACACATTTCTTCATAGTTAAATCAAAGACAAATTGCCTTCTCTGCAAATGCCTGCAGTAAAATTACAGAGAAGCACCTGAATGAGAGTTAATGTGCTTATAAGACACATTCGTTTGGAAAAAAAAAAAATCTGAGTTTTCTCTGTGTAAACACAGTCCATTGTGCTTTTCTTCTATTTAAAAACAAATTATGTGTATTTAGACACTAGTTAAACTACCAGGGCATACTGGAAACAGTGATTTTACATTGCTCTAACCATCAAAACACATGACCTGAAAGAAATACTGTATACCTCTAATACAGTAATACAATCAGTTCAGAAATAGATGCTGAGATATTGCCAAGATTCTGGATAAACTGACAAGCAACTGAGTGCTACAAGCAGCATTTTACTGATAACTTGAAAGCTTCAGCACCCAGACTTTATATAAAGATTCCCTAGGGAAACCAGACTGCAGCAGGTGTGTCAAGGTGAAAAAGTGTCACTGCCATACAGTCCACTGAATTATATGTTCTGGCTACCAGGTAAAATATGCTGTGACTAAAAAAAAAAAAAAATAAAAGAGGACATGCTGCCTGTCAGATGAACAAGCAAAAGAGAATCTTAAAGTTTCTGATCCAGCACACAGGAAATGGTGCAGGTGATATTTTTTTCCTACTTTTATTTTTGTTTATTTTTAAGAAGCTATAGTGATCTATTATACTCAATTTCTATTACATTTTCAAGTCTTTGCTAATTGATTCCAGCTGCCTCTAGTGAGTTTATAGGTAAGATTCATCATCGAATGGAGAAATTTGATAAATCAAATAGCAAATATGTCTAAAGACTGAGGACTGAAAATCTCATCCACACATAAGGACTGACTCTGGGATTTATGTTCTGGATCTGCAGATCTTGAAGGTGTGGCTAAAAATACCTGTTTTATGGTCTTCAAAGGTTTGTAAGTTCTAGTCTTAGCAACCAGAACAGTGTGAGAAAAGACACTAAAAACTCTTTTTTCTCCATTGACCTTGCATCTGCAGAAAAAAAAAAAACACTTCAAAACTTTTAAAGCCATAGAGAACAGCCTCCTCGTTGACAACAAAACTCGGAATTTAACAGGTAGTTCTACTGGATATCAAGGTGATGGATTAAAACTGGAAAGAAACAATTACTCTGTCTAGAAACACTGTTATTATATGCTCAACCAGGCCATATTTTAACTTTGTTACAAAAAGTAACAAGAAGAAAATCTTACAAAATCAAGTGACAAGTACCCTTTTGGCTAGTTCACATAGATACCCAGTATCTTACACCTTGATGAAAAGAAAAGATGTTCTCATGACACTCAAAATGCTTTTCTGAATCAGAGGTTCTTGTGCTTTGCAGTGGTAGTGCAACAGGCTTCCAGCCTAGGTTCTCTTCATGTTTTTCTACTTTCCCTATCAACTAAAAAAGCTGTCCCTCTGCTTTGGTTGCCTTCCTGACTACCTTCCTTGAAGAAAAGGAACACGATTCAGATAGGCTGATCGTAATTAATAAGAATCTCTCCTTCCAAATACTCGGTGGTTATGAAACATCATATTAATACTATTTCAAAGAGCATGTATGGAACATAAGCACTTAAAATTGACAAATTTCTACAGAGAGGGACCTGAACATTTTCATATGCAGAAATACATACATATATGCACACACACATTCGTTTATGTGACAGAACTGTACAGGGGAAGAAGAATGGCAGAAACAACAAGGGCATACGGGGGAAGCCTGGAAAACCCTGGTCCAGCTGCTCCCAGACACACCCCAGCAGCCACACACTCCATCAGGCTACCAGAAGTTCATTCCTACGCTGCCTGATGGGGCAGGAGGAGCCCCAGCAGCCCTTTGAGGCCCTGGTCCAGCCACTCCTGGTGCCACAAGGCCAGAACCACACAGACATGTCAACAGGAGAAGCTCCATGGGTCAGGGCACCCTGTGGGAATGTGAGACAGAAAGGGGCTGGTGGCTGTCTGTTCTTGGCCATTCCTGCATCAGTCTGTGTAGTCTGTCCTGTCTCCTCCAATAAACTCCATTTCTAACTGTTTTTTGTTTACTGCTGTGCACCCACATGTGCATGGAGTGTCAGTCCTGCCATGGGACCAGGAGTCCCATGTGCCCACAGTGCAGTAGGGCAGTGATGGCAGGTGGGCAAGTGAGGGTGTGAGGGCTAGTAAAGAGCATGCTGGAGCAGCTAGCAAGTAGGTGAAGTATCCTGAAAGCCAGGCATGACCTTATGGGCAAGAGCACGGACAGTCCTGGCTCTTGGAGGGTCAGGGTAGGCACAGGCAGCCTTGGCCAGCTGCTGTAAAGATAGTGGCATCTGGGGCTGCCCAAGAGATCTGTCTATGTGCACACCAGAGAGACTCTGAAATTACAGAAGCACAAGGCTGGGACCAGGGACAACTGAGTACCCAAATCCAGCTGCTGGAAGGATCCTCACTGCAGGGTGAATATAGGGTAGACTTGTCTCAAATGTCTATGCATGAAAGTGACATAACAGTAACCCCACAAGATCAATTTAGGTATTGGATTGAAAAAAACTGATTTAAATTCTCTAAAATTCCTAGGCTTATTCATAGCTGAAAAATTAATGGAAGGTGTCTACACAAAAATGGGTACTCTTTGAAAAAATACAGCTTTTTAAGCATTTGCCAGTTAAGTTGATTTTGGTTTGTTTTTTCCACACCAAACAAACAAAACCCACCCAAAAATGTCACACAAACTATGGAAGACCCATAGACAAAGGCTTTGCAAATAAAATGAGAGCCATGGTCAATCTAAATAATACTGATCCCTTTGCTGTATTTATAAAGAAATGCAAAAAGATGGTTGGCTTGTTTGGTTTTGTCAGACAACACAAGCTTTTAATATCTCTAGTCATTCAGACCTTTGACTAAGATTTATTAACCTGTCAAACAAAAGCAATTTTAAAACATACACAACTGCAGTTCATTTCAGAACATTTATTGCTCTGTAAACAGAAAATCGAGATTCAGCTTAAACAATCTATTTCTTTTCTTCCTCTT